>NC_088398.1:65536170-65856170 GCF_034236695.1 Oncorhynchus nerka | reverse complement strand
AGGAGAGAGAGAGAGAGAGGTCGAGAGAGGAGAGAGAGAGGTCGAGAGAGAGGTCGAGAGAGAGAGGTCGAGAGAGAGAGGTCGAGAGAGAGAGAGAGGTCGAGAGAGAGAGGTCGAGAGAGAGAGGTCGAGAGAGAGAGGTCGAGAGAGAGAGGTCGAGAGAGAGAGGTCGAGAGAGAGAGGTCGAGAGAGAGAGAGAGGTCGAGAGAGAGAGAGGTCGAGAGAGAGAGGTCGAGAGAGAGAGAGGTCGAGAGAGGTCGAGAGAGAGAGGTCGAGAGAGAGAGGTCGAGAGAGAGAGGTCGAGAGAGAGAGGAGAGAGAGAGGTCGAGAGAGAGCAGAGAGGAGAGAGAGGTCGAGAGAGAGAGGTAGAGAGAGAGAGAGGTCGAGAGAGGTCGAGAGAGGTCGAGAGAGAGGTCGAGAGAGAGAGGTCGAGAGAGAGAGGTCGAGAGAGGTCGAGAGAGAGAGGAGAGAGAGGTCGAGAGAGAGAGGTCGAGAGAGAGAGGTCGAGAGAGGTCGAGAGAGAGAGGTCGAGAGAGAGAGGTCGAGAGAGAGAGGAGAGAGAGAGGAGAGAGAGGTCGAGAGAGAGGTCGAGAGAGAGAGGTCGAGAGAGAGGTCGAGAGAGGTCGAGAGAGAGAGGTCGAGAGAGAGAGGTCGAGAGAGAGAGGTAGAGAGAGAGAGAGGTCGAGAGAGAGAGAGGTCGAGAGAGGAGAGAGAGAGAGGTCGAGAGAGAGAGGTCGAGAGAGAGGTCGAGAGAGAGAGGTCGAGAGAGAGAGGTCGAGAGAGAGAGGTCGAGAGAGAGAGAGAGAGGTCGAGAGAGAGAGAGAGAGAGAGAGAGGTCGAGAGAGAGAGGTAGAGAGAGAGAGAGAGAGAGTCGAGAGAGAGAGAGAGAGAGAGAGAGAGAGGTCGAGAGAGAGAGGTCGAGAGAGAGAGAGAGAGAGGTCGAGAGAGAGAGGTCGAGAGAGAGAGAGAGAGGTCGAGAGAGAGAGGTCGAGAGAGAGAGGTCGAGAGAGAGGTCGAGAGAGAGAGGTCGAGAGAGAGAGGTCGAGAGAGAGAGAGGAGAGAGAGAGAGAGAGAGAGAGAGAGAGTCGAGAGAGAGAGAGAGAGAGAGAGAGAGAGAGAGAGAGAGAGAGAGAGGAGAGAGAGAGAGAGAGGTCGAGAGAGAGAGGTCGAGAGAGAGAGGTCGAGAGAGAGAGGTCGAGAGAGAGAGGTCGAGAGAGAGAGGTCGAGAGAGAGAGAGAGGTCGAGAGAGAGGTCGAGAGAGGTCGAGAGAGAGGTCGAGAGAGAGAGAGAGGTCGAGAGAGAGGTCGAGAGAGAGAGGTCGAGAGAGAGGTCGAGAGAGAGAGGTCGAGAGAGAGAGGTAGAGAGAGAGAGAGGTCGAGAGAGAGGTCGAGAGAGGTCGAGAGAGAGGTCGAGAGAGAGAGGTCGAGAGAGAGAGGTCGAGAGAGAGGTCAAGAGAGAGATTTTATTGTTATTATTTTTGTATTTAGAGTATTATTAGGTCGAGAGAGAGATTTGCTATCGAGAGAGATTTAGAGAGAGTTCGAGAGAGTATAGAGAGTTGCTTCGAGAGAGAGGTCGAGAATGTTTTTTGAGAGAGAGAGAGATGCCAAGAGAGCAGCTTGAATTTGAATTTGACAGAGAGAGAGAGAGAGAGAGAGAGAGAGAGAGAGAGGTCGAGAGAGAGAGAGAGAGAGAGAGAGAGAGGTCGAGAGAGAGAGGTCGAGAGAGAGAGGAGAGAGAGAGAGAGGTCGAGAGAGAGAGAGAGAGAGAGGTCGAGAGAGGTCGAGAGAGAGAGAGGTCGAGAGAGAGAGGAGAGAGGAGAGAGGTCGAGAGAGAGAGAGGTCGAGAGAGAGAGAGGTCGAGAGAGGTCGAGAGAGAGAGAGAGAGAGAGAGAGAGAGAGGTCTAGAGAGAGAGAGAGGAGAGAGAGAGAGGTCGAGAGAGAGAGGTCGAGAGAGAGAGAGAGAGAGGTCGAGAGAGAGAGGTAGAGAGAGAGAGGTCGAGAGAGAGAGGCAGAGAGAGAGAGAGGTCGAGAGAGAGAGGTCGAGAGAGAGGTCGAGAGAGGTCGAGAGAGAGAGGTCGAGAGAGAGGTCGAGAGAGAGAGGTCGAGAGAGAGAGAGGAGAGAGAGAGAGAGGTCGAGAGAGAGAGTCGAGAGAGAGAGAGAGGTCGAGAGAGAGAGAGAGAGAGGAGAGAGAGAGAGGTCGAGAGAGAGAGGAGAGAGAGGAGAGAGAGGTCAAGAGAGAGATTTTATTGTTATTATTTTTGTATTTAATTTTGTATTATTATTTACTCATTTTATATTATTATTTGCTATCATTTAGATTTTGTTACAATGTATATTGTATACATTGTTGCTTTGGCAATATTGAGAGAGTTTTTCATGCCAATAGAGAGCTTGAATTTGAATTTGAAGAAGAGAGAGAGAGAGAGAGAGGAGAGAGAGAGAGAGAGAGAGAGAGAGAGAGAGAGAGGTCGAGAGAGAGAGAGAGAGAGAGAGAGAGGTCGAGAGAGGAGAGAGAGAGAGAGAGAGTCGAGAGAGAGAGGTCGAGAGAGAGAGAGGAGAGGTCGAGAGAGAGAGGTCGAGAGAGAGAGAGGTCGAGAGAGAGATCGAGAGAGAGAGGTCGAGAGAGAGAGGTCGAGAGAGAGAGAGAGGTAGAGAGAGAGGTCGAGAGAGGTCGAGAGAGGTCGAGAGAGAGTCGAGAGAGAGAGAGAGAGAGAGAGAGGTCGAGAGAGAGAGAGAGAGGTCGAGAGAGGTCGAGAGAGAGAGAGAGAGAGGTAGAGAGAGAGAGGTCGAGAGAGAGAGAGAGGTCGAGAGAGGTCGAGAGAGAGAGGTCGAGAGAGAGAGGAGAGAGAGAGAGGTCGAGAGAGAGAGGTCGAGAGAGAGAGAGAGAGGTCGAGAGAGAGAGGTCAGAGAGAGAGAGGTCGAGAGAGAGGTCGAGAGAGAGAGAGAGAGGTCGAGAGAGAGAGGTTAGAGAGAGAGGAGGTCGAGAGAGGTTGAGAGAGAGAGGTAGAGAGAGAGAGAGAGAGGTCGAGAGAGAGAGGTCGAGAGAGAGAGGTCGAGAGAGAGGTCGAGAGAGAGAGGTCGAGAGAGAGGTCGAGAGAGAGAGGTCGAGAGAGAGGAGAGAGAGAGAGAGAGGTCGAGAGAGAGAGGTCGAGAGAGAGGTCGAGAGAGAGAGGTCGAGAGAGAGAGGTCGAGAGAGAGAGGTCGAGAGGAGAGAGAGAGGTCGAGAGAGAGGTCGAGAGAGAGTCGAGAGAGAGAGGTCGAGAGAGAGAGGTCGAGAGAGAGAGGTCGAGAGAGAGAGGTCGAGAGAGAGAGGTCGAGAGAGAGAGGTCGAGAGAGAGAGGTCGAGAGAGAGAGGTCGAGAGAGAGGAGAGAGAGGTCGAGAGGTCAGAGAGAGAGAGAGAGGAGAGAGAGAGAGAGAGAGAGGTCGAGAGAGAGGTCGAGAGAGAGGTCGAGAGAGAGAGGTCGAGAGAGAGAGAGAGGTCGAGAGAGAGAGGTCGAGAGAGAGAGGTCGAGAGAGGTAGAGAGAGGAGAGAGAGAGAGGTCGAGAGAGGAGAGAGGTCGAGAGAGAGAGGTCGAGAGAGAGAGAGGTCGAGAGAGAGAGGTCGAGAGAGAGAGGTCGAGAGAGGTCGAGAGAGAGAGGTCGAGAGAGAGGTCGAGAGAGAGAGAGAGAGGTCGAGAGAGGAGGTCGAGAGAGAGAGGAGAGAGAGAGAGAGAGTCGAGAGAGGAGAGAGAGGTCGAGAGAGAGAGGTCGAGAGAGAGAGGTAGAGAGAGAGTTCGAGAGAGGAGAGAGAGAGAGAGAGAGAGGTCGAGAGAGAGAGGTAGAGAGAGAGAGAGAGAGAGGTCGAGAGAGAGGTCGAGAGAGGTCGAGAGAGAGAGGTCGAGAGAGAGAGGTCGAGAGAGAGGTCGAGAGAGAGAGAGGAGAGAGAGAGAGGTCGAGAGAGAGAGAGAGGTCGAGAGAGAGAGAGAGAGGTCGAGAGAGAGGTCAGAGAGAGAGAGAGAGAGGTCGAGAGAGAGAGAGAGAGAGGTCGAGAGAGAGAGGTCGAGAGAGAGAGAGAGAGGAGAGAGAGAGAGGTCGAGAGAGAGAGGTCGAGAGAGAGGTCGAGAGAGAGAGGTCGAGAGAGAGGTCGAGAGAGAGAGGTCGAGAGAGGTCGAGAGAGAGAGAGAGAGAGGTCGAGAGAGAGAGGTCGAGAGAGAGAGAGTAGAGAGAGAGAGGTCGAGAGAGAGAGAGAGAGAGAGAGGTCGAGAGAGAGAGGTCGAGAGAGAGAGGAGAGAGGTCGAGAGAGAGGTCAGAGAGAGAGGTCGAGAGAGAGAGGTCGAGAGAGAGAGAGAGAGAGAGAGGAGAGAGAGAGAGAGGAGAGAGAGAGAGGAGAGAGAGAGAGAGAGAGAGAGAGAGAGAGAGAGAGAGAGAGAGAGAGAGAGAGTCGAGAGAGAGAGGTCGAGAGAGAGAGAGAGAGAGGTCGAGAGAGAGAGGTCGAGAGAGAGAGGTCGAGAGAGAGAGAGGTCGAGAGAGAGAGGAGAGAGAGAGAGAGAGAGAGAGAGAGAGAGAGAGAGAGAGAGAGAGAGGTCGAGAGAGAGAGGTCGAGAGAGAGAGGAGAGAGAGAGAGAGAGGTCGAGAGAGAGAGAGAGAGGTCGAGAGAGAGAGAGAGGTAGAGAGAGAGAGAGGTCGAGAGAGAGAGAGGTCGAGAGAGAGAGGAGAGAGAGAGAGAGAGGAGAGAGAGAGAGGTCGAGAGAGAGAGGTCGAGAGAGAGAGAGAGGTCGAGAGAGAGAGAGAGAGGTCGAGAGAGAGAGGTCGAGAGAGAGAGGTCGAGAGAGAGGTCAAGAGAGAGATTTTATTGTTATTATTTTTGTATTTAATTTTGTATTATTATTTACTACCATTTTATATTATTATTTGCTATCATTTATAATTTTGTTACAATGTATATTGTATACATTGTTGCTTTGGCAATATTGACACAATGTTTTTCATGCCAATAAAGCAGCTTGAATTTGAATTTGAATTTGAAGAGAGAGAGAGAGAGAGAGAGAGAGAGAGAGAGAGAGAGAGAGAGAGAGAGAGAGAGAGAGAGAGAGAGAGAGAGAGAGAGAGAGAGAGAGAGAGGTCGAGAGAGAGGTCGAGAGAGAGAGAGAGAGAGAGAGAGGTCGAGAGAGAGAGAGAGAGAGAGAGAGAGAGAGAGAGAGAGAGAGGAGAGAGAGAGAGAGAGAGGTCGAGAGAGAGAGGTAGAGAGAGAGAGGTAGAGAGAGAGAGAGAGAGAGGTCGAGAGAGGTCGAGAGAGAGAGAGAGAGAGAGAGAGAGAGAGGTCGAGAGAGAGAGAGAGAGAGAGAGAGAGAGAGAGAGAGAGAGGTCGAGAGAGAGAGGTCGAGAGAGAGAGGTCGAGAGAGAGAGGTAGAGAGAGAGAGGTCGAGAGAGGTCGAGAGCCCCCCGGCACATAGACTACTGCAGCATAGTTACTGGAGGCTGAGACGGCGATGCCCCCGAACAGGGCGAAGCAGTCAGGATGTAACCCCACCCACTTTGCCAAAGCACAGCCCCCACACCACTAGAGGGATATCAACAGACCAACAAGTTACTAACCTGAGACAAGGCTGAGTACAGCCCACAATGATTTGTTTACAAATTCTAAGGACAATAAGGAGGCCTGCATCTTGTGACCACAGCAAATGTGTAGGTATGTACGGCAGGACCAAATCGGAGAGATAGGTAGAGGCAAGTCCATGTAATGCTTTGTAAGTTAGCAGTAAAACCTTGACATCAGCCCTTGCCTTAACAGGAAGCCAGTGTAGAGAGGCTAACACTGGAGTAATATGATACAATTTTGGGGTTATAGTCAAGATTCTAGCAGCCATATTTAGCACTTACTGAACTTTATTTAGTAATGTATCCAGGTAGCCAGAGAGTAGAGCATTGCAGTAGTCTAATCTAGAAGTGACAAAAGCATTAGATTTTATGCACCATTTTTGGACAACAAGTTTCAGATTTTTGCTATGTTACGAAGATGGAAAAAGCTCCCCTTGAAATTTTCTTGATATGTTCGCCAAAAGAGAGATCAGAGTAAGGCCGAGGTCCTTCACAGTATTATTTGAGACTACTGTACAATCATCAACATTAACTGTCAGATGAAACAGCAGATATCTTTGTTTCTTGGGACCTAGAACTAGCAATGTCTTTCAATAATGACAGGAATGGAGGTCTTTATTCCAGTGAGATTGCGAAAGTGAACACCACCATGTTTAGTTTTGCCCGACCAAGTTCGAGGCACAGACACCACGGCCAGCCTGCTCATTAGGCAGGATTAGGCAGGCGCTTATGGTGGCAGATTGACCAGGGCTGCATTTTCTGAGCTAAACTGATCAAGACGCACGTCCAACAACAACACATTAGCAACACATTAACAACACACCGTCATTGTAAATTAGAATTTGTTCTTAACTGACTTGCCTAGTTAAATAAAGGTAAAATACCTTTTATAAATGTATTAATTCTGTAGCCTACAGGCTGGAGATAAAATGTATTAATTCTGTAGCCTACAGGCTGGAGATAAAATGTATTAATTCTGTAGCCTACAGGCTGGAGATAAAATGTATTAATTCTGTAGCCTACAGGCTGGAGATAAAATGTATTAATTCTGTAGCCTACAGGCTGGAGATAAAATGTATTAATTCTGTAGCCTACAGGCTGGAGATAAAATGTATTAATTCTGTAGCCTACAGGCTGGAGATAAAATGTATGACAATGTAATGACACCGACACTTTTGCCAAATTCAGGTTTCTCTAAATGGCACTCAGTCAACTAAAACATTTGCTGTCATGTTACCAAACAACATATCCTAAAAACAGGACATGTCAAACTAAAATGGACAATATGGAACGGACAATCACAACTGCTGTCCAGGAGTTTCACACCGTTGTCATGATTAGTGGTTTCAAGTTTGTATCCTTCAATTTTTAATCATAATGAAAATGAAAATACTTATACATTTCCTAGGTTCGCGATAACTCCTCAGAAAGCTGGGTAGCTGATATTGAGAGTTTAAATAGGCAAATTGATTAGTCACAGAAATCAGGACTAATAAAGCCAAAGAAATGGCCTGTTTTAGGCTACACCTCATTGAGCACGGACCAACGCCTTTTGGATGTCTTTTTTTGGTGCAGTTATTTTTTGGTCTTGCCTATGGTGGCAGAACGGCAAGGACCGGCCCAGACAGACACAGTTTCAATGGGGAAAGCTGAGCTAACTACAGTGACTGTGCTAGTGGCGGACTCCACAAAGCAGCAAGGCTGGCTAACAGCCTGCTGATTGGCCTGAACCATCATGTGGAGCTAGAGGAGTCAGAAGAGGCTACTCACCCTCTTCTGAACTGTCAACCAATTTTGATACTGATGATTTAGCCTATGAACAGCTGAAAGAACATTCCAAAAACAGATACACTGAGTGTACAAAACATTAGGAACGCCTGCTCTTTCCATGACATAAACTGACCAGATTAATCCAGGTGAAAGCTATGATCCCTTATTAAATCCACTTCAATTTAGATGAAGGGGAGGAGACAGGTTAAAACTTCTTATGGCTGGGTGGCAGTATTGAGTAGCTTGGATGAATAAGGTGCCCAGAGTAAACTGCCTGCTACTCAGGCTCAGAAGCTAATATATGCATATTGTTGTATTGCATGGAAAACACCCCGCAGTTTCTAAAACTGTTTGAATGATGTCTGTGAGTATAACATAACTCATATGGCAGGCAAAAACCTGAGAAAAAAAAACAGGAAGTGGGAAATCTGAGGTTTGTAGTTTTTCAACTCTTTGCCTATCCAAGACACAGTGGAAATTTGGTTCGATTGCACTTCCTAAGGCTTCCACTAGATGTCAACAGTCTTTAGAACCTTGTTTGAGGCTTCTACTGTAAAGTGGGGGAGAAAGGGAGCTTTTTGACTAAGACGTCTGCCAGAGTGCCATGATCTCATTCAGGCGCGCTCCTGTGAGGGGTAGCTGCGTTCCATTGTGTTTCTGAAGACAAAGGAATTCTCCGGTTGAAACATTATTGAAGATTGATGTTAAAAACATCCTAAAGATTGATTCTATACATCGTTTGACATGTTTCTACGAACTATAACGGACATTTTTGACTTTTCGTCTGGCCTGTGAATATTGATTTGTGAACTAAACGTACGAACAAAAAGGAGGTATTTGGACATAAATGATGGACTTTATTGAACAAAACAATCATTTATTGTGGAACTGGGATCCCTGGGAGTGCAAAAAAAATATTGGCAGTTGAACGGCCTTACTGAAGAGCTCAGTGACTTTCAACGTGGCACCATCATAGGATGCCACCTTTCCAACAAGTCCGTTTATCACATTTCTGCCATGCTAGAGCTGCCCTGGTCAACTGTAAGTGCTATTATTGTTAAGAGGAAACCATGGTAAGAAAGATTACAATAAGAGTATTTGTTACCGTAAAATGCCTATAACGATGGCGTTCTATGACCCCAACAAGCGTCCAGGGTCTCGTCTGAACAGCCTATCTGCCAACTTCTGTCTGTCTGTAGCAGTTTGGGCTATACACTAATATGACCCCTCTGTGGGAAGTTGAGACTCTCATGAACATGTCGGTTGTTTTTATTACGCACACAGGCCTCACAAGACTCGCCTGAAGGTCCCCTGGTACCCATAGCCAAAGGACGTAGTTTGGGGTGGGGGTGATGCAATGTTTTTACCGACGGGGTGGGAGGGAGGAGGGGATGCAGATATTTTGTTTTTGCCCACTCTGAAGATGTTTATTGGTCCACTAAAATAGGACAAGTAAAGACCCAGTGCACTACTTTTGTGATATTTTTTTTACTAAATGTATTTGAGTGTTTAATAGAATTTGTAACTTGAGTCAAGTTAACCTGATAATACTTGTGGAATATAGAAATACTTGCTCTGATATACTGTATGTTTTCCAGTTTCTTGAAGTACTTTGCAAAGGCAACCTGTTTCTATGTGAAAACTGAAACAATCTATTCATTCCTTTTCCATTTTAGTAGACGGTCTTATCCAGAGAAACTTACAGTAGCGAGTGCATACATGTGCATACGTCTTCGTACTGGTACCCCGTGGGAATAAGCCCACAACAGTAGAATTGAAAGCGACATGCTCTACCAACTGAGCCACAACATAACATCATAACATCATAACATAACGTCATCACAAACCACTTGATGTCTTCATGGTGATGGAAAGTCTATAGGTGTCACGTTCTGACCTTTATTTCCTTTGTTTTGTCTTTATTTAGTATGGTCAGGGCGTGAGTTGGGGTGGGCAGTCTATGTGTGTTTTTCTATGTTGGGGTTTTGAGTTCAGCCTAGCATGGATCTAAATCAGAGGTAGGTGTCGTTAGTTGTCTCTGATTGAGAATCATACTTAGGTAGCCTGGGTTTCACTTTTGAGTTGTGGGTGTTTGTTTCCGTGTGAGTGTTTGTTGCCACACGGTACTGTTTCGGTTTCGTTCGTTTCACGTTTATTGTTTTGTAGTGTTCAGTTTATGTCTTTAAATACACATTATGGACACTTAACACGCTGCGCATTGGTCCTCCGATCCTTCTCGCTACTCCTCCTCAGAAGAGGAGGAAGAATGCCGTTACAATAGGTACAAACCTAGATAACCAACCTACTATACACAATGCTTAATTTAGGATTAAAGAAGTGCAAGAGCTGTCTTTGTCCAAGTCGGTCCATTAGACTTTGTTCACCAAAATACACAAATTACATTATGCAATAAAGATCTCTGATTATTCACTGTTAAGGGTTCATACACATTTTTCATGACTTCTACCACATTTTCATGACCATTATTATACCCTACATGAAAAAGTAACCCCTCTTTGGGATCGGTGTACCGATAGCGTTCCACTTTGACAACATCCGGTGAAATTGCAGAGCATGAAATTCAAAATACAAAAATCGTAATATTAAAATACAAGTTTCTTATATCGTTTAAACGCTTAACTTCTTGTTAATCCAACCGCGTTGTCAGATTTCAAAAAGGCTTTACTGTGAAAGCATACCATGTGATTATCTGGGGACAGCGCCCCACATCAAAATACTTTTTCAAATCAGACCAGGCATCACAAATTCCCAAATAGCGATAAAATAAATCACTTACTTTTGAAGATCTTCATCTGTTTGCAATACCAAGGGTCCCAGCTACACAATGAATGGAAGTTTTGTTCGATAAAGTCCTTCTTTATATCCCAAAAGGTCAGTTTAGTAGGCGCCAGCAATTTCACTAATCCACTCGTTCAACATGTATACAAACAAATCCAAAAGGTTACCGGTAAAGTTCGTCCAAACAAGTCAAACGATGTTTCTAATTACTCCTCAAGTACTCTAATATCTAAATAAACTATAAAATTGAAGACGGAGAATAGTATGTTCAATAGGGAAGATAAATAACGAAGAGTGCGCACCTCATTCACGCGCGCAACAAGACTAGTTTTATAATGAGAGACACCTTGGAAAATCTACAACTACTTGCTCATTTAAAAAAATTAACAAGCCTTAAACCCTTTCTAAAAACTTGACATCTAGTGGAAGCCATAGGAACTGCAATCTGGGTCCTATCTATTTGTTTTCCAATAGGCTATCATTGAAATGTGATGGATGGATTTTCCTCTTGTTTTCGCCTGCAATATCAGTTCTGTAATACTCACATACATTATTTTAACAGTTTTAGAAACTTCAGAGTGTTTTCTATCCAATGCTATATGTATATCCTAGTTTCTGGGCCTGAGTAACAGGCAGTTTACTTTGGGTACGTCATTCATCCGAACTTCCGAACACTCCGCCCGAGCCTTAAGATGCTTAAGAAGGCTGCAGTGTCTGATCCCATGTAGGCCTACCATCTCCTGCCGTTGTGCCCTTGATCAAGGCACTTAACCCCCACAAAGTAGAACTGCACTGTTAGTCACATATTGTCAACATGTGGTCAACCCACCACCTGGAGAGCTCCGGGGTGTGCAGACTTGGATTTTGATGCAGCCCTGAAACACCCAAGTTCAATCTGATGTTTAGGCTACCATGTGATTGGACCAGGGCCTGTACACCCAGTAGCTGTCCTGGAAGAGGGTTGCCACCCTTGATATAAAATATTGCAACATTATAACCAAATACTCTTGTCTTTATAAAATGATTCCCTCATTCAATGAATCAGGGATCAAATGGAGAAGGTACGCTACTTCAAAGCAAGGTGTCTAACTGTTTAGGCTCAAATATGAATATTTCAGGGGAGATCTATGCACAGCAAGTTATTTGTCAGTTAAGATATTTATATAATATATTTGTTGTCGCAATTGCTTGGCTACGGTTTAATAGAGGGGAATACCAGCTTTCCATCTGTACAGATTTATTTAGGCTATAGTACCAGTGGAAAGGCGACAATTACATGAATGCTTAGTTAGCTTTAGTTAACTGGGGAGATAACTGCTACACATTGTTTTGAATTGGCTAAATAGTTAGTATGTTGTTCTTCATTATTTTATACCTGCTGCTAAGATGTTGTGCTCTTTCTCCTTGGGCAACGGCCCATTCGAGCTGGCACACACACAACCCACACAGACAGGTACTGAAGGGTCATTCCGATAATGGCTGATGTCGATTTTTAAGTCATTGATCATATTTAAAAGTGTGCCTCCATGAATTAAATTAGCAAAAATGTAAAAACTAATTTCAATGACTTTTCATGTCCTTACAAACCCTAATTTGACCTAATTTTACACAGCGCATCATACGCATTCAGCCTACTGTCACACACAAATTCACAGACTATCAGCAAATAAACTTGAAGAAAGCAGAATCAGGAAATGAATGCCCACTCTCCATTGCAATTCAATGCAGATCCCGCCTTCATTCCGCTTTGATCAATCTTTTTTGCCTCAGTGTGTGAATCTAGGTCGGCAATAGGCTACTTTGTTAATAGAGAAGCTGGTACACAATTCCCCCAAAATTAGAAGTACCTGTATGGCACTCTGGTCAGCTCCGGCCCAAGTCGAGCACTGACAATACAGTAATGTACATTTAGATTAAGTGATTTGTAAGGATGGTAAATTAATACGGCACAAAGGGTGTCTGAATGGACAATCCAGTTCCGCAATCGACTGTCAAACTTAAAATCCAACTCCAGAGACTCGGAGAGAAAGAAACTAGTTTGTTCCTGCATGGCACCACTCTTCGTGAGTAGTGGCGCAACAAGAGCTTTCCAAGAGGACTGAGAATACAGAAGGAGCCTACAATAGGGAAAAACAACAACTTTCGTTCAGCAATGGGGTGAAATACTCAACAAATGTTCTTTAGATTTAATGTTATTAATCGTTGAACATGTGTCGAAGGAAGTGAAAGGAGTTGAAGTTAAGATTAGCGAACATGAGGTTATAATGAAGGAGATTCTAGGCCCTAATTTTACAGCCATAGACGACACGATCAACCAGTCCATTGGGAAATAAAGAGACTTTCTACAAGCAACAAAGATCAAGAAATATCAATGAGATACAGAGGACTACCAGCTCAACCAGGTGTACGCATGGAAAGGCTCAAGGACAGGAGCACGGAGAGGCCAACGTAGGGACGCACCACTGATCGGGTGACGCAGAAACGCAGCTTCGGGAGGACATGGAAACTTGGACACAGAGGCATCCACTGAGAGCGAATTCCCTACAGACAGTGACTCCAGCTACCATGGCACACAGTCGTTTTCTTTTAGCCCGGAAGCAACACAATGCTACACGAAAGAAAATAAACGATGTAGGAGAGGCAATCGATCGAAGAGGAGACCAGGAACACAGGTCGTGGACATGGAGCTACAGCAGGACACGGTAATTAACCTCTCCAAAAAAGACCTTACTGACGCTCAAGTTTCAGTCTTATCTAAGGGCCTCTCTTTTGTACCTACATGTACAAATAAACAATTCGATAGGAAAGTAGATCTGTTTAAATTCTTTCGCAAGATAAATTTAAGCATGTGTTTTTGCAAAACACTGTTTCGGGCCTAGAAACACATCAAAGAACTGGTACCCATTTTCAGCCCAAACGCATATTCTGTCCTATGGTTAACAACTCCTCGATTGATACCTATAGTAGGTTAGTCGAACAAGAAGCCATGTCAGTATATACGAGACAAACAAACCACATTCAGAAGAACCTCACTAGAACAGAAGAACAGGCACTTAATGAATTAATGAAAGATTCATCTTTGGTTATTAAACCTGCAGACAAAGCGGTGTGCTGTGGTTGTTTTAGACTATGAAAAATATAAAGAAGAAATGCAGAGGCAACTCAGTAATGAACTTTTCTATAAAAACTGAGTGTTGATCCCACACAGGTGTTCCAAAGGGATATATGCTCTAATCGGGAGCCCTATTAAATAACCTTATCTCAAAACCTGAATATGAATATCCTTGCTGCAAATGTGCCATACGTCCATGCCTGTACATTTTGTCAAAATTACACAAACCTAAAAAGACAACAAGGCTATTATCCAGGCAGACCAGTGGTTGCAGGAATAGGCTCAATGCTAGAGCCATTGCCGAACTTTGCAGACTATTTTATTAAAACTCATGCGCAAGCACTGCCATCATATGTAAAACACTCTATAGACTTCATTAACAAGATCTCACCAATAACTGGTTTAATTAACAGAGGACTGTATTTTTGTCACATTAGATGTGGGGGGGCTGGCAGCCCTAGCTCACTATTTGGGAGACAGAGATACTAACGGATATCCACCAACAAACTTTATTCTAGAGCTGGCTGAATATGTTTTGACGTATAACTATTTTAGCTTTGATGATGAATACTACCTACAAACGAATGGAACATCGATGGGCTCCACATTCGCTCTGAGCTATGCTAACCACTATGTGGGTCTTTTTGAAGAACGTTTTGTTGATAATTCAAACGAAAATCCATTTTTGAATAATGTCCTGAAGTGGTATCGATATATTGACGACATTTTTTGCATAAGGGAAGGAACGGAAAAAGAGCTGTCAGATTTTATGGCACTACTCAATGGCATTGACCCCAATCTCAAATTCACTATTGAATGTGACACACAACGTGTTCATTACCTTGATATGTGGATTGAGCAATCAAATGGAACCCTGTTTACAACTCTGTATAGAAAAGCAACGGAGAGAAATACTCTAATACAGGAGGACAGCTTCCATCCGGAGCCATTAAAGAGAGGACTTCCAAGAAGCCCGTTTTTCAGACTGCGCCTTATATGCCACTCCACAGAGGATTATCTAGAAAGAGCAGCGAAGATGCACATTAGGTTTCTAAGGAGAGGCTATTCACCACAATGTGTGGCAGAAGCTCTAAATTTGCAATTGGGAAAAAGACGAGATGAACTGCTACAAAAAAGACCCGCTAAAGGTAAAAACGTGGGAGATGTGGTCAAGAAACACTGGCTTTGCCGGCTGAATTTAAAAGTCCACCACTTACTGTGTATAGGAGAGCTCGCAATTTACGAGATAAATTGGTTCATGCCAACTGCCAACAACAAAATAAAATCAGCCAGGCTCTTTTACGCCCTCTTCCAAATGGCAGCTATAAATGCAGAGGATGTGCACAGTGCAACAACATGATGAAGTGTGAATATTTCTGCCACCCAAACACAGGAAAACGGTTCAGAATAAATGACATTATTACGTGTTCCACAAACCATGTTATTTACTTTATTAAATGTCCATGTGGGCTCTGCTATGCCGGTAAAACAACCCGCTCTCTCAAACAGAGAGTTAGTGAACATAAAAGTTCAATCAGGAGAAACGACAGGGATTATCCAGTCGCAGTACATTTTAATGACCTAAAACATGACCTTTCTACCTTTTAGATTTTGTGGCATAGAGAAAGTTAAGATATCAGACAGGGGAGGTGATATTAATAATACTCTGAGTAAAAGAGAATGTTTTTGGATTTTCACCCTCCAGACATTATTTCCAAAAGGATTTAATGATGAAATGCCTATGTATGTTATGTTCTGAATTTGAACATGAATGCATGGAACGGATGTGGGTGGGGCTAGGTCTACATAAGGGTGCACATTTTGTTTTTAATCACAAAAGCTCTGACGAAGGCCGTGAGGCCGACACGTAAGCTTATTAAAGATCAGTGATACTATCGAGAGCAGTGTGCGGTTTCCTTTTACCTTCACCACATTTTGTTATCATTTTGTTAAAAACAAGCTTATTCTAAAATTGAATAAAGTGATTTTTTCCCCTCATCAATCTACACACAATACCCCATAATGACAAAGCAAAAATAGCTGTTTAGAAATTTTTGCAAATTTATTAAAAAAGCGGAAAATATCACATTTACATAAGTATTCAGACGCTTTACTCAGTATTTTGTTGAAGCACTTTTGGAAGTGGTTACGGCCTCGAATCTTCTTGGTTATGACCCTACAAATTTGTCACAACTGTTTTTGGGGAGTTTCTCCTATTCTTCTCTGCAGATCCTCTCAAGCTCTGACAGGTTGGATAGGGAGTGCCACTGCACAGCTATTTTCAGATCTTTCCAGAGATGTTCGATCGGGTTCAAGTCCGAGCTCTGGCTGGGCCACTCATGGACATTCAGATACTTGTCCAGAAGCCACTCTTGCGTTGTCTTGACTGTGTGCTTAGGGTCATTGTCCTGTTGGAAGGTAAACCTTTGACCCATTCTGAGGTCCTGAGCGCTCTGGAGCAGGTTTTCATCAAGGATTTTGCTCCGTTCATCCTTCCTTCGATCCCGACACTAGTCTCCCAGTCCCTGCCGCTGAAAAACAATCCCCACAGCATGATGATGCTGCCACCACCACGCTTCACCATAGAGATGACATTTGGCATTCAGGTCAAAGAGTTCAATCTTGGTTTCATCGTACCAGAGAATCTTGTTCCTCATGGTCTGAGTCCATTAGGTGCCTTTTGGCAAACTCCAAATGGGCAGTCATGTGCCTTTTACTGAGGAGTGTCTTCCGCCTGGCCACTCTACCATGAAGGCCTTATTGGTGGAGTGCTGCAGAGATGGTTGTCCTTCTGGAAGGTTCTCCCATCTCTACAGAGGAACTCTGGAGCTCTGTCAGAGTGACCATCAGGTTCTTGGTCATCTCCCTGACCAATGGCCTTCTCCCTCGATTTCTCAGTTTGGCTGAGCAGCCAGCTCTAGGAAGAGTCT
Organism: Oncorhynchus nerka; assembly: GCF_034236695.1. NCBI lineage: Eukaryota > Metazoa > Chordata > Actinopteri > Salmoniformes > Salmonidae > Oncorhynchus > Oncorhynchus nerka. The sequence continues at coordinate 65,839,978 of NC_088398.1, read as the reverse complement.
TGGTGGTTCAAAACTTCATCCATTCAAGAATGATGGAGGCCAATGTGTTCTTGGGGACCTGCAATGTTGCAGAAATGCTTTTGTACCCTTCCCCAGATCTGTGCCTTGACACAAACCCGTCTCAGAGCTCCAAGGACAATTCCTTCGACTTCAAGGCTTGGTTTTTGCTCTGAAATGCATTGTCAACTGTGGGACCTTATATAGACAGGTGTGTGCCTCTCCAAATCATGTCCAATCAGTTGAATTTACCACAGGTGGACTCCAATCAAGTTGTAGAAACATCTTAAGAATGATCAATTGGAACAGGATGCACCTGAGCTTACTTTCAAATCTCATAGAAAACCTGTGTAAATTAGGTATTTCAATATTTTTTCCCCAATACATTTGCAAAAATTTCTAAAAGCTGTTTTCGCTTTGTCATTATGAGGTATTGTGTGTAGATTGATGAGAAAAACATTGAATTGAATCAATTTTAGAATAAGGAAGGCTGCGACGTAACAAAATGTGGAAAAAGTCAAAGGGACTGAATACTTTCTGAATGCACCGTACAGGACAGACACTGTGGCTGGATTTACAACAAGTGTATCTTTAAAATGGTGTAAAATACTTGTATGCTTGAGGAATCTTCATTATGAGATTGTTGTTTTGAATTTGGCGCCCTGCACTTTCACTGGCTGTTGGCGAGGGACGCTTACCGTCCCACATATCCCAGAGAGGTTATTAATCAGTACTGTCTCCACTCTCCTTTTGTCTCACATCTTTTTTTGCTCCCTGATGTCTCTCCTGTTTTCACCTCTTCTCTCATTTTTATTTATATTTTATTTTTTTATTTAACTAGGCAAGTCAGTTAAGAACAAATTCTTATTTAAAATGATGGCCTGGGAACAGTGGGTTAACTGCCTTGATCAGGGGCAGAACGACAGATTTTTACCTTGTCAGCTCGTTGATTAGATCTAGCAACCTCAACGCTCTAACCACTAAGCTACCTGCTGCCCTCATTGATCTCTTCTCTCTCCACTCCTCTCTTCTCTCCCCTACAGGAGAGCAATGCCCAGTCTGATGGTCACACTGCCAGAAGAGAACAACACCAGCGGAGTCAATACTTTGAAAGACTCAACTCAATTTATGGACCGTAGTAATCACACAGCAGTTACTTAACATGCCAAAAAAGAGTCAAGTATCATAGACGGGTTAGCTGACAAGGTCACGACAACAAAGCGCATCGTTCAATGAGGAAGAAGTCCATGTGTAGTTGTGATTCTGGATGACCAGATAACTAGCAACATTGACAAGAAGCTGCTATGTGGGAATCTTAGGTGGTTCATTTCAGCTTGTTGTGTCTAGTTAGTGATACTGTGATGGAACATTTTCTGTTTATGCTTTTCTAATAACCAATTTCTGTGCTCATGCAAGTGACTGATTGAACATGCAGAGGAGGAATCCTCACTATCAGTATGCAATTTGGCAGTACACCCAGAACCGTGTTTTGAGAACTAAAGGGATATCTTAGTTTCAAGGTCTCAGCTTGGAGAGAGGAAGCCTCTTTAAGGTATTGGTCAGTCACATGCATGAACCAAACGTTATTGATGAATTAATGATGAATAATAAATAAGCTAAATCATGCAAATATAACTTGTCTGTGTGAGCAGTATATAAGAGAACTAACGGGACTGGCCCGTGAAGCTCACTTCAGACCGACACTTTATGCATCTAAGTTTGACTGAGACGTCTTCAGCGTGCTGTAAATAAACAATGCTTCATTTAAGATTGACTTCAAGTGTCCCTGTGTAGAATTTCCATGACAATGCCATATCTTGTTTTGAAGTGTTTTGACTGATGTCACATCTAGCTAATATGGCAAAAATGTGCTAGCTAGCTAAACAACAACTGTAACAGCGTATTTTAGAGACAACAAGTGCTCAATGTGCAAATGTATTTATGTTTCCAATGGTAACACTTTACTTGACCCCCAGCGGCATACCACATTATGACACCCTCATAACCATATCATAATATGTCATAACGACTGACATAACGTGTCATATTCTGTCATTATATGGTCATAACACTGTCATGACCCATATTTGTACACCTGTTGTGACACATATTGCATTATTTTATGGCTGGTTGGTTAAGAGATTTACATAAGAGTGTCAAAACCCACATTTATTCAAATGTATTTTTTCCCTGCCAAGAAGTTTCCGTTCGTTTTAAAGGTTATTCTTGTCCTTTGTTGTTATTGTAAATAATGATTTACATTCATGTTTTTTTTATCATATTTTAAATCATTTGCAAAAAATACACTTCAAGACGCTGTCATGAAGCATTATGACCATCCTGTGTCACTTTACTTGGACTAAGAAAATAGACTTTATGACACTGTCAAGAAGCATTATGAACATCAGAATCATATAAGCCAGATAGGCCTATCATGTACTGAACAAAAATATAAACGCAACATGTAAAATGTTGGTCCCATGTTTCATGAGCTGAAATAAAAGATCCCTCAAATGTTCCATATACACAAAAAGCATATTTGTCTAAACATATTCTGCACAAATTTGTTTACATCCCTGTTAGTGAGCATTTCTCCTTTGTCATGATAATCCATCCACCTGACAGGTGTGGCATATCAAGAATCTGATTAAACAGCATGATCATTATACAGGTGTACCTTGTGCTGGGGACAATAAAAGGTCACACTAAAATGTGCAGTTTTGCCACACAACACAATGCCACAGATGCCTCAAGTTTTGAGGGAGTGTGCAATTGGCATGCTGAATGAAAGAATATCCACCAGAGCTGTTGCCAGGGAATGCAATGTTAATTTCTCTACCATAATCCACCTCCAAAGTCGTTTTAAAGAATATGACAGTATGACCAACTGGCCTCTCAACCCGCTAACCAGGTGTAACCAAGCCAGCCCAGGATCTCTACATTCAACTTCTTCACCTGCAGGATCGTCTAAGACCAGCCATCCGGACAGCTGATGAAACTGAGGAGTATTTCCATCTGAAATAAAGCCATTTTGAGGGGGAAAACTCATTCTGTTTGCCTAGGCCTGGCTTGCCAGTGGGTGATTGCCCTCACAGGCCCACCCATGACTGCGCCCCTGCCAAGTCATGTGAAATCCATAGATTAGGGCATCATTAATTTATTTAAATTGATTGATTTTCTTATATGAATTGTAACCCAGTAAAATCGTTGACATTGTTGCAGGTTGTGTTTATATTGTTTTCAGTAATACCTTATTTCAGTCATCAGTCAAAAAGAGTGTGTATTGTCCTGCTCCTGCATTCATCCCAGTCATCAGCCACAGAGTATTGGGGTACTGTAGGTGCATGTCTGACATCAATTTGTGCGCAATTACAATGATAATTTAATATAGTCAATTTCAGAAAATGTTATATAACAAACATACTGTTGACAAGTAGGCTATGGTGTACTGTAATGGAAGGTTTTGCCTTGTGTGATAGCATTTGTGGGTTTTGACATTCTTATGTAGTTGTCATAACCAGCTAAAAGAAATACAATATATGTCACAACAGGTCTAAATATGTGTCATGACAGTATTATGACCATATTAATACAGGTTATGACAAGGTATGTCAGCTGTTATGACATATAATAACATAGTTATGACTGTCATAACGTGCTATGACGCTGGGTGTCAACTAAAGTCTAAACTTTTCTGTAAACATTGGAGACTAAATATAGTTTACATGTGGTCAACAATCTAAGCCAACCCGTCTGTTTTGGCCCATAGTTTTGCACAAGTCGGTTTTGTTAATAAACAACAAGAAAATCAGCAGAACACCACATTTGACGCTTTACACTTTACAAGATTCAACTTTGTTTTCTTATTAAACGTTTTAGAATATTAACACAACATTTATGGTTCATTGTATTTGCTTTTACTTTATTTAAGATGTTAATAACTAGCAGGTTTCTGGATAGCAGTTTAAGGCCTAGGTAAAATTAGTTGCATGTTGGATATTCGTTTTTCTCTTATCAATAGCTATTGAACCAAGAATGCCATTACTTTGAAAATTGTATATTCTGAATCAGGGGACGAAGGAGACCAATCCATAGCTTTTTAGGAATTTGTGGAGGGGGGTTGATTAGTTTCTCAATTTTCAGTAGCTCTAAAACCAAGCGTGCCATCACTATGAAAATGAGATATTGCAACAAGAGTTACTATAGTTTATGTTTTCTGTTAGCCCAGTGTCACGCCCTGACCATAGTTTGCTTTGTATGTTTCTATGTTTTGTTTGGTCAGGGTGTGATCTGAGTGGGCATTCTATGTTGTATGTCTAGTTTGTCTGTTTGTGTGTTTGGCCTGATATGGTTCTCAATCAGAGGCAGGTGTTAGTCATTGTCTCTGATTGGGAACCATATTTAGGTAGCCTGTTTTGTCATTGTGGGTTGTGGGTGATTGTCTATGTTAGTTGCTTGTGTCAGCACAGTTCTTATAGCTTCACGGTCGTTTTTCGTTTATTGTTTTGTATTCAGTGCTTTCTTTAATTAAAATATCATCATGAACACATCACCCACCACAAAAGGACCAAGCGGTGTGGTAATGGGCAGCAGCAGCAGCAGCGATGTCAGGATTTCTGGACATGGGAGCGAGATCTGGACTGTGTCACTACTTGGGAAGAGATAGACAGACAGGTGGACGGTCGACCCAGGGAGAGTGCCGGAGCCCGCCTGGGATTCTCTGGAGCAGTGTGAGGAGGGATACCGGCGAATGGAGTCAGCACGGCAGCGCGGTAGGAAGCTTGGGGGGGGGGGGGGGGCACACAGGGAGTGTGGCGAAGCCAGGTAGGAGACCTGCGCCAACTTCCTGTGCTTACCGGAGAGCGAGAGAGACCGGGCAGGCACCGTGTTATGCTGTGGAGCGTACGGTGTCACCGGTGCGGGTGCATAGCCCGGTGTGGTACATTCCAGCTCCTCGTATCGGCCGGGCTAGAGTGGGCATCGAGCCAGGTGCCATGAAGCCGGCTCTACGCATCTGGTCTCCAGTGCGTCTCCTTGGGCCGGCGTACATGGCACCAGCCTTATGCATGGTGTCCCCGGTTCGCTAGCACAGCCCCTCAGTCCGGAGCTGCCCCTCAGTCCAGTGGGGCCCTTTAGTAGGGTTGCCAGTCCTAGGTTGGCGGCGAGGGTGGCCGTTCCTAGGAGGCCATAGAAGCGGACTAAGACTATGGTGGAGTGGGGTCCACGTCCAGCGCCAGAGCCGCCACCGCGGACAGATGCCCACCCAGACCCTCCCCTATAGGTTCAGGTTTATTGTTTTGTATTCAGTGTTCAGTGGTTTCTTTAATTAAAATATCATCATGAACACATTTCCACGCTGCATTTTGGTCTGCTTCTTACGACGATCGTGACACCCAGAGGCTATAAGGATGTAATTGTGTAACATTCAGTTGTTATAGTTTTGTATGGTGTACACTCAAGTTGGCTTGTCAGGACGGTCAACATATTTCTGTCCTGTCTGAGCCTTAGTGCACCTACAACTGTAATCAATGATAGCAGATGTTATTAAACCGTTATTTCGTAAATATTACCTGTTGTGCGTGGTCCATGTCTTTTATCCACAAGAAGAGGTCTATGCCTAAGCTAGCAAGCATGACTGGCTTTGCATATCTCCATGTGTGGATAAGGTGCTAACTCCATACCCAGCTAATAACAAACATTCCCACAACTTTAGAGAACATTCCCTTATTAAAGGGAGCCTGTGCTCGGGAGGTGCCGGGCTAAAGTGGGCATTCAGCCTGGAGGAGTGGTGCCAAGGCCACGCACCAGATCTCCAGTGCTCCCCCACAGCCCAGGTCATCCTGTGCCTCCTCTAAGGACCAGACCTCCTGTATGACCCGCAGCGAGGGTGCCCAGTCCGGGGAACGACCGGTGAGCCAGTGGGGGGGGGTACTGTCACGCCCTGACCTTAGACCGCCTTTTTATGTCTCTATTTGGCTTGGTCAGGGTGTGATTTGGAACCCCTTGCCAACACCAATGAAATTGCAGGGCGCCAAATTCACTCAAAAGAAATCTCATAATTCAAATTTCTCAAATATACAAGTATTAGACACCATAAAGATAAAATTCTTATTAATCCAGCTACAGTGTCCGATTTCAAAAAAGCTTTTCGGCAAAAGCAGAACATATCATTATGTTAGGTCAGCAACTAGTCACAGAAAGCATACAGCGATTTTCCAATCAACGAGAGGAGTCACAAAAAGCAGAAATAGAGAGAGAATTATTCACTAACCTTTTATATTCTTCATCAGATGACACTCCCGGGACAACGTGTTACACAATACATGTATGTTTTGTTCGATCAAGTTCATATTTATATCCAAAAACCTCTGTTTACATTTGGCTTTGCCTCCAAAACATCCAGTGAATTTGCACAGAGCCACATCAATTTACAGAAATAGTCATCATAAAATGTAATATAATTAGAGATATACTTCTCCTTTATGGAAAAAGCAAACCATGCACTAATCTGAGTACAGTGCTCAGAGACCAATACAACCCAAAAAGATACCTGCTATGTTGGAGTCAACAGAAGTCAGAAATAGCATTATAAATATTCACTTACCTTTGATGATCTTCATCAGAATCCACTCCCAGGAATACCAGTTCCACAATAAATGTTTGTTTTGTTCCATAAAGTCCTTCATTTTTGTCCAAATAACTCCTTTTGGTTTGCGCGTTCAGTACACAATCTAAACTCACGACGCGTGGGCAAAAGTCATATTACACTTCGTATAAACATGTCAAATGATGTATAGAATCAATCTTTAGGATGTTTTTAAATCTTCAATAATGTTCCAACTGGAGAATTCCTTTGTCTGTAGAAAAGCAATGGAACGCGAGGTAACTTTCACATTAACGCGTGTCACGAGCTTGTGGCTCTCTGCCAGACCTCTGACTCAATCCCCTCATTCCCCCCTCCTTTACAGCATCAAACAAGGTTCTAAAGACTGTTGACTTCTAGTGGAAGCCTTAGGATGTGCAACATGACCAATATCCCACTGTATCTTCAATAGGGAATGAGTTGAAAAACTACCAACCTCAGATTTCCCATGATTACTACAAGGTTTAGATAGCTGGCTAGACTAACTTACCTAGCAATCTAAAACATGTTAGCTGACATGGGCTAATTGAGTGACAGTCAGTGACTGACATAACAAAACGGCTGATGAACTACCACATTTCGAGCTGTTGCTTATGCCGCATATTGGTAGGGTCCAGACCTGGCTTAATTTGTTTTACAGACCTTGTAGGTATTGAGGTTAGAGTGAATTTTCATAAGTACGTCGCAAGATGTGAGGATTGTACCATATATCATTGGGCATTTATTGAATTTGTATCGGGGAAAATACCAAAAAGCTGGTGCCGAAGGGTAATAAATAAAGCATTCAAACTGTATGTACACAACTCCACCATATAGTGACACACACACTCAGACCTTCTCCTCTCTCTCTCTCCCAGAGTGGCCCAGTCATGCCTGGGTCTTCAGAGGGAGACACACTGAATTTCCTTAGTCTCAGCTCTGAGCTGAATGGTCTCTATGTCTGTGAGGCCTCCAACCCCTACGAACGAGCAACTGGCTTCCTTTATGTACACATCCTCTGGTGAGATGCATCTGAAACACACACACAAAGACACTTACTCAACACGTTGCTTATGTAGCGTGGTTCGTTCTGAATTGTGTAATTTAATGAGGACACTGCCACAACTGGAGGTCTGCTTGTCAGATTTTTATTTTCCCTGCGCACGAAGAGACAACGCACAGTATGTTAGCCTTGGCGCAGTCACAGCTCTCAGACACCTCGCTAGCTGAAGGTCAGGCAAGAGAGAACAATAGGAGGGTATAGTAACACAGATACCCCACGATGGACCAAACCAAAATCTACAAAACTTTTACAATCAATTGTATTTACAATATAGATATGAAAAAGTGGTTGCACACAAAAAATAACATTAGCTATGCAGCTGTAAATAAATTAAAAACACATTGAATTATTATTAATATTATTATCAAATTATTAACATCTCCTCGTGACCTGGCCTATTTGAACTGCTACAAGTGTGCAACTTGGTGCATAATCTAGGGGAACAACATCACACTGCTACACTTACACTGAATTTTAAAGTACAGAAATGTGAGAAATGTTATGTAGCGTTGTATCCTGGATGTATTAGTATCAGGTGCATGGCTTCATTGCTCATTGTAAAGGAAGGTGTAACCAAACTAAGACTGTCATGATGCACATTCTCTTAGTGCATTAGTCTTTGTCTCATGTCCCATTCTGCGGGAAAGTGCCTGAATAATAGCTATGACGATTGGAGGGATTAGATTAGGCCCGTATTCATAAATCTGTGGTATAGGTTTAAATCTAACATGTTTCTTATAGTAACTGTATCCCTTCTCTCCTAATACTTGTGATCCACAACTTTACCGTACTCCTCATGAAACCTCAGTGTTTTGCTTTAGCCTAGCATCAGTGCAGCATGGCATTTTTGGTCATCAGTAAGTACTGTCTATAGTTAGTAGTTAAAATACAGGCCTTTAAGTAAGGGATAAACGTTGACGTTCTGTACATTACCTTAGAAATAATGGACGGTGCAGCAGGACAAGGCAGAGCCGGGTTCCTTTGCGGAGTACAGTTGAAGTCGGAAGTTTACATACACTTTAGCCAAATACATTTAAACTCCGTTTTTCACAATTCCTGACATTTACTCCTAGAAAAAAATCCCTGTCTTATGTCAGTTAGGATCACCACTTTATTTTAAGAATGTGAAATGTCAGAATAATAGTAGAGAGAATGATTTATTTCAGCTTTTATTTATTTCATCACATTCCCAGTGGGTCAGAAGTTTACATGCACTCAATTAGTATTTGGTAGCAATGCCTTTAAATTGTTTAACTTCGGTCAAATGCTTTGGGTAGCCTTTCACAAGCTTCCCACAAAAAGTTGGGTGAATTTTGGCACATTCCTCCTGACAGAGCTGGTGTAACTGAGTCAGGTTTGTAGGCCTCCTTGCTCGCACAAGTTTTTCAGTTCTGCCCACACATTTCTATAGGATTGAGGTCAGGGCTTTGTGATGGCCAATCCAATACCTTGACTTTGTTGTCCTTAAACCATTTTGCCACAACTTTGGAAGTATGCTTGGGGTAATTGTGCATTTGGAAGACCAATTTGCCACCAAGCTTTAACCAAGCTTTAACTGATGTCTTGAGATGTTGCTTCAATATATCCACCTAATTTTCCTCCTCCTGATGCCATCTATTTTGTGAAGTGCATCAGTCCTTCCTGCAGCAAAGCACCGCCACAACATGATGCTGCCACTCACGCGCTTCATGGTTGGGATGGTGTTCTTCGGCTTGCAAGCATCCCCTTTTTCCTCCAAACATAACGATGGTCATTATTGCCAAAATGTTCTATTTTTGTTTCATCAGACCATAGGACATTTCTCCAAAAAGTATGATCTTTGTCCCCATGTGCAGTTGCAAACCATAGTCTGGCTTTTTTTGGGGCGGTTTTGGAGCGGTGGATTCTTCCTTGCTGAGCGGCCTTTCAGGTTATGTCAAGATACGACTAATTTTACTGTGGATATAAATACTTTTGTACCGGTTTCCTCCAGCATCTTCACAAGGTCTTTTGCTGTTGTTCTGGGCTTGATTCGCACTTTTCACACCAAAGTCGGTTCATCTCTAGGAGACAGAATTCAACTCCTTCTTGAGCGGTAACATGGTGTTTATACTTGCGTAATATTATTTGAATAGACAAACGTTTTACCTTCAGGCACCCATGATGTCAATCAAAGAGGCACTGAATTTGAAATACATCCAAATGTACACCTCCAATTGACTGAAATGTTGTCAATTAGCCTATCAGAAGCTTCTAAAGCCATGACATAATTTTCTTTAATTTTCCAAGCTGTTTAAAGGCACAGTCAACTTAGTATATGTAAACTTCTGACCCACTGGAATTGTGATATTGTGAATTATAAGTGAAATAATCTGTCTGTAAACAATTGTTGGAAAAATTACTTGTGTCATGCACAATGTCCTAACCGAATTGCCAAAACTATAGTTTTGTAACTAGAAATTTGTGGAGTGGTTGAAAAACGAATATTAACGACTCCAACCTAAGTGGATGTAAACATCTGACTTCAACTGTATATTTTTCCAAGGTAATGTACAGAATGGATGTGTTTATGCCCCTTATCCTCTTGAGTGAAGGGGGCAGTAATTTTGATGTTTGGATGAAAAATCTACCCAAATGAAACTGCCTATTTCTCAGGCCCAGAATCTAGAATATGTATATAATTGTCAGATTAGGATAGAAAACACTCTATAAAGTTTCCAAAACTGTCAAGATATTGTCCGTGAGTATAACTTCTTGCGTCGAGCCATCCCGGATCCGGGATCGTGAATACAGCCTCAAGCTCATTACCACGCAACGTTAACTATTCATGAAAATCGCAAATGAAATGAAATCAATATGCTAGCTCTCAAGCTTAGCCTTTTGTTAACAACACTGTCATCTCAGATTTTCAAAAATATGCTTCTCAACCATAGCAAAACTAGCATTTGTGTAACAGTATTGATAGCTATTGATAGCTAGCATTAGCATTTAGCGTTATCATTCAGCAGGCAACATTTTCACAAAAACCAGAAAACCATTCAAATAAAATCATATACCTTTGAAGAACTTCGGATGTTTTCAATGAAGAGACTCTCAGTTAGATAGCAAATTTCAGTTTTTCCTGAAAGATTATTTGTTTAGGAGAAATCGCTCCATTTTGTGCGTCACGTTTAGCTACTAAAAAAACCTGTATCCAGGATTGTGTAAATCTATCCGCAAGCTCATTAGCACAACACAACGTTAACTATTCATGAAAATCGCAAATGAAATGAAATCAATATGCTAGCTCTCAAGCTTAGCCTTTTGTTAACAACACTGTCATCTCAGATTTTCAAAAATATGCTTCTCAACCATAGCAAAACTAGCATTTGTGTAACAGTATTGATAGCTATTGATAGCTAGCATTAGCATTTAGCGTTAGCATTCAGCAGGCAACATTTTCACAAAAACCAGAAAACCATTCAAATAAAATCATTTACCTTTGAAGAACTTCGGATGTTTTCAATGAGGAGACTCTCAGTTAGATAGCAAATGTTCAGTTTTTCCTGAAAGATTATTTGTGCAGGAGAAATCGGTCCGCAACAGCTTGGAGCAGACATTTTCTCTCTCTCCTATTGAAAAAGCTACGGTCCGGTTAAAATATTATTGATTATTTATTTTAAAAACAACCTGAGGATTGATTATAAAAAACATTTGACATGTTTCTAAGAACTTTACGGATACTATTTGGAATTTTCGTCTGCTCCGTCGTGACCGCTCGAGCCTGTGGATTTCTGAATAAAACACACCATCCAAATGGAGTTATTTTGGATATAAAAATAATCTTTATCGAAGAAAATGAACATTTATTGTGTAACTGGGAGTCTCGTGAGTGCAAACATCTTAAGATCATCAAACGTAAGCGATTCATTTGATTGCTTTTCTGACTTTCGGGACCAATCTACTTTGCTGCCAACTGTTTGTAATGTTTTGTCGGCTGAGAGAGATGCCTGGATAGCTTTTGCTGTAAAGCTTTTTTGAAATCTGACACGCAAGGTGGATTAACAACAAGCTAAGCTGTGTTTTGCTATATTACACTTGTGATTTCATGAAAATTAAATATTTTTAGTAATTCAATTTGAATTTGGCGCTCTGCAATTCAACGGATCCCGCTAAAGGGATGGGTGCGCCAAGAAGTTATACCAGAGTTGTCAAAGAAAACAGTATCAAAACTCACATTTATTTGTGTTGATATTTTCTTTTATACAAAAAAACTCATATTTTGGTTGTTGGAGACTCGATTCAGTTGTTCATTCGAGTAGTTCGATATTTATGGATGCGACCTAGTCGTTCGTTCTGTATGTTCCATTGCCATACTCACTGGCAACATTCTTATCCCTTGCTTGCTAGCTAGCCAATTAGCTATGGCTAACACTGTCATAACTTCTGCAGCCAGAATAACAGCAAAGTATCTGTTTTCAATTTATATTAATTTGGATACATCCATAACAATGAGCTCATAATGCACAATTTTGCCTGGCATAGCTAGAAAAGTTTGCCTTCTCGTCAAGACACTCGTCATCACTGACTAATTACGAGGAGATCACATTGCATACCAAACACTAGTCTCGAAGTGAGCTAAATAGCTTTCTGTTTTACTTTATAGCAAGTACGGCAAGTACGGTGCATGTGTAGGCGCATATTGCATCATGATTGCAAGGTGCCACAACATCTGATTTTAATGTCCATTCTAGAATTGTCACGTCGTGTATGTAGGTGGCAGGGAAGTCAAGCGCAGGAGAATTAGGAGATTGACTCCAGGACAGCGGAGTCAATCACCACCTTCCGGAGACACCTGAAACCCCACCTCTTTAAGGAATACCTAGGATAGGATAAAGTAATCCTTCTCACCCCCTTAAAAGATTTAGATGTACTATTGTAAAGTGGCTGCTCCACTGGATGTCATAAGGTGAATGCACCAATTTGTAAATCGCTCTGGATAAGAGCGTCTGCTAAATGACTTAAATGTAATGTAAATGTAATTAAACTTGGTATAAATTGAGTATTTTAATAACTTCAAATATGAACTCCAAAACCAAAGTCCATAATAAAAATAATTGTGGGTACAAGAACCCGTCACATACCAATCCATAAAACATGAACATAACAATAAACAATCTCTGACAAGGACATGAGGGGAAACAGAGGGTTAAACAATTAATGAATAGGATTGGAACCAGGTGTGTAGGTACACAAGACAAAACCAATGGAAAATTTAACATAGATCAATGATGGCTAGAAGACTGGTGACGTCAACCGCCGAGCACCGCCCGAACAAGGAGAGGCATCGACTTCGGTAGAAGCCTGAGGAGAGACACATGGAACAAGGGGTTAATATGGTAATCGGGGGGAAGCTGTAACCTTTTTTATTTATTTTATTTTTTTTATTTCACCTTTATTTAACCAGGTAAGCAAGTTGAGAACAAGTTCTCATTTACAATTGCGACCTGGCCAAGATAAAGCAAAGCAGTTCGACACATACAACGACACAGAGTTACACATGGAGTAAAACAAACATACAGTCAATAATACAGTAAAAAAAAACAAGTCTATATACAATGTGAGCGAATTAGGTGAGAAGGGAGGTAAAGGCAAAAAAGGCCATGGTGGCAAAGTAAATACAATATAGCAAGTAAAACACTGGAATGGTAGTATTGCAATGGAAGAATGTGCAAAGTAGAAATAAAAATAATGGGGTGCAAAGGAGCAAAATAAATAAATAAATTAAATACAGTTAGGAAAGAGGTAGTTGTTTGGGCTAAATTATAGGTGGGCTATGTACAGGTGCAGTAATCTGTAAGATGCTCTGACAGTTGGTGTTTAAAGCTAGTGAGGGAGATAAGTGTTTCCAATTTAAGAGATTTTTGTAGTTCGTTCCAGTCATTGGCAGCAGAGAACTGGAAGGAGAGGCGGCCAAAGAAAGAATTGGTTTTGGGGGTGACTAGAGAGATATACCTGCTGGAGCGTGTGCTACAGGTGGGAGATGCTATGGTGACCAGCGAGCTGAGATAAGGGGGGACTTTACCTAGCAGGGTCTTGTAGATGACATGGAGCCAGTGGGTTTGGCGACGAGTATGAAGCGAGGGCCAGCCAACGAGAGCGTACAGGTCGCAATGGTGGGTAGTATATGGGGCTTTGGTGACAAAACGGATAGCAACCTATAACATACCTCGTTCACTCTCCTCAGGACTTTAAATGGCCCCACAAACCATGGACCCAGCTTCCAGCAGGGCATGTGGAGGGGCAGGTTTCGGGTCGAGATCCAGACCCTGTACCCCGGTGCGAACACGGGGGCCTCACTGCGATGACGGTCTGCGCTGTACTGTGATACCCCAATACACACTGAAATGGAGAAAGGTTAGTGGAGGAGTGGCGGAGCGAGTTCTGGGCCATCTCTGCCCGGGGCACGAATGCCGCCCACTCCCCCGGCCGGTCCTGGCAATAAGACCTCAGAAACCTACCCACATCCTGGTTAACTCTCTCTACCTGCCCGTTACTCTCAAGGTGAAAACCCGAGGTAAGGCTGACCGAGACCCCCAGGCGTTCCATGAATGCCTTCCAGACTCTTGACGTGAATTGGGGACCCCGATCAGACACTATATCCTCAGGCACCCCGTAGTGCAGGAAGACGTGTGTAACAGGGCCTCCGCGGTTTGTAGGGCCATCGGGAGACCGGGCAAAGGGAGGAGACGCCAGGACTAAGAAAAATGATCCACATAGACCAGGATCGTGGTGTTACCCTGTGAGAGTGGAAGATTGGTAATAAAATCCACAGACAGGTGGGACCACGGCCATTGTGGAACGGGTAAGGGTTGTAACTTACCTCTGGGCAGGTGTCTAGGAGCCTTGCACTGGGCGCACACTGAGCAGGAAACAGTGTCATACAGCCGGGAGAGTTTGTCTGCCTTAACGTTCTGGGAGCCTGGTCTGTAAGAGAGGGTAAACACAAAACGGGTGAAAAACATGTCCCAACCTTGCCTGATGAGGATTCATTCTCCTCGCCACCCGGATGTACTCCAGATTGCGGTGGTCAGTCCAGATGAGAAAGGGGTGTTTAGCCCCCTCAAGCCAATGTCTCCACACCTTCAAAGTTTTAACGACAGCCAACAGCTCCCAGTCCCCCACATCATAGTTTCGCTCCGCCGGGCTGAGCTTCTGAGAGAAAAAGGCACAGGTGCGGAGTTTCGGTGGCGTACCCGAGCGCTGAGAGAGCACAACTCCTATCCCAGCCTCGGAGGCGTCCACCTCCACTATGAACGCCAAAGAGGGATCCGGATGGGCCAACACAGGAGCCGAGGTAAACAGAACCTTCAGGTGCCTCAAAGCCCCGTCCACCTCACCCGACAACTGCAAGCGCACCGGGCCACCCTTCAGCAGTGAGGTAATGGGAGCAGCTTGAAAATAAAAGAGAGCCGCACACTCTAGGAGCTCAGATGGAAAAATGTAATTCCCAACGTTTCGACAGCCAAGCTGTCTTCATCAGGGTATAATCACAAACACTACGGGATGATTTGTTTATGTAGTGTCAAAAGACACAGGTGTCTGTAATCATGGCCAAGAGTGGCCTAATGTCATTGGTTAATTATCAAATATTAAAATGTCATACAAAGAACAGCATACAAAAAACAAATGGATAACATACAATCATAGATTCATTTTATACTACACAAGCTTACAAACAATTACAATGGCAAAGTCACAATAATCACAAGAATGGCTTCAGATCAAAGTCTACGTTGAGACCGAAGGGCGCAAGGGTCTTTAAATTAAAGATCCAGGCAGCCTCTCGTTTTAACAATAAATTATCAAGGTCACCCCCTCTCCTAGGGAGGGTGACATGTTCGATGCCAATATAGAAGTGGGCCGCAACTGGATAAGTAAAGTTTTTACTAAGATGCTCTGAGATACGTACTTTTAATTCGCGCTTTGTTTTACCTACATAATTTTTACCACAAGGACAAGTTATAAGATAAATAACTGCCTTAGTGGAGCACATAATAACACCTTTGATTGGGATCGATTTCCCTGTTTGTGGGTGTTTGAAGGATCTACATTTATGTGCCATTGCATTGAGCACAGCCATTACATTTGTAATTTCCATCCAGTAGGGGCACAAATAGATGTTGTTCAGGAATATCTTGAGGTGGTAAATTAGTGTACCAATTGGTCTCTGAGATTTCTGCCCTGCGAGAATACGACCAAGGGAAGGTCCGAAAACACATTACCGAGACTACCATCGGATTTTAGGATGTGCCAATGTTTGTGAACAATTCCCTTAATTTGTTCAGAGCACTTTGAATAGAGGGTAGTTAGAACACAAGAATGTGTCTTTTTGCGAGACTGATCTTGAAAAAGGTCATGTCTCATTTTGTTTTGAATTTTCTCAAAGGCAATATTTATCTGATCATTCTTGTAGCCCCTCTCCTTGAACTTTCTTTGCGTCTCAGCCATATTTCTGTTGAAATCTGATTGTTTTTTTTCAAGGGAAGTGGGTGACAACTATCAGCCCTCAACAAACTGTTACGATCAGTAGACTTCCTGTAAAGATCAGTGTATAGAACATTATCTTCACACAAGATCAGAAGATCAAGAAAACTTATTGACGTGTATCAGATTGCATAGTAAATCTCAGATGCTCAGAACAGGAGTGAAGAAAAGCATGAAACGCCTGGAGCTGTTTTGCATCACCCCTCCATAGAACAAAAATATCATCAATATACCGTTTCCAAATAATGATGTGAGGCAAGAAAACATTTTTGAGAGGATTGAAAATAGACTGTTTCTCCATGTAACCCACATACAAATTAGCATAGTTAGGAGCCATGGGGGATCCCATAGCAATACCTTTCGTCTGAATAAACAAATCATTTAGAAACATGAAATATTTATGCGTGAGTACTATTTCAGCCAATGTTATAATGCATGCACTGGAAGGTAGTTCATTAAGGTCACGTTGCAGAAGAAAATGTTCCATAGCTTCAATACCGCCCCCGTGTGGAATATTTGTGTATAACAACTCAACATCAAAAGTAACTAACAAGGTGTTCTCAGGGAGAGGATCAAGAGATTCAATGATAGAGATCATACTGCTGGTGTCCTTTACAAAGGAGGGGAGCTGTTCTGAGATCATACTGCTGGTGTCCTTTACAAAGGAGGGGAGCTGTTCTGCGAGTGGTCTAATAAAAAAATCAACAAAAGTAGATAGAGGGGCCATTACTGCATCAATGCCTGCTACAATAGGGCGCCATGGAGGTTGTGTAACATTCTTGTGTAATTTCGACAATTTTTGGGTGTTGAATAGCCAAAGAATCATGTTATTTTTTGGTTATCTGACCAGAACTTAAATAACCATCTAGGACAGTAAAGATAGTATTCTGAAATTGGGAAGTGGGGTCACTTCTGAGTTTCTTGTAAAAACGTGTTGTCAAGCAGCTGTCTATGACAGCTACCTGACCAAAACCCGATAAATCTCCGGTAGTAGTTGGCAAACCCTAAGAATCGCTGCACCTCCTTCACCTTAGTGGGAGTCGGCCAATTAACCACGGCTGCAATGCGGTCACTCTCCATCTCCACTTCTAACGTTGAAATGCGATGCCCTAGGAAGGAGACTGTTGAAAGAACAATAATTTTTAAGCCTTGATATACAGGTCATGCTTCAACAGGCGACCAAGCACTCTTGCGCACCAAGGACACATGCTCGGCGCGTGTAGCGGAGTATATCAGAATGTCATCGATATACACCACTACACCCTGCCCGTGCAGGTCCCTGAAGATCTCATCTACAAAGGATTGGAAGACTGATGGAGCATTCATTAACCCGTACGGCATGACGAGGTACTCATAATGCCCTGAGGTGGTACTAAATGCCGTCTTCCATTTGTCTCCCTCTCGGATACGCACCAGGTTGTACGCACTCCTGAGATCCAGTTTCGTGAAGATGCCGCCCCCATGCATTGATTCAATTGCTGTGGCGATAAGAGGTAGCGGGTAACTGTACCACACCGTGATTTGATTGAGACCTCGATAATCAATGCACGAGCGCAGACCATCCTTCTTCTTCACAAAAAATAAACTCGAGGAAACGGATGAAGTGGAGGACCGAATGTACCCCTGATTCAGGGATTCAGCGACATATGTCTCCATAGCAACCATCTCCGCTTGCGACAGGGGATACACGTGACTTCTGGGAAGTGCAGTGTCTACCAGGAGATCTATCGCACACTCCCCTCTTGGATGGGGTGGTGATTGAGTCGCCTTCTTTTTACAGAAGGTGAGAGCCAAATCAGCATATTCAGGGGGGAATGCGCACCAGGTGGAGACCTGGTCTGGACTTTCCACCTTAGTACCCCCCCCCCCCCCCCCCCCCATACCCGCGTCACCATACTCAAAGGAGCGGTGGCCTCCCTGATAAGCCCTGACCCTAATGGTCGACTATCTAAGGCATGAATGGGGAAAGGCACATCCACAGGAACAATAGGGATCCCTAATCTATGAGCTAACACTTTATCAATGAAATTCCCAGCCGTGCCTAAATCTACAAGCGCCTTATGCTGGGAATGAGGGGACAATTCAGGAAAAGTGACAGACACAAATATATGTGCGGCAGGGGGCTCTGGGTGAGAATGGTGCCGACTCACCTGGGGTGATGCAAGAGCGCCCTGCCTGCTGCCTCGATTCCCAGAGGAACCAACCCGGCACCGACCAGCAGTGTGCCCTCTACAACCACAGATGGTGCACTAGCGGGAACCCCCTCCGGTCTCCCTGCGCACCGTCCCTCCCAGCTCCATGGGTATCGGAGAGGGGTTGCGGGAGGATAGAACCACTAGACCCCGATCTGGACGTCTGCGAGTAGCCAGCATGTTGTCCAGCCGGATGGACAGGTCCACCAGCTGGTGGAAGGTGAGGGTGGTGTCTCTGCAGGCCAGCTCTTGACGGACGTCCTCGTGTAGACTGCATTGGTAATGGTCGATCAGGGCCCTGTTGTTCCATCCCGCGCCGGCAGCCAGGGTCCTAAACTCCAGAGCAAACATAGCCCGAACAGGGAGAGGCATCGACTTCGGAGGAAGTCGTGACAAGAATGCCCTTCTAGCCCATCAGCATTCAACAATGCTGTGGTATAATGCATTGTTCTGTCATGCCTTGTTCAAAGTTAACGAAAGGCCTTGCTTTGGTTTAGTGCACCATAGATAGACGAAAGTCCTTGTATTTCAGACTTGGAACTAGGAACACACAGGGACAAGCTCTTTGTGGTTATGCTCTGTCTGCCTGACTGATGTTATGGGAGGGGCTCTTATAGACCACATGGGGGTTTGATTGTAGATTGATTCCCTCCAGAACAGTTCCAGCCTCAACTTCCTCCCAACCTCCTCCCCCAAAATATATTAACTCTTATCAAGCTGAAACATGCTTAAAGATTAACCTTGTCTGCACACCTGCCTTTTTTAACAACAAGGAGAGACAGTTGTGGCTGTGGCTGTGTGTACATTAGTTTCTATGGCTTATTATTTTCATTATTCATAAAATAATATATTATGCATTATTGCTATATGTATTGACACATTTTTCTACCACTTTGACATTACATAACATTTGGTGGAGATCTTTGACCAAAAATGACAGTTAAATTAATCCCACATTCTAACACAACAAAATGTGAAAAAAGTCAAGGGGTGTGAATACTTTCTGAAGGCACTGTATCTCTCTCAGGCAGTGAATTTTAAGCACAGATTGAACCACAAAGATCACTGAGGTTTTCCAATGACTCACAAAGAAGGGCACCTACTGTTAGATGGGTTTTAAAAAATACAGACATTGAACATCCCTTTGAAGTTATTAATTACACTTTGGATGGTGTATCAATACACCCAGTCACTGCAAAGATTCAGGAGTCTTTCCTAACTCAGTTGTCGGAGAGGAAGGAAACCACTCATGAGGCCATGAGGCCATGAGGCCAATGATAACTTTAAATCAGTTGCAGAGATTAATGACTGTGATAGGAAAAAAGTGAGGATGGATTAATAACATTGTAGTAACTCCACAATGCTAACCTAAATGACAGTGTGAAAAGAAGGAAGCCTGTACGGAATAAAAATATTCCAAAATATGTATCCTGTTTGCAACAAGGCACTTAAGTAAAACTGCCCAAAAATGTGGCAAATAAATTAACTTTATGTCCTGAATACACAGCGTTATGTTTGGGGCACATCCAGCACATCACTGAGTACCACTATTCATATTTTCAAGCATAGTGGTGGATGCATCATTTTATGGGTATGCTTGTTATCGGTAAGGACAAGGGTATTTTTCAGGGCGATGAAAATGAACAGAATAGAGCTAAGCACAGGCACAATACTTGAGGAAATCCTGGTAAAATCTGCTTTCCAACAGATACTGGGAGACAAATTCACTTTTCAGCATGAATAACCTAAAACTCAAGACAAAATATATAATGGAGTTACTTACCAAGACGAAATGTAATGTTCCTGAGCGGCCTAGTTACAGTTTTGACGTACGCTGAGTGTACAAAAATTAGGAACACCTGCTCTTTCCATGACATAGACTGACAAGTTGAATCCAGGTGAAAGCTATATGATCCCTTATTGATGTCACTAAAGATCGGACCCTTTTAAAAATGTTCCCCTAAAATGACATACCCAAATCTAACTGCCTGTAACTCAGGACCTGAAGCAAGGATATGCATATTCTTAATACCATTTGAAAGGAAACACATTGAAGGTTGTGGAAATGTGAAAGGAATGTAGGAGAATATAACACATTAGATCTGGTAAAAGATAATACAAAGAAAAAACATGCATTTTATATTTTTCATTTTCATCATCTTTGATATGCAAGAGAAAGGTCACAATGCATCATTCCAGGTTAGGTGCAATTTCAATATTGGCTGCTAGATGGCAGCAGTGTATGTGCAAAGTTTTAGACTGATCCAATGAACTATTGCATTTCTATTCAAAATGTTGTATCAAGACTGCCCAAATGTGCCTAATTGGTTTATTAATACATTTTCAAGTTCATAACTGTGCACTCTCCTCAAACAATATCATGGTGTTCTTTCACTATAATAGCTACTGTAAATTGGACAGCGCAGTTAGATTAACAATAATTTAAATTAGATTAACAAGAATTTAAATGAGATTAACAAATATTTAAGCTTTCTGCCCATATCAAATATATCTATGTCCAGGGAACTTTTCTTGTTACTTACAACCTCATGCTAATCACATTAGCGTACGTCAGCTCAACCGTCGCGCGGGGGGGGCACAGATCCTATAGAGGTTAAATACACTTCAATAAGTATAGATGATGGGGAGGAGACAGGTTAAAGAAGGATTTAAGTGCCTTTGAACAGGGTATGGTAGTAGGTGCCAGGCACACCGGTTTGAGTGTGTCAAGAACTTCAAAGCTGCTGGGTTTTTCATGCTCAACAGTTTCCCATGTGTACCAAGAATAGTTTACCACCCAAAGGACATCCAACCAACTTGACAAAACTGTGGGAAGCATTGGAGACAACGTGGGCCAGCATCCCACTGAAACGCTTTCCACACTTTGTAGAGTCCATGCCCTGACAAATTGAGGCTGTTCTGAGGGCAAAATTGGGTCCAAATCAATATTAGGAAGGTGTTCCTAATGTTTTGTACACTCAGTGTGTATGAAGGCTATCTGTCTGTTGTAATGGATATTGCCGTAGCACAAGCAAGGTGCAGTCTACCCATTGCATTGGGGCAAAACTAACTAACTGCCCTGTGTGATGATGAGTTACTGAAAAAATAACTGCCTCCCAATAGCCAATATTTGCACATTAAACCGCTCTTTGCTGCCTGTCTGTCTTGCTTGTTGATATGCTGTATAGGCTACGTATAGCTTACCTAGAGTAAATAGCTGCATGTAGGCTAAATCCCCTCCTGAAAAAAGAACAGAAAATCATTAGACTGCATGTTTTGTCGAAGTTATGTTTGCATTGATTGCCGTAAACATTCGACAGGGGAGTCACAGAGTGAGTACGCACTGAGTAGGAACTGAAAGGACTCGGAGGGGGAGGCCGCAGCAGATCCTGCACATGCCCAGAAGTCTTTAGTCCAAAACTTCTGGGCTCCAGACATCCGTAACTGCAGCCACTCCGTTTTTTACAGTAATCTTTGGTACTGTTGTTTTACCCATGTTGTTTTACAGTACCTTACAGGTAAATGCACTGTTAAAAATGCCCTATAATTTTACGCTACTGGGTGTTACTGTGTTTTTACTGTGTTTTTACTGCTAAATCAAGGTGTTTTTGCTGTATGCTGCTGACTGTTGGCACAAATATTAGACCACACACCCAAATATGCTAATGTCCATCACCAGTACATTGTCCCTACCTACATTTCAGAGCACAGTGGTGATTGTAACTTATATTCAAAATGTTGGGTCCAACATTTTACCATGAAAATAGATTATCCGCACAACCAGTTCCATGTGAGTTCTTATGTGTGTACCTTTGACCACTTTTTGGCTGCCCCAACACCCGACCAACAGCTCCACACCCCCTGCAGCTACTTGCCCAAGCCTCCCCAGCTCCTCCTTCACCGAAATCCAAATAGCAGATTTTCTGAAAGAGCTGCAAAACCTTGAGCCGTATAAATCAGCTGGGCTAGACAATCTGGACCCTCTCTTTCTAAAATTATCTGCCGCCATTGTTGCAATTCCTATTACCAGTCTGTTCAACCTCTCTTTGTATCGTCCAAGATTCCTAAAGATTGGAATGCTGCCGCGGTCATCCCCCTCTTTAAAGGGGGTGACACCCTAGACCCAAACTGTTACAGACCTATATCCAGGTAGTAACCAAAAGGTCACCAAAGTAACCAAAAGTGGTCTCTATGTAATTGTTTGTGTTTCTGCTGGTCGGAGGAGGCAGGCGCTCTGTGTTACACAAAGGTGGACGAGATATAAATTGTTTTGCTCTCAAGAAAAGGGCACCATTGAAAGGTTTGATTACTGGGGTAGAGGTAAATGTGAGGCACTTCAAAGGGTAGTGCGTAAGGCCCAGTACATCACTGGGGCAAAGCTGCCTGCCATCCAGGACCTCTACACCAGGCTGTGTCCCTAAAAATGGTCAAAGACTCCAGCCATCCCAGTCATAGATTGTTCTCTCTACTACCGCATGGCAAGCGGTACCAGAGTGCCAAGTCTAGGACAAAAAGACTTCTCAACAGTTTCTACCCCCAAGCCATAAGATTCCTGAACAGGTAACCAAATGGTTACCCAGACTATTTGCATTGTGTGCCCCTGTTTGAATGTTAAATGACGAGACAGAGGCAGTAACCAGTCTTGTTCAGTACATCACAACACATCCGGGTATCTCAAGCACCCCGGTAAAACACAAGAGTTGCAGTAATGAACATTTACCAACAGATGGCATCACTGTGCCATCTTACACGCATAACAGCCCCTCTCCCCAACCCCTCTCTTACGCTGCTGCTAATCTTTGTTTATCTTATATGCATAGTCACTTTAACTATACATTCATGTACATACTACATTTACATTACATTTAAGTCATTTAGCAGACGCTCTTATCCAGAGCGTACCTCAATTGGCCCGACCAACCAGTGCTCCTGCACATTGGCTAACTGGACTATCTGCATTGTGTCACCCACCCGCCAACTCCTCTTTTTACGCTTCTGCTACTCTCTGTCTCTCTATAGTCACTTTAACCATACCTACATGTACATACTACCTCAATAAGCCTGACTAACCGGTGTCTGTTTATAGCCTTGCTAATGTTATTTTCAAATGTCTTTTTACTGTTGTTTTATTTCTTTACCTACCTACCTACACACACACACACACATACCTTTTTTTCACACTATTGGTTAGAGCCTGTAAGTAAATCTAACTCAAATCAAATCACATTTATTTATATAGCCCTTCGTACATCAGCTGATATCTCTAAGTACTGTACAGAAACCCAGCCTAAAACCCCAAACAGCAAGCAATGCAAGTGTAGAAGCACGGTGGCTAGGAAAAACTCCCTAGAAAGGCCAAAACCTAGGAAGAAACCTAGAGAGGAACCAGGCTATGAGGGGTTGTCAGTCCTCTTCTGGCTGTGCCGGGTGGAGATTATAACAGAACATGGCCAAGATGTTCAAATGTTCATAAATGACCAGCATGGTCAAATAATAATAATCACAGTAGTTGTTGAGGGTGCAGCAAGTCAGCACCTCAGGAGTAAATGTCAGTTGGCTTTTCATAGCTGATCATAAAGAGTAACTCTACCACTCCTGCTGTCTCTAGAGTTGAAAACAGCAGGTCTGGGACAGGTAGCACGTCCGGTGAACTGGTCAGGATTCCATAACCACAGGTAGAACAGTTAAAACAGAAGCAGCAGCATGGCCAGGTGGACTGGGGACAACAAGGAGTCATCATGCCAGGTAGTCCTGAGGCATGGTCCTAGGGCTCAGGTCCTCCGAGAGAAATAGAGAGAGCATACTTAAATTCACATAGGACACCAGATAAGACAGGAGAAGTACTCCAGATATAACAAACTGACCCTAGCCCCCCGACACAAACTACTGCAGCATAAATACTGAAGGCTGAGACAGGAGGGGTCAGGAGACACTGTGGCTCCATCCGATGATACCCCCGGACAGGGCCAAACAGGAAGGATATAACCCCACCCACTTTGCCAAAGCACAGCCCCCACACCACTAGAGGGATAACTTCAACCACCAACTTACCATCCTGAGACAAGGCCGAGTATAACCCACAAAGATCTCCGCCACGGCACAACCCAAGGGGAGCGCCAACCCAGACAGGAAGATCATGTTAGTGACTCAAGCCACTCAAGTGACGCACCCCTCCTAGGGACGGCATGAAAGAGCACCAGTAAGCCAGTGACTCAGCCCCTGTAATAGGGTTAGAGGTAGAGAATCCCAACGGAGAGAGGGGAACCGTCCAGGCAGAGACAGCAAGGGCAGTTCGTTGCTCCAGAGCCTTTCCGTTCACCTTCACACTCCTGGGCCAGACTACACTCAATCATATGACCCACTGAAGAGATGAGTCTTCAGTAAAGACTTAAAGGTTGAGACCGAGTCTGTGTCTCTCACATGGGTAGGCAGACCATTCCATAAAAATGGAGCTCTATAGGAGAAAGCACTTCCCCCAGCTGTTTGCTTAGAAATTCTAGGGACAATTAGGAGGCCTGCGTCTTGTGACCGTAGCGTAAGTATGTACGGCAGGACCAAATCAGAAAGATAGGTAGGAGCAAGCCCATGTAATGCTTTGTAGGTTAGCAGTAAAACCTTGAAATCAGCCCTTGCCTTAACAGGAGGCCAGTTTAGGGAGGCTAGCACTGGAGTAATATGATCACATTTTTTATTCTAGTCAAGATTCTAGCAGCCGTGTTTTGCACTAACTGAAGTTTATTTCGTGCTTTATCCGGGTAGCCGGAAAGTAGAGCATTTCAGTAGTCTAACCTAGAAGTAACAAAAGCATGGATTAATTGTTCTGCATCATTTTTGGACAGAAAGTTTCAGATTTTTGCAATGTTACGTAGATGGAAAAAAGCTGTCCTTGAAACAGTAAGTAAGCATTTCACTGCTGTATTTGGCGCACGTGACAAATAAACTTTGATTTGATTTGTACTGGTACCCCCTGTATATAGCCACAAGCAGACCACCAAAGTTCCTGTTTCCAAGAACACAAAGGAAACCTGCCTAAATGACTACCGACCCCCGTAGCGCTCACATTTGCAGCCATGAAATGCTTGAAAGGCTGGTCATGCCTCACATCAACACCATTATCCCAGAAGCCCTCTAGACCCACTCAATTTGCATACCGCCCCAAAAGATCCACAGATGATGCAATCTTTATTGCACTCAACACTGCCCTTTCTCACCTGGACAAAAGGAACATCTACAGGAGAATGCTATTCATTGACTACAGCTCAGTGTTCAACACCATAGTGCCCTCAAAGCTCATCACTAAGCTAAGAACACTGGGACTAAACACCTCCCTCTGCAACTGGATCCTGGACGTCCTCACGTGCCGTGGTAAGGGTAGATAACAACAATATATCTGCTACGCTGATTTTCAACACTGGGCCCCTCAGGGGTGTGTGCTCACTCCCCTCCTGTACTCCCTCCTCACCCATGAGTGCATGGCCAAGCACGACTCCAACACCATCATTAAGTTTGCAGACGACACAACAGTGGTAGGCCTGATTACCGACAACGATGAGACAGCCAATAGGGAGGTCAGAGAACTGGTAGTGTGGTGCCAGGATAACAGCCTCTCCCTCAACGTGATCAGGACAAAGTAGATGATTGTGGAATACAGGGGAAGGAGGACCAAGCACGCCCCCATTCTCATCGACGGGTCTGTAGTGGAGCAGGTTGAGAGCTTCAAGTTCCTTGGTGTCCTCTTTACCAACAAACTATCATTGTCCAAACACACCAAGACAGTCACGAAGAGGGCACGACAACACTTATTTGGCATGGGTCCTCATATCCTCAAAATGTTCTACAGCTGCACCATCGAGAGCATCCTGACTTGTTGCTTCACTGCCTGGTATTGCAACTGCTCGGCCTTCGACCGCAAGGCACAACAGAGGGTAGTGAGTATGAACCAGTACATCACTGGGGCCAAGCTTCCTGCCATCAAGGACCTCTATACCAGGCGGTGTCAGAGGGAGGTCCTAAAATTGGCAACGACTTAAGCCACCCAGTCATAGACTTTTCTCTCTGCTACCGCACGGCATAGTCACTTTACCTCTACCTTCATGTACATATTACCTAAATTACCTCGACTAACCTGTGCCCCTGCACATTGACTCTGTACCGGTTTCCCCTGTTGTCACGTCCTGACCTTAGTTCCTTTTGTCACACCCTGACCATAGTTTGCTTTGTATGTTTCTATGTTTTGTTTGGTCAGGGTGTGATCTGAGTGGGCATTCTATGTTGTGTGTCTAGTTTGTCTGTTTCTGTGTTTGGCCTGATATGGTTCTCAATCAGAGGCAGGTGTTAGTCATTGTCTCTGATTGGGAACCATATTTAAGTAGCCTGTTTGGTGTTGGGTTTTGTGGGTTATTGTCTCCTGTGTCAGTGTTTGTACCACACGGGACTGTTTCGGGTTTTCACATTTATTGTTTTGTAGTTTGTTCATGTATAGTTTTTCTTATTAAAAAACCATGAACTTCAACCACATTGGTCCGCCTCTCCTTTGACGGAAGAACCCCGTTACACCTTTATGTTTCTTGTTTAGGTTGGTCAGGGCGTGAGTTGGGGTGGGCATTCTATGGTGTTCTAGTTTTGGTTTTCTATGTGTTTGGCCTGGTATGGTTCTCAATCAGAGGCAGCTGTCATTCGTTGTCTCTGATTGAGAACCATACTTAGGTATCCTGTTTTTCCCACTTGACTTGTGGGTAGTTGTTTTCTGTTTTGTGTGTTTGCACCTTACAGGACTGTTTCATTCACTCTCGTCGTTGTTGTTTTGTTATTCAGTGTTCAGTTGATTTATTCAATATTAACATGGACACATACCACGCTGCGCATTGGTCCGATCTTGACTACTCTTCCTCAGAGGACGAGGAGAACTGTTACACCTGTATATAACCTCTCTACTGTTATTTTATTGTTGCTCTTTATTTGCTTTTTACCAATGTTCTTCTTTAAAGTTTATTTTAGAAAACACTTTCTTCTTTTTGACTTGTTTTTCGTAAAACTGCATTGTTGGTTAAGGGCTTGTAAGTAAGCATTTCACTGTAAGGTCTACACCTATTGTATTCAGCTCATGTGACATACAATTTGATTTGTTAAGTGGTGGCGTCTGTACCAGAAGTACAGTCATTTCCAATGGAACACTGCATTTGAATTGCAGCATTGCGTTGCAGAGGCAGTTGCAGTGCGTTCTGTGTGGAGCATACGTTCGATTTATCGAACGTATGCATCAAATTGTATGCGTAGATTTGACAGAAAGTAGCAAATTATGAATGTAGATTTTTTTGCACACATATTCAGTAAATATGTGCGATTACATAAAAAGTTTGATTGCATAATTTCTTCACATTTATTATTAATTTATTTACCAAGTATATTTATTCGATGACATCCACAAATTAATTGTGAGAGCCTATAATATAATTTCCCTCAGATGCAGTTTTCGAGCAAAATGCAATAATAAATAGTCAAGATAGCAGAGTTGGCTCTTTCAACAATGAGACCAACGTTGAGGAAGGTGGTCTTGATCGCACTGTTGGGCCGGGACCTGCCCCGCCGAAAGCGCAGGTCTGTGTGGATCCAGAGATGGTTAAAGTCCCGAAAGCAGGCAGGGGAATTCCACTGTCTAATTCAAGAGCTTCGACTGTTTTGACAGTAATTCCGAAATTACTTTCGTCTGGACCGAAGCCAGTTCGATCACCTGCTGCAGATGGTTGGAGCCAGGATCGCCCGGATGGATACCAACTACCGGGAGTCCATCAGCCCAGTTGAACGCCTGCCGATTTGTCTCCGGTAAGCTACATTCTAGTATATTTTTAAAGCCTTTGATACCATAATTGATTGATATTTGACACAGTTTTTATGTGCAACCTAGCTAGCTAAAGGGCTCTAGTTAATAGTCCCTATTTGACATCAGATGTACTTTTACAGAATGTTCATTGGGACTATAACTTTTCCCAAAGTTGGTTTATAATCCTTTTTCAATTATGTAATGTTACCAAATGAAAAGAAAGGTGCCTTCTGCCCTGATGAAGGTAGGCTAGTCTTCCCCAGGACCCATTGTTGTTCAAGACAGTTAGAGTCATTCATTACATTCTTATTGGACTCACATACACTCTTAGAGAAAACGGTTCCAAAAGTGTCCTGCTTTCCCCATAGGATAACCATTTTTGGTTCCAGGTATAATGCTTAATACATGGAACCCAATAGGGTTCTACTTGGAACCAAAAGGGGTACTACCTGGAACCTAAAAGGGATCTCCTATGGGGACAGCCAGAGAACCCTTTTAAGTAGATAGTGCCATTCTTTCTAAGAGTAGAGTTGGCCTGGACTACAGTTTATTGATATAGTCATAGACTGAATTGTACTGTTTCAAGGCATTGTTAATGATGGTTGATGAGTATTACAATATAATTAGTAAAGCATAATAAACATTAATGAGGTAGCTATATGAGTAGATATAATATGTGGGTGGAATTCAAGTTATACACTACTGATCATTATTTTGAATTATATTTTAGATTCTTGGCGACAGGGGACTCCTACAGGACCATAGGATTCAGCTTCTGAGTTGGACGGTCCACGGTGACCCTCCGAGACTCTGCCTCTGGCCAGGCACTTCAGGATGGCACCCTGGATATTCCACTACCTGCATCACTCCCTGGGGCTGAAGACCTGGGACCTGTTCCCCACGTCTTCGTCGGCGATGAGGCCTTCCCTTTAAGACCCAACCTCATGAGGCCCTATGCTGGATGTTTTTACTTTCATCTTGTCTTAGATCAGCAAAGGTGTAGGGAAGAAATAAGCAGATTAAGTCTAAATTAAATATTAATAAACAACAAACAACTGACTATGAAAACATTATAATTTAATAAGTATTCATGTACAGGAAAGAACATATGTGTGTTGTAAAAATGTTTTTAAAAATAACACTATTGAAAGAGGTGTGTGCGTGCGTGTAAATTATTATTATTATTTTTTTCATGAATGTGTAGCCTGTAATCTGTAAGAGAACAAGAAGAGCATGTATTTTTGGCACAACTGCAGACCGATACAGGGACTACTCATAAAGCCTAGACGTAGTAGGGGAACTTCAGACATGGCCATAAAGGGAGAGAGGGCAGGGCACTGGAGATCTGAGGTGCAGAGAGGAGAGGTGAGTGTGTCTCTGTCTCTGAGAAAAATAAAATA
This sequence comes from Oncorhynchus nerka, assembly GCF_034236695.1. Taxonomy (NCBI): domain Eukaryota; kingdom Metazoa; phylum Chordata; class Actinopteri; order Salmoniformes; family Salmonidae; genus Oncorhynchus; species Oncorhynchus nerka. The sequence continues at coordinate 65,810,379 of NC_088398.1, read as the reverse complement.
ATATGTAGCCATAACACAGCTAAACAAACAAATGGCCCCTGGATGTCACGGACCAGTCGATGGAACATAACTTCACAAACAGTTTCAACACCCTGGTTTTCAAGTGGTTTTAAATGAAATAAATATATTGACCTTTAGTCTCGTAAGAGACCAAGAGCATCTGTGAAAACTGTATGAGTTTCAATTCAGAAATGTATGTAACACTAATAATGAAAGCTATCCTAAGACTTTATAAACAAATGACTATGAATTGACTGAATTTAAACGGAACTGACGTGTGTGAAAAGAAAGGTACAACGAGGGAGGTCAAAACAACAACCAGACAACTCCTCTCCTCTTCCTGTCCTCCTGTGAGCTGGTCGGCCCCGGCAACTCCTGTCCTCTTCCTGTCCTTCCTGAACTCAATGTACCATTGAACTCGGCTTCAAAAAGCATTTTAACCTTGACTGCTGCTTTTCTTTGCTGAGGCAGCCTCTTCAGTGTTGGCACCAGGCTCATGGCAAAGAGGGTCTCTTCATCCTCCTTCCTGTGAGCATCAGGTTGGGCTGCATCCCTCTCGATGGCTTGGAGGAGCCTCTGCTGAAATGAGTTGAGTGGATCTGGAGGCTGGTACCTCCGATGACGCCTGGTGTGACGTTGTTCCTATTCATTTCTCTCCACGGCCACAACCTGTTCAACGAGGTCCTCAGTGGTCACTTCCGTGAGATTCATAATAATCTCAGGTGGTCCTAGATCCAAAGGTGCTTCCTCCATTTCATCATCTTCCATGGTGGTGGTCATACTCGTGGATGACGAAGTAGAGGGTCTGGCTGTAAAATTGCCACTCGTTGCCATAGGCACAATAAATGGATCCAGAAAAGAATGTGGCAGAAGCGCCAAGGCTGCTGACCTGAAGCTGCTGACCCAGACCTCTTCTTCTCTTTCTCTGCCCTTCTCTCTCTCTGATACCTGTCCCCGAGTCCTCTCCAAGGCTGCTGGCCTGAAGCTGCTGACCCAGACTCTTCTTTCTTTCTCTGCCCTTCTCTCTCTCCGATACCTGTCCCCGAGTCCTCTCCAAGGCTGCTGGCCTGAAGCTGCTGACCCAGACCTCTTCTTCTCTTTCTCTGCCCTTCTCTCTCTCTGATACCTGTCCCTGAGTCCTCTCCAAGGCTGCTGACCTGAAGCTACTGACCCAGACCTCTTCTTCTCTTTCTCTGCCCTTCTCTCTCTCTGATACCTGTCCCTGAGTCCTCTCCAAGGCTGCTGGCCTGAAGCTGCTGACCCAGACCTCTTCTTCTCTTTCTCTGCCCTTCTCTCTCTCCGATACCTGTCCCTGAGTCCTCTCCAAGGCTGCTGGCCTGAAGCTGCTGACCCAGACCTCTTCTTCTCTTTCTCTGCCCTTCTCTCTCTCTGATACCTGTCCCTGAGTCCTCTCCAAGGCTGCTGACCTGAAGCTGCTGACCCAGACCTCTTCTTCTCTTTCTCTGCCCTTCTCTCTCTGATACCTGTCCCTGAGTCCTCTCCAAGGCTGCTGGCCTGAAGCTGCTGACCCAGACCTCTTCTTCTCTTTCTCTGCCCTTCTCTCCCTCTGATACCTGTCCCTGAGTCCTCTCCACTTCCTCCTACAGTCTTCTTCTACATAGACATGAACATGATAAGCCAAACCATTACTGTTAGCAATTGGATATGTAGATGGGTGAGCCGGTCAAGGATCGATTCAGACTAAGTGGTACATTTTATGACAAGTAAACAGTTTATTCAGAGTGAAAATATGTATTACAACGTAATTACGGCTCTTCCGTTAGTTCGTGTGGAACGGCAGGCAGAGAGTAAACAGTCAGCACTGCCCTTATATACGTCACAGAAAGTAGGTTGACCCTAGGAAGATCGGATCTCCGGATTGGTTCAGCTGGTTGTAGTCTGTAGTCTTCCGCCATTGGCTCAGTTGTCTGTCCGTCATCGTAGGATCTTCTTCGGGCACACAGTGTTCGGTTAAAAAAGGGAGATTATGTGTGTAATGTGGGAGCTATCCTGTAGGGGACCCCACAGGCTTTACTGTGAGTTGTAAGCCATGTAATTAGCAGTAAGTTAGTCACCTGCATACGAAATAGCAATTCCTTACATTACCTAGCCTAACTATAGTTATTAGATAGCTATCATGGATATGTCATCTACTGTACACATAGACACACACACACGGTTATCTGACCAAATTATCAGGGGTACAGTAATATCTACCATTTCTATTACTATTTATATAGCATACACACTCTCACTCTTTCAAACATGATTATTTGGTAAAGTTATCAGGGGTAGTAACTAGCATAATTTATTTGACTATTTATTTCACACACACCTCATTGGCTAGGTTAGCTAGCTAGCTATCTAGCCTTGGAGCTAGCTAACTAGCCACATCTAGCACAACATCACTACTAAACTGACCTGGCAATCCTACTATCGTGGACACTTTTGTGTTTATGTAGCTGTCAGCAGTTGTGTCAAAAAGACACGGTTTTGGGGATACTGCGAAAAATGATTCTCTCCTCCATGTGCACAACTGCATGCGACCATTTGCAAAAGGTACCTGCATCAGTATAGTTGCCTATCTGCACAAAATGTGATGCAGCAGTGATGCAATGACGCAGTCGATTCGAAGCGAATAAGCGTTTTCCTACCAGAGCGTTTTCCGGCAGCACAAACGGCGACGGCTGCTTCAGTAGAATAACTTACATTCAACAAAGGTTTGTGGCCTATTACATTTACTGTTGCATCTGTTTACTTCTATTATTACTGACCAATGTAGGACTGTTTGTTGATTTTTGTAATAGGGTGTAGGCTACTTTGCAAGACGTGAATAGTCTCCATCAAGGAGTAATGATTGCAGACCATTGTTCGAATAATAGCCTACATAACTGTCGTACATAAAACAATTAATAGGTCCTCATTACAAAACGCCAATCTCAAAATGTAATGTAATGCTATTATCACATTTTACGTAGTGACCCTAGCAATGAGAAGAGCAAAGCATGTTACGGAAGCTGTGCTGTGTGATTCTACTCATCGTCCAGAGGGATACAGAAAGTAGGTTTCCGATTCATGTCCGATTGATGTCATAAAATGCCATACTTTTGAGGTCATGTTTTTTTTCTCTCTTTTAATGTTGACACAATGCAAGGACAATAACAACCACAAAGCCCCACCATTCAATTGCAGTCCTGGTACTTTTAGGGTACGATAAGGCACACACATTAGCTCAGCATGTTTACTATGTTTTTAAATAATTATGTTTACTGTTTTTACCTCATTATGTTTACGATGTTTTTACCTCATTATCTTTACGATGTTTTTAAATCATTATGTTTACGATGTTTTTAACTCCGTATGTTTACGATGTTTTTAACTCAGTATTGTTAGCAATTGGATATGTAGATGGGTGAGCCGGTCAAGGATCGATTCAGACTAAGTGGTAAATTTTATGACAAGTAAACAGTTTATTCAGAGTGAAAATATCTGGTACACGTAAATACGGCTCTTCCGTTAGTTCGTGTTGGAACAGCAGGCAGAGAGCGTAAACAGTCAGCACAGCTCTTATATACGTCACAGAAAGTAGGTTGACCCTAGGAAGATCGGATCTCCGGATTGGTTCAGCTGGTTGTAGTCTGTAGTCTTCCGCCATTGGCTCAGTTGTCTGTCCATCATCGTAGGATCTTCTTCGGGCACACAGTGTTCGGTTAAAATTAAAAGGAGATTGTGTGTAATGTGGGAGCTATCCTGTAGGGGACCCCACAGGCTTTACTGTGAGTTGTAGCCATGTAATTAGCAGTAAGTTAGTCACCTGCATACGAAATAGCAATTCCTTACAAAACCCTCTCTTCACGTCTCACCAGAGACGTGACACAACCTAACTGGATCCAGACACAAAGAGAAACTTCTCCCATAAGGACTATGAAATAAGGCACGGTATTAAACAGAAATAGATATTTATGTATTACCATCATGTTCTCCATTCAATCCCACTATGTACTAAGTTGGCTACCAGCCACCTAGGAACTTACAACCCTCATTTAACAGAGCGGAGAACAGCTCAAAATAAAAGTAAAATGATTGTCCACATTAGCCCACTTTTTCCAGCAGGAAAAAGTTTCTGATACCCTCTCTTCACATCTCCTAAGAGATGTGATATAGTCCAGATACATTACTCCAAGCAAAAACGAAGACATAATCCAAAAAGGAAAAATATCCTAAACTAGGTATGTCTATCCGGAAATGGCCCACAAAGAAAAATAATTTCCCCCTCTTCCCATCCCAGATGGGACACGACATACAATGGAGAAGCTTAATCAATAAAAGCAACTGGATCCCCCTTTTTACTCCTGCTAGGGTGTCACTCAATTATCCTTTATTTCAGCAGTCATAGCATTTCATGAAAATAATAAACAGTTTATTACTAATTACAAGTTATATATGCCTTTGTTCCCCCCAAGGGTGTCACTTATCAAAAACAGGATAAAACTTTATTGTTATTGACATGTAAGATGTAGGATAAAACTTTGGTCATGGAAAACAGAGTAAAGAATTATTAGAAACCATCTGGTCCTCTCAGCTACTTCTATCCTGTACCAGGTGGTACCAGTCCCATCCTCCCCTGAAAGCATGCGTCCGTATCAGCATCGCCAACTGGAGCATCAAGCAAAGGCATCATGCCTGAAGCCCTCACCACATCTGTAACAGACTTGTCAAAACACAGTATGATGCAAGCAGCACATCACATCAATAACAAATAATACAAGAATTAGGGTCAGAAATCCAGTAACCATCCTACCAGTGCACTTACCAAACCAGGCCAAGAGAACAGACTCCTCCACCCCCGTGGACCTCATCTTAGCAGATAGTGCATCAACCCCGCCTTAGATTGTGAAGTTTAAAAACTATCATCTGGACTGGTATTAGGAATATACGTGCAACATTGTTTACCGAACATCTTGCAGACGTCCCCCTGACTGGCAAGAAGCATATCCAAGGCAAGTCTATTCTGTCTGGAAACCCCAAATGTGGCCTCAAGCTGTTCAGACATACTAGTGAGTGCATCACGGGAGTAATTCACAAAACGCTGTTGGTCATAGTAGATATAATTAATCCATGCAGTCTGTCCAGCATCCACCATGGCTGGACCCATAGTAGGTAGTAAGTGCCAGAGTCCATCATTCCTACCCAAGGCCTGAAACTCATGAGGAACCCCCACTGGCACTCCCAACAGGTTAGTGTGTATGTCAACTACATCCTCTGTCCATGGAGCACTACTACATTTGTCTCCCATGGGATGGAATGTTTTCAGGTCCCCTGGTTACAGAACTCAGCAGCTGTTCAGCAACAACATCAACAATGGTCAGTGGAATTATCAAACTGGTCAGACCACACGTACCTTGCCATTCTCCTCTAAGAATGTGTCTCAGCCCTCTTTTGGCTTCACTCATCCACCATACATCAGCCAGACCACTAGTTTGGTTTAGGCCTGTAACTGGCCAAGTGGAATTAATGGTTTATGTTACTCCTGCAATCAGCTTCAGGCAATCTCCCATAATCAATGCCATTACCTGTACCCGTGATGCACTCGTAATTGCCCCCATATGCCTCAACACCCCAAGAGGCCCGATGAGGAGGTACTGCAGGAAACACAAGGCTCAAAGAGGAACAGAGGGTTGAATTGGGCTTAACCTGGTAAAAACTTCTCAAAATACACAACCACCCCTCTCCTTCTCCTACAGCAAATGGGTGTAGCCAGAACAGGTCTAGCATAACTTCAAATAATACAGTCCTTTCCTCTCAGGGTTTTAGCTGTGTACCTCATATAAGACAGCCACAAATTGTCCCTACTATCAAAACCAGTCTCAGTTTCTAATTGATCAATAGCCGAATAGTCTCTAACATTAATTACCTGAATGGTATTTTTAACACAGTGGTGGTAGAGGAGTGTGTCCGGCTACCTCTGGTCTTGGCAGTACCTTGATAGAAAACACACCCATCATGTCTGTCCTCGTCCTTTGTAGTCCGAGGGTGTGAGTGCCTGCATCAGAGAGCTTAATAGTTTTGATGGTTAGTAGGATTTCATCACCTTTACAAAGTTCAACATTGCTCCCAGGTTTCCCCATATCATGGAAAACCTATCCACCCTTGTGGGATCCTCCATGCTATAAGGATACCCTCTTCTCCAATCCTAGAACTGTCCGAAGTCGGTTATCATGTAATCTCTACTCTAACTTCTTGTCTACCCAGATCTAGGGATTCTTATGCTTATTTTGGAACAAAATACACATCACTTAGCCAGAGCCAGACACATCCTCACTTCTATGAACAAAAACAGGGGTGATAGGACAGGTAGGGTTACTTCATTCGAGAGTTGGCCCCCGGAATTCTGTTAATTCCAGTTCTTCTCCCGAACTCTGTTTATTGTCCGACAGTGAAAAAATGTCTTACCCTTCCGCCGTGCGATATGAATCTGGGTAGCTCTTTCAGCTAGCTGTCACCAGGGGTCTTCTATGGTCCCCAAGCCTCTGGGACTGGATTGAGTGACTTCACCTGTAGTTCACCTGTAATGCATAAAATCCTGGACATACAGGCTTGGTTAACAAACAATTTCTCATATGTTTTATCTGATTATATCTTTAACTTCTATTCCCAATTGTTAGCTTACATTTTTTTAGTTTCCTATCCAATAAGCCCCATCCTATCCTAGACCACAATTTACCCATCCCCCTTTTGATACCTGACTCTGCCCAGGTATCAACCTTACCTACTCTAAATAATGACTTAGGTAAGATTAGTATATTATCCTTATGTCTGACATCATGAAGGAGCCCCTTTTAGTTTTCCACATGTCCAATTCTCCCTTGGGCGTCAATCCAGTACCAATTCCCTGTCAAGTTTGTTATCTACTTAAGAACTATCTGCGCTACTTATATATTTTCTTAAATATATATTTACCAATTTAAACCTTTTCTCTCATATTTCTCAAATACCACTAAGCTTCTAACTGTTTCACTTTATCCAAAATCATGTCTATGAGTGTCAATCTCTAAAGTCCTTACATTTCCTTAATCAACCTAACAATAATCCTAAATCATCACAGATGTCCTATATACCTGTTAAATTTAATACTATTTTTTTTTTTTTTTTTTTTAAACCCCTAATGGTCAAAAAAAATTCAAAACCAATGCTTATCATATCAAAATCCTTCCTTCAAGGACTCAGTATTCTATCTGACAATAACATGAATTTAATATATGTTGCAGAGTGCAGAATTCCTTGTCTACAGTGATTTATCATCCCTAAGAACTGAAACTTATTTTTCTATGTAATTCCCTGCCCTTTTGGCTTAATATATATCCTATCCTAACCTCCTAACCTAAACTCCTTTGTAATGAATTTACCTTAAAACTAGTACTCAATATGACCACATTCATTATACCAATGACTCTCCCCCAAGGCTGATCAGACCTTAGAAGACAGTCATGATAAGGTCCATGAGTCAACCCACCCTTTTATAGTCAAGTTCTATACTACACTAGACATATTAAAGAACCCTTTATCCTTAAAATCCAAATTCACTTGTGTAATTTAAAACTCATAAAATAAAAACTCATAAAGTTCCATATTTGAGCGTGTCTCTTTAAAATACCTTTGCACCAAAACAAATAGTCCTAACAAATGTTTTATGTGTATATATTTGCAAACCTTAATGATTCATCAAAACTTCCAGGCCTTTCCAATTTGGTCATTTATGGCCTCATTCTCCCCAAGATTATAATCCCTGATATTTAATAAAAAATAACGTATTTTCCCTTGGCTCCTTCAACTCACATTTACATCTCAATAAAACAAAACACCATCTGCGTGTTCCTCAAGGAAAAACAACTTGCCCCTGTTACGTATGTCTACGTATCAAGGGAAATGTACAAATAACCAAATTCAACCTCGCTAGTTTACCGAAACATGTACAATTATGTTTTACCATAGAGGTTACTTTTCACCATTAATACCCTGACACCGTTCCACATAATGGAAACAGTGCTCAAATTCACTGGTGCTATTCAAACGATCAAACCAAGAATCAACAACCATCAGAATCCACCATCACGATGTTTTATGACTCAGACATCCAATCCCTCTCTCTCACGGCCCAATTACAGTCCAAATAAACGCCACAAATCAATGATACCCACCCAGCGAATCAGCTGCTAGTTTTTAGCATCTTTCCTGACGATTTACATACTCCTTTTAAAGGACACTAACCATTTTCTCTGTCACCCCCAGTCAAGACATCATTTCCGTGGCGACGGAAACCTCGCGAGTGATGTCATCAACAAGCGCTCAATCTTGACTCATTTCGCAACGATTTTCAACTCATTGTAAATAATGGTTGGCCTTCTGCAACAACAGTATTTCGGGTTCGATAAACCAAACCTAATTTATCACATCTGTTGAATCCTGATTTAGAGTTTACAACATCAATCAACATCTCTCAATTCGCTAATCTTATAAAAACATTTCGATGGACACATCTATCGTAATTGTTCCCTCGTTATTATTCAGAATTAATTTGATTTAAGTTACTGTCTCGTCTTTGAATTAGCATTTTAATTACGACTCTTTTCCCAATGTATTATTCCCAACAAATCATTTAGTGAACAGACATCGCCTTGCATCAAAATCTCCGTTCTTATATTAAGTTGAATGAATTAGTCTTTCAATTTGAACCAAACAAACTATTTAAAACGTTCAGTTTATATCTTATACCAATACTAGTGACTATAACTTTCTCTGCAAAACAATTAGTTTAATTAAAACCAAAAACTCAGACATATATAACTGCTCTTTACACCTCAACTGGGAACCGAACCCCGGCCTCCCACGTGGCAGGCGAGAACTCCACCACTGAGATTCTCCGCAAATAGACCCAATTTTCAGTTATCTGCATTTGTTACTCCGGCATCTGAACAACAGAAAATAGCACTAATTTAAACGCCCAAAGTTTTCCCTCAATTAGGATTCTCATTAATCTCGCTCCCTTCGTATCTGACCCTTCTTTCTTAAATACGTGAATTTTGTTCTTTTCTGCCTCTTTCTCTCTTAACCCACATTCCATTGTTTTCAGCTGAACTGCGGATGGCGGTTCCCCTCCTAAATGACCTTCCTGTGTCCATTTTAGCTTTAATCCCTCCCAAACTTTCTTCATGTGCTTCCATTGTTTCTTTCCCCCTGATCTATATTCTATTTTTGTTCTAGGAACTCATTAAACCTCAGCTTTGGAGTATTGAGGGTCGCCATTGTGAATTTTTAATCGTGATTTTATTTAATTCAATCGGAATTTAATCGTAGTTTTAATCGGAATTCTCTCCTTCTATCTGAATATAGTTAGCATATACTTCGCCCGACGTTGATTAATACCCACGATGTACTCGAAGAGACACTGCTGCACGTGCTCTGTCTTATCTCTGAACCTCTCCTTTGTATGTTTTAGTTCGAGAAAAACGCATGGGTCGGTATGGGATTTGTGGAGCGCACAACCAAGGGATCTATTCAACTATTTAGTCTCAATATTTAAATATTATATTCAGATATTATTTCAATTATACATCAGTCATTTTGTTCCTGATTATACATTTAAATTTGAGCGTTTCTATAGCAATCTCTTTAGGCAATATCAACAGGAATGAAAAAGCGAAAATCAGTGTTTTAGCCCGGCGGCTGTCAATCAAGTTTGCACGGTCATTCGACTACTGAGATGGCCTTGTCTATCAGCACGTGTGCATAATAGCCCAGTTACGTATCCCAACCTAGCGGTTTACTCCGCGACAAACGTTTCTCTCAATTTAATTTCCCCGGTCTCAAAATCTCTAGTCAACTCTGGTTATATTATGTTATTGTTTGATGTGCAATGGTCACATCATTCCCGATCTCTGTCTAGTGGAACGCCAAACTCACACATCCTACATCCACTCGACTACACCTCTCACATAACCTGTTAAATAGTAGACAGCTTTTCAACAGGGCATTTTTCATGCAGATTCATTCAATCCAAACACACCTCAACAAGACCTATTCGTTATCAATAGGACATTTTACTTGCAGATTCGGTTCATCTATCATTTAACTATAACCACACCTCCACAAGACCTATTCGATAGTACACAACGTATCAATAGGACATTTTACATGCAGATTCGGTTCATCTATCACCACATTCATTTGTATGAAATTCTCATTGAATTTCCAACATTCATAATCGTGTCCGTTACATGTTAAAACACAGCCTCTGCTTTCCCTCACCTCTATACACAACCCAATATATATATAATTAGGACAGTTTTCTATGCAGATTTCAGAACAAACAGGGTCCCGAAGGAATTTAACATATTGGTCAATCACAATTCACTCATTCCTATTAAAATAACTCAGTATAGGCCAATTAATAAAATTCTATAACAACTGTCAGAACACAGAAGTCATAGGTACATATTAACAGTTACAAATAGACAAAACATACAAATACTGGTTATATCTCTGACCTCTTATTAAAACGACCCCTATCAGACCGGACAAAGCGGATTTACTGGATAGAATTCAACTTCTAGAATCCAATTCTATCCCCTACTGATCCCTATCGCATTAACAATATCAGAATTAATACACGTTATCTCTCTGACCCCTGAAAGCCGACCCCTATCGGCGAATCTCTCTATTCCCGATCCCTATCGCACTAACCCCTATCAGCATTGATGCGCATGTCCAACCCCTATCGGAACTGAATGTATATATGTCCGATCCCTATTGGAACTTTTTAGGCCTTTAATTGATCTCTCATCATTGAAAGCTATCAGACTGTGACTGATATCTCATCAGTGATTCAGATCACACCAGCCGTCGCTGGCTTGTTACTACATATCTTCACTACACTGTTCTTTTCGACTCGTCAGCAAATTATAAATTTACACAAGAATTCATACTTACTCGGAAATACTGATCAAAATTTAGGCAGACTATACGACAATATGCAAAGTTTGATTTAACAGGTTTTGCTTACCTTATTTATGGTGCACCTTTAGATCAGTTTCCCGAGTTGAGTAGAATTGTTGTCCACCCCCCGAGAATCAAATCACCCGTCCTTCTCGAATCTCCCTCTCCACGCGCTCACCCCTCTCTCACATCCAATCTGCCCGCTTCGACTGGACCGTTAGTTAACCATCCTCTGCGTACCATTTCTGTTAGCAATTGGATATGTAGATGGGTGAGCCGGTCAAGGATCGATTCAGACTAAGTGGTAAATTTTATGACAAGTAAACAGTTTATTCAGAGTGAAAATATCTGGTACACGTAAATACGGCTCTTCCGTTAGTTCGTGTTGGAACAGCAGGCAGAGAGCGTAAACAGTCAGCACAGCTCTTATATACGTCACAGAAAGTAGGTTGACCCTAGGAAGATCGGATCTCCGGATTGGTTCAGCTGGTTGTAGTCTGTAGTCTTCCGCCATTGGCTCAGTTGTCTGTCCATCATCGTAGGATCTTCTTCGGGCACACAGTGTTCGGTTAAAATTAAAAGGAGATTGTGTGTAATGTGGGAGCTATCCTGTAGGGGACCCCACAGGCTTTACTGTGAGTTGTAGCCATGTAATTAGCAGTAAGTTAGTCACCTGCATACGAAATAGCAATTCCTTACAGTATGTTTACGATGTTTTTAAATCATTATGTTTACGATGTTTTTAACTCCGTATGTTTACGATGTTTTTAACTCAGTATGTTTACGATGTTTTTAAATCATTATGTTTACGATGTTTTTAACTCCGTATGTTTACGATGTTTTTAACTCAGTATGTTTACGATGTTTTTACCTCATTATGTTTACGATGTTTTTAACTCCGTATGTTTTGAGACATGCTGAACATTCACAAGTATCTAGGAATGTCTTGAATATCTTACTCTTGATTAAATGTAAGAATAGAGTCAGGGCTTTTGTCTTATTATTCTAATAACATATTCACTAAGTAATTTCAGCCTAGACTGAACCCAGATCAGTGCGTGCTTTAGCCATCTCCTCTGACTATGGCTGTCCAAATGGGGTTAGGGTCAAAGATTGAGTAATTGGCACATTTGTTGTTGCAATAGCCACATTTCAGCATCAATAGGATATCATAGTTCATAGCACAGCTAAATACTAATATTGGTCTTGTCTGTGTGTTTAGGTAACATCTCTGTTTATTAGAGTTCATAAACATCTATTCTACAGGTATCTTTTGGACTGTATTTTTGGCTTGTGTTTTCTCTTCAGGTACACGTGTGATTGGAGGATGGAGGACTGTGGTACTGGGGGAAGATGTGGACTTATCCTGCAGACTGATAGAGACAGACGGGGAGCTTGAACAGATAACATGGCAGAAAAGTACTTTGGAAGAAACACAGAAACTTCATTTGCTGCTGATCTATCCCAATGGGGTTATTGCACCGAATGGATTGAGTGGTAGAGTCCAGTTTATTGGGAACCCATCAGAAAACCTTGGATCTATTCGAATAACAGCTGTCAGACTGTTGGATGAAGGAATCTTCACATGTATCTTCAGTGTTTTCCCCAGTGGAGCATACACTACAGAGATACGTCTGACTGTGCTAGGTAAGAACTCTTTCTTCACTCTTTGCATCACTGTTTCTACTTTTGAAGTCTAGAAAGACTGCGTGTGATAACCAACACTCGACAGCTAAAAAGATGGTTGGTACATTTAAAAAAAAAAAATGTATAAGATTTTATTTAATCTTTTACCAACATAACAAAACTGACACATACAAACAACTACATCATACAGACAGACATCTACAGCACACAGACAGACATCTACATCATACAGACAAACATCTACAGCATACAGACAGACATCTACAGCACACAGACAGACATCTACATCATACAGACAAACATCTACAGCATACAGACAGACATCTACAGCACACAGACAGACATCTACATCATACAGACAAACATCTACAGCATACAGACAGACATCTACAGCACACAGACAGACATCTACATCATACAGACAAACATCTACAGCATACAGACAGACATCTACATCATACAGACAAACATCTACAGCACACCCGCCAGACCCACTAGCCTCCACCCCTATTTTCAGCACACGCAACACCTTCTGCCACATGGCTTGAAACTGCACGATTTTGTTTCTCCGTCAACCACCCTTTCAATTTTTTAAAAATGTATAAAGCATTTGAACTTTCCATTTCATGAAAGATGGAGGATTGGCTTATTTCCAGCTTTTGAGTAAAAGTTTTGTTTAAAGATTATTGATGAGAAGAGTACTGTCCAACCCACCGGGTATCTCATTGCACCCTCATACAGTTGACGTCGGATATTTACATACACTTAGGTTGGAGTCATTAAAAATCGTTTTTCATATCCAATCAAATCAAATCAAATTGATTTATATAGCCCTTCGTACATCAGCTGATATCTCAAAGTGCTGTACAGAAATCCAGCCTAAAACCCCAAACAGCAAGCAATGCAGGTGTAGAAGCACGGTGGCTAGGAAAAACTCCCTAGAAAGGCCAAAACCTAGGAAGAAACCTAGAGAGGAACCAGGCTATGTGGGGTGGCCAGTCCTCTTCTGGCTGTGCCGGGTGGAGATTATAACAGAACATGGCCAAGATGTCAACCATTCCACAAATTTCTTGTTAACAAACTATAGATTTGGCAAGTCGGTTAGGACATCTACTTTGTGCACGACACAAGTAATTTTTCCAACAATTGTTTACAGACCGATTATTTCACTTATAATTCACAGTATCACCATTCCAGTGGGTGTCACAAGAATTATGTTCAGTGTTCACAAACCCATTTGAAGTGATTACTCAGCCTGATACCCAGAATTTGTAGGAAACTGGTTGGAATGAATCAGGCGGAGGCCCAGCTACAATTGTCAGGAATGTTTATTTAGAGAGCTCTCCTTATAATTTCCGGTACATTGGTCTATATACCTCACATTTCATCATAAATGTCCCTCCTCTCAGATACAATGGCAACATAGTTCACAAGTCTTCTCCTACTCATACATTGTCTGCCACCTGTTAAACAATCTACTACAAGCCCAAGGTCTCTCCCCTCCCTGGGTGGGGACAGAATGTCCTGTAAGGAACACAGTAGTCCAGCTTGTCTGATGATAGCTCCATTTCACACTTGCACCCTACTTGCATACTAAAAAGGAACAGAAAGTCCTTGTTCTAATTCTTGACTAAAACTACACACATTAGATTTAGTTTTATGATTCTATTACGTTGCATACAATCATACAGTGACAGGGTAGTATTCTGTTAGTTATAGTTCTACGTTAAATGTATACATCATTTAGTCATTATTCATAAAATTCACAACAGTGGGTCAGAAGTTTACATACACTAAGTTGACTGCATTTAAACAGCTTGGAAAATTCCAGAAAATTATGTCATGGCTTTAGTAGCTTCTGATTACATAATTTGAGTCAATTGGAGGTGTACCTTTGGATGTATTTCAAGGCCTACCTTCAAACTCAGTGCCTCTTTGATTGACATCATGGGAAAATCTAAAGAAATCAGCCAAGACCTCAGAAAAAAAATGTAGGCAAGTCTGGTTCATCCTTTGGAGCAATTTCCAAACGCCTGAAGGTACCACGTGAACAATTGTTTGTACAGATGAACAAGTATAAACACCATGGGACCACACAGCCGTCATACCGCTCTGGAAGGAGACACGTTCTGTCTCCTAGAGATGAACGTACTTTGGTGGGAAAAGTGCAAATCAATCCCAGAACAACAGCAAAGGACCTTGTGAAGATGCTGGAGGAAACAGGTACAAAGTATCTATATCCACAGTAAAACGAGTCCTATATCGAAATAACCTGTGGCCGCTCAGCAAGGAAGAAGCCACTGCTCCAGAACCGCCATAAAAAAGCCAGACTACGGTTTGCAACTGCACATGGGAACAAAGATCGTACTTTTTGGAGAAATGTCCTCTGGTCTGATGAAACAAAAAAATAACTGTTTGGCCATAAAGACAATTGTTATGTTTGGAGGATAAGGGGGAGGCTTGCAAGCCGAAGAACACCATCCCAACCGTGAAGCACGGGGGTGGCAGCATCATGTTGTGGGGGTGCTTTGCTGCAGGAGGGAATAGATGGCGTCATGAGGTAGGAAAATTATGTGGATATATTGAGGCAACATCTCAAGACATCAGTCAGGAAGTTAAAGCTTGGTCACAAATGGGTCTTCTAAATGTACAATGACCCCAAGCATACTTCCAAAGCTGTGGCAAAATGGCTTAATAAGGACAACAAAGTAAAGGTATTGGAGTGACCAACACAAAGCCCTGACCTCAATCCCATAGAAAATTTGTGGGTGGAACTGAAAAAGCGGGTGTGTGCAAGGAGGCCTACAAACCTGACTCAGTTACACCAGCTCTGTCAGGAGGAATGGGCCAAAATTCAAACAACTTATTGTGGAAGGCTCCCCAACACGTTTGACCCAAGTGAAACAATTTAAAGGCAATGCTACCAAATACTAATTGAGATTATGTAAACTTCTGACCCACTGGGAATGTGATGAAAGAAATAAAAGCAGATATAAATTATTCTCTCTACTATTATTCTGACATTTCACATCCTTAAAATAAAGTGGTGATCCTAGCTGAGTTTAGATAGGGAATTGTTACTAGAATTAAATGTCAGGAATTGTGAAAAACTGAGTTTAAAAGTATTTGGCTATGGTGTATGTAAACTTCCGACTTCAACTGTATGTCATGTCTGGAAATATACAGACGGACAAATTAATAGTACATTTTAGAGGTCGACCGATTAATCGGAATGGCCGATTTTAATTTGGGCCGAGTTCAAGTTTTCATAACAATCGGAAATCCGTATTTTTGGGCGCCGCTTTATTTTTAATTTTTTTACTCCTTAGTCTTTTAATTAGGCAAGTCAGTTAAGAACACATTCTTATTTTCAGAGGGTGGAAGCGTTCAGAGGGTTCTAGGAGGATTCCTTCAAAGATATAAGGGTTCTTGGGCGGCAGGTAGCCTAGCAGTTAGAGTAACCGAAAAGGTAGCTGGTTTGAATACCTGAGCCAACAAAGTGAAAAATCTGTTGATGTGCGCTTGAGCAAAACACTTAACCCTAATTTCCAGTGGTGCTGTACTACTATGGCTGACCCTATAAAACAACACATTTCATTGCACTTATCTGGTGTATGTGACAGTACATGAAAGCAGCCTTCTATGGAAGCAGTCTACATAGAGGGCCCTCTTCCAAGGGTTCTACCTAGCACCAAGAAGGGTTCCCATATGGGGACAAACCAAAAAACACTATATTGTTGCATTTAGTGCCTTTTTCCTAAGAGTGTATCCTCTTACTCAAGCTGTAACCAGGAGAGCACGGACATTAATAGTTTACCTAATGGTGGAACAGATGTTGGAATATATACACCACTATATACAGCATCCCTTAACGGCATAATCACTGGGCAGTGATTGCTTTTCAGTGGAACTGCTGAAAATTAAAAACAGCTTTAGTGATGTGTGTGAAACTTAATACCTCAGGTGCAGGTACCTCTCATCAGGGTGAGCTAAAACCTATGAACTGGATTTGACCAAACCTACAATACAGTAAATGTATAGCTACTAATGATGTATATTCCAATTGGCCAGATAGAGAACATGAAAGGGTTTATTTAAAGTGTGTTGGTCATGTGACATGAGCATTTGACTTAAATGTAAATGTAATGTTTGGTATTTTTTTCATGGATAGTTCCACATTTATAATAATTGACTTGTTCATGTTTTCTGTTTTTGTTTTCTGGTCATAGTTCCTCCAGTAGTGAGTGTGACAGTTGATGTTGCTCCTGTCATTGGGGAGAATGAGGTTGTCTTGGCAACCTGCGTGGCTGCTGGTGCCAAGCCACAGGCAGAAGTGAGGTGGAAGACGGGTGCATTTGGCAGTTTGAGGACAGTGACTAACTTCACACAGCACGCCAACGGAACCACCACAGTACTCAGCCACCTGCTCGGGGTACCAACCAAGGCAGCCAATCATCAGCGGGTCCAGTGTGTGATCAACCAGTCTGCCCTGGTAACAGAGAAGACCTACAACTACAGCATAAACATCCGCTGTAAATATATTCTACTACCACTGTCCTACACTATAGACATCCACTGTCAGTATATTCTACTACCACTGTCCTAGACTATAGACATCCACTGTCAGTATATTCTACTACCACTGGCCTAGACCATAGACATCCACTGTCAGTATATTCTACTACCACTGGCCTAGACCATAGACATCCACTGTCAGTATATTCTACTACCACTGGCCTAGACCATAGACATCCACTGTCAGTATATTCTACTACCACTGGCCTAGACCATAGACATCCACTGTCAGTATATTCTACTACCACTGGCCTAGACCATAGACAACCACTGTCAGTATATTCTACTACCACTGTCCTACACTATAGACATCCACTGTGAGTATATTCTACTACCACTGTCCTAGACCATAGACATCCACTGTCAGTATATTCTACTACCACTGGCCTAGACCATAGACATCCACTGTCAGTATATTCTACTACCACTGGCCTAGACCATAGACATCCACTGTCAGTATATTCTACTACCACTGTCCTAGACCATAGACATCCACTGTCAGTATATTCTACTACCACTGGCCTAGACCATAGACATCCACTGTCAGTATATTCTACTACCACTGTCCTACACTATAAACATCCACTGTCAGTATATTCTACTACCACTGGCCTAGACCATAGACATCCACTGTCAGTATATTCTACTACCACTGGCCTAGACCATAGACATCCACTGTCAGTATATTCTACTACCACTGTCCTAGACCATAGACATCCACTGTCAGTATATTCTACTACCACTGTCCTACACTATAGACATCCACTGTGAGTATATTCTACTACCAATGTCCTAGACCATAGACATCCACTGTCAGTATATTCTACTACCACTGGCCTAGACCATAGACATCCACTGTCAGTATATTCTACTACCACTGGCCTAGACCATAGACATCCACTGTCAGTATATTCTACTACCACTGTCCTAGACCATAGACATCCACTGTCAGTATATTCTACTACCACTGGCCTAGACCATAAACATCCACTGTAAGTGTATTCTACTACCACTGTCCTAGACCATAGACATCCACTGTCAGTATATTCTACTAGCACTGGCCTAGACCATAGACATCCACTGTCAGTATATTCTACTACCACTGTCCTAGACCATCGACATCCACTGTCAGTATATTCTACTACCACTGGCCTAGACCATAGACATCCACTGTCAGTATATTCTACTACCACTGGCCTAGACCATAGACATCCACTGTCAGTATATTCTACTACCACTGGCCTAGACCATAGACATCCACTGTCAGTATATTCTACTACCACTGTCCTAGACCATATACATCCACTGTCAGTATATTCTACTACCACTGGCCTAGACCATAAACATCCACTAAGTGTATTCTACTACCACTGTCCTAGACCATAGACATCCACTGTCAGTATATTCTACTAGCACTGGCCTAGACCATAGACATCCACTGTCAGTATATTCTACTACCACTGGCCTAGACCATAGACATCCACTGTCAGTATATTCTACTACCACTGGCCTAGACCATAGACATCCACTGTAAGTGTATTCTACTACCACTGGCCTAGACCATAGACATCCACTGTAAGTGTATTCTACTACCACTGTCCTAGACCATAGACATCCACTGTCAGTATATTCTACTACCACTGGCCTAGACCATAGACATCCACTGTAAGTGTATTCTACTACCACTGTCCTAGACCATAGACATCCACTGTCAGTATATTCTACTAGCACTGGCCTAGACCATAGACATCCACTGTCAGTATATTCTACTACCACTGGCCTAGACCATAGACATCCACTGTCAGTATATTCTACTACCACTGTCCTAGACCATAGACATCCACTGTCAGTATATTCTACTAGCACTGGCCTAGACCATAGACATCCACTGTCAGTATATTCTACTACCACTGGCCTAGACCATAGACATCTACTGTCAGTATATTCTACTACCACTGTCCTAGACCATAGACATCCACTGTCAGTATATTCTACTAGCACTGGCCTAGACCATAGACATCCACTGTCAGTATATTCTACTACCACTGGCCTAGACCATAGACATCCACTGTCAGTATATTCTACTAGCACTGGCCTAGACCATAGACATCCACTGTCAGTATATTCTACTACCACTGGCCTAGACCATAGACATCCACTGTAAGTGTATTCTACTACCACTGTCCTAGACCATAAACATCCACTGTAAGTGTATTCTACTACCACTGTCCTAGACCATAGACATCCACTGTCAGTATATTCTACTACCACTGGCCTAGACCATAGACATCCACTGTAAGTGTATTCTACTACCACTGGCCTAGACCATAGACATCCACTGTAAGTGTATTCTACTACCACTGGCCTAGACCATAGACATCCACTGTCAGTATATTCTACTACCACTGTCCTAGACCATAGACATCCACTGTCAGTATATTCTACTACCACTGTCCTACACTATAGACATCCACTGTGAGTATATTCTACTACCACTGTCCTAGACCATAGACATCCACTGTCAGTATATTCTACTACCACTGGCCTAGACCATAGACATCCACTGTCAGTATATTCTACTACCACTGGCCTAGACCATAGACATCCACTGTCAGTATATTCTACTACCACTGTCCTAGACCATAGACATCCACTGTCAGTATATTCTACTACCACTGGCCTAGACCATAGACATCCACTGTAAGTGTATTCTACTACCACTGTCCTAGACCATAGACATCCACTGTAAATATATTCTACTACCACTATCCTACACTATAGACATCCACTGTCAGTATATTCTACTACCACTGGCCTAGAACATAGACATCCACTGTAAGTGTATTCTACTACCACTGTCCTAGACCATAAACATCCACTGTAAGTGTATTCTACTACCACTGTCCTAGACCATAGACATCCACTGTAAATATATTCTACTACCACTATCCTACACTATAGACATCCACTGTCAGTATATTCTACTACCACTGGCCTAGACCATAGACATCCACTGTAAGTGTATTCTACTACCACTGGCCTAGACCATAGACATCCACTGTCAGTATATTCTACTACCACTGTCCTAGACCATAGACATCCACTGTCAGTATATTCTACTACCACTGTCCTACACTATAGACATCCACTGTGAGTATATTCTACTACCACTGTCCTAGACCATAGACATCCACTGTCAGTATATTCTACTACCACTGGCCTAGACCATAGACATCCACTGTCAGTATATTCTACTACCACTGGCCTAGACCATAGACATCCACTGTCAGTATATTCTACTACCACTGTCCTAGACCATAGACATCCACTGTCAGTATATTCTACTACCACTGGCCTAGACCATAGACATCCACTGTCAGTATATTCTACTACCACTGTCCTACACTATAAACATCCACTGTAAGTGTATTCTACTACCACTGTCCTAGACCAT
The DNA here is from genome assembly GCF_034236695.1 of Oncorhynchus nerka. Taxonomy (NCBI): domain Eukaryota; kingdom Metazoa; phylum Chordata; class Actinopteri; order Salmoniformes; family Salmonidae; genus Oncorhynchus; species Oncorhynchus nerka. The sequence goes on along the minus strand of NC_088398.1, from coordinate 65,789,711 downwards.
AGACATCCACTGTAAGTGTAATCTACTACCACTGTCCTAGACCATAAACATCCACTGTAAGTGTATTCTACTACCACTGTCCTAGACCATAGACATCCACTGTAAATATATTCTACTACCACTATCCTACACTATAGACATCCACTGTCAGTATATTCTACTACCACTGGCCTAGACCATAGACATCCACTGTAAGTGTATTCTACTACCACTGTCCTAGACCATAAACATCCACTGTAAGTGTATTCTACTACCACTGTCCTAGACCATAGACATCCACTGTAAATATATTCTACTACCACTATCCTACACTATAGACATCCACTGTCAGTATATTCTACTACCACTGGCCTAGACCATAGACATCCACTGTCAGTATATTCTACTACCACTGGCCTAGACCATAGACATCCACTGTAAGTGTATTCTACTACCACTGGCCTAGACCATAGACATCCACTGTAAGTGTATTCTACTACCACTGGCCTAGACCATAGACATCCACTGTCAGTATATTCTACTACCACTGTCCTAGACCATAGACATCCACTGTCAGTATATTCTACTACCACTGTCCTACACTATAGACATCCACTGTGAGTATATTCTACTACCACTGTCCTAGACCATAGACATCCACTGTCAGTATATTCTACTACCACTGGCCTAGACCATAGACATCCACTGTCAGTATATTCTACTACCACTGGCCTAGACCATAGACATCCACTGTCAGTATATTCTACTACCACTGTCCTAGACCATAGACATCCACTGTAAGTGTATTCTACTACCACTGTCCTAGACCATAGACATCCACTGTCAGTATATTCTACTAGCACTGGCCTAGACCATAGACATCCACTGTCAGTATATTCTACTACCACTGGCCTAGACCATAGACATCCACTGTCAGTATATTCTACTACCACTGTCCTAGACCATAGACATCCACTGTCAGTATATTCTACTAGCACTGGCCTAGACCATAGACATCCACTGTCAGTATATTCTACTACCACTGGCCTAGACCATAGACATCCACTGTCAGTATATTCTACTACCACTGTCCTAGACCATAGACATCCACTGTCAGTATATTCTACTAGCACTGGCCTAGACCATAGACATCCACTGTCAGTATATTCTACTACCACTGGCCTAGACCATAGACATCCACTGTCAGTATATTCTACTAGCACTGGCCTAGACCATAGACATCCACTGTCAGTATATTCTACTACCACTGTCCTACACTATAGACATCCACTCTGAGTATATTCTACTACCACTGTCCTAGACCATAGACATCCACTGTCAGTATATTCTACTACCACTGGCCTAGACCATAGACATCCACTGTCAGTATATTCTACTACCACTGGCCTAGACCATAGACATCCACTGTCAGTATATTCTACTACCACTGGCCTAGACCATAGACATCCACTGTCAGTATATTCTACTACCACTGTCCTAGACCATAAACATCCACTGTAAGTGTATTCTACTACCACTGTCCTAGACCATAGACATCCACTGTAAATATATTCTACTACCACTATCCTACACTATAGACATCCACTGTCAGTATATTCTACTACCACTGGCCTAGACCATAGACATCCACTGTAAGTGTATTCTACTACCACTGTCCTAGACCATAAACATCCACTGTAAGTGTATTCTACTACCACTGTCCTAGACCATAGACATCCACTGTAAATATATTCTACTACCACTATCCTACACTATAGACATCCACTGTCAGTATATTCTACTACCACTGGCCTAGACCATAGACATCCACTGTCAGTATATTCTACTACCACTGGCCTAGACCATAGACATCCACTGTAAGTGTATTCTACTACCACTGGCCTAGACCATAGACATCCACTGTCAGTATATTCTACTACCACTGTCCTAGACCATAGACATCCACTGTCAGTATATTCTACTACCACTGTCCTACACTATAGACATCCACTGTGAGTATATTCTACTACCACTGTCCTAGACCATAGACATCCACTGTCAGTATATTCTACTACCACTGGCCTAGACCATAGACATCCACTGTCAGTATATTCTACTACCACTGGCCTAGACCATAGACATCCACTGTCAGTATATTCTACTACCACTGGCCTAGACCATAGACATCCACTGTAAGTGTATTCTACTACCACTGGCCTAGACCATAGACATCCACTGTCAGTATATTCTACTACCACTGTCCTAGACCATAGACATCCACTGTCAGTATATTCTACTACCACTGTCCTACACTATAGACATCCACTGTCAGTATATTCTACTACCACTGGCCTAGACCATAGACATCCACTGTCAGTATATTCTACTACCACTGTCCTAGACCATAGACATCCACTGTCAGTATATTCTACTACCACTGGCCTAGACCATAGACATCCACTGTCAGTATATTCTACTACCACTGTCCTACACTATAAACATCCACTGTAAGTGTATTCTACTACCACTGTCCTAGACCATAGACATCCACTGTAAGTGTAATCTACTACCACTGTCCTAGACCATAAACATCCACTGTAAGTGTATTCTACTACCACTGTCCTAGACCATAGACATCCACTGTAAATATATTCTACTACCACTATCCTACACTATAGACATCCACTGTCAGTATATTCTACTACCACTGGCCTAGACCATAGACATCCACTGTAAGTGTATTCTACTACCACTGTCCTAGACCATAAACATCCACTGTAAGTGTATTCTACTACCACTGTCCTAGACCATAGACATCCACTGTCAGTATATTCTACTACCACTGGCCTAGACCATAGACATCCACTGTCAGTATATTCTACTACCACTGGCCTAGACCATAGACATCCACTGTCAGTATATTCTACTACCACTGTCCTAGACCATAGACATCCACTGTCAGTATATTCTACTACCACTGGCCTAGACCATAGACATCCACTGTCAGTATATTCTACTACCACTGTCCTACACTATAAACATCCACTGTAAGTGTATTCTACTACCACTGTCCTAGACCATAGACATCCACTGTAAGTGTAATCTACTACCACTGTCCTAGACCATAAACATCCACTGTAAGTGTATTCTACTACCACTGTCCTAGACCATAGACATCCACTGTAAATATATTCTACTACCACTATCCTACACTATAGACATCCACTGTCAGTATATTCTACTACCACTGGCCTAGACCATAGACATCCACTGTAAGTGTATTCTACTACCACTGTCCTAGACCATAAACATCCACTGTAAGTGTATTCTACTACCACTGTCCTAGACCATAGACATTCACTGTAAATATATTCTACTACCACTATCCTACACTATAGACATCCACTGTCAGTATATTCTACTACCACTGTCCTAGACCATAGACATCCACTGTCAGTATATTCTACTACCACTGGCCTAGACCATAGACATCCACTGTCAGTATATTCTACTACCACTGTCCTACACTATAGACATCCACTGTCAGTATATTCTACTACCACTGTCCTACACTATAAACATCCACTGTAAATATATTCTACTACCACTATCCTACACTATAGCCATCCACTGTCAGTATATTCTACTACCACTGGCCTAGACCATAGCCATCCACTGTAAGTGTATTCTACTACCACTGTCCTAGACCATAAACATCCACTGTAAGTGTATTCTACTACCACTGTCCTAGACCATAGACATCCACTGTAAATATATTCTACTACCACTATCCTACACTATAGACATCCACTGTCAGTATATTCTACTACCACTGTCCTACACTATAAACATCCACTGTAAATATATTCTACTACCACTATCCTACACTATAGACATCCACTGTCAGTATATTCTACTACCACTGGCCTAGACCATAGCCATCCACTGTAAGTGTATTCTACTACCACTGTCCTAGACCATAAACATCCACTGTAAGTGTATTCTACTACCACTGTCCTAGACCATAGACATCCACTGTAAATATATTCTACTACCACTATCCTACACTATAGACATCCACTGTCAGTATATTCTACTACCACTGTCCTACACTATAAACATCCACTGTAAATATATTCTACTACCACTATCCTACACTATAGACATCCACTGTCAGTATATTCTACTACCACTGGCCTAGACCATAGACATCCACTGTAAGTGTATTCTACTACCACTGGCCTAGACCATAGACATCCACTGTCAGTATATTCTACTACCACTGTCCTAGACTATAAACATCCACTGTCAGTATATTCTACTACCACTGGCCTAGACCATAGACATCCACTGTCAGTATATTCTACTACCACTGGCCTAGACCATAGACATCCACTGTCAGTATATTCTACTACCACTGGCCTAGACCATAGACATCCACTGTCAGTATATTCTACTACCACTGTCCTAGACCATAGACATCCACTGTCAGTATATTCTACTACCACTGTCCTACACTATAGACATCCACTGTGAGTATATTCTACTACCACTGTCCTAGACCATAGACATCCACTGTCAGTATATTCAACTACCACTGGCCTAGACCATAGACATCCACTGTCAGTATATTCTACTACCACTGGCCTAGACCATAGACATCCACTGTCAGTATATTCTACTACCACTGGCCTAGACCATAGACATCCACTGTCAGTATATTCTACTACCACTGTCCTAGACCATAAACATCCACTGTAAGTGTATTCTACTACCACTGTCCTAGACCATAGACATCCACTGTCAGTATATTCTACTAGCACTGGCCTAGACCATAGACATCCACTGTCAGTATATTCTACTACCACTGGCCTAGACCATAGACATCCACTGTCAGTATATTCTACTACCACTGTCCTAGACCATAGACATCCACTGTCAGTATATTCTACTACCACTGTCCTAGACCATAGACATCCACTGTCAGTATATTCTACTACCACTATCCTAGACCATAGACATCCACTGTCAGTATATTCTACTACCACTGGCCTAGACCATAGACATCCACTGTCAGTATATTCTACTACCACTGTCCTAGACCATAGACATCCACTGTAAGTATATTCTACTACCACTGTCCTAGACCATAGACATCCACTGTCAGTATATTCTACTACCACTGTCCTAGACCATAGACATCCACTGTCAGTATATTCTACTACCACTATCCACCATAGACATCCACTGTAGACATACCACTGTCCTAGACCATCAGTATATTCTACTACCACTGGCCTAGACCATAGACATCCACTGTCAGTATATTCTACTACCACTGTCCTAGACCATAGACATCCACTGTCAGTATATTCTACTACCACTGGCCTAGACCATAGACATCCACTGTCAGTATATTCTACTACCACTGGCCTAGACATAGACATCCACTGTCAGTATATTCTACTACCACTGGCCTAGACATAGACATCCACTGTCAGTATATTCTACTACCACTGTCCTAGACCATAGACATCCACTGTCAGTATATTCTACTACATAGACATCCACTGTATATTCTACTACCACTGGCCTACAGACCATAGACATCCACTGTCAGTATATTCTACTACCACTGGCCTAGACCATAGACATCCACTGTCAGTATATTCTACTACCACTGGCCTAGACCATAGACATCCACTGTCAGTATATTCTACTACCACTGTCCTAGACCATAGACATCCACTGTCAGTATATTCTACTACCACTGTCCTAGACCATAGACATCCACTGTAAGTATATTCTACTACCACTGTCCTAGACCATAGACATCCACTGTCAGTATATTCTACTACCACTGTCCTAGACCATAGACATCCACTGTCAGTATATTCTACTACCACTGGTCCTAGACCATAGACATCCACCGTAAAGTATATTCTACTACCACTATCCTACACCATAGACATCCACTGTCAGTATATTCTACTACCATTCTAGACCATAGACATCCACTGTCAGTATATTCTACTACCACTGGCCTAGACCATAGACATCCACTGTCAGTATATTCTACTACCACTGTCCTAGACCATAGACATCCACTGTCAGTATATTCTACTACCACTGGCCTAGACCATAGACATCCACTGTCAGTATATTCTACTACCACTGTCCTAGACCATAAACATCCACTGTCAGTGTATTCTACTACCACTGTCCTAGACCATAGACATCCACTGTAAGTGTATTCTACTACCACTGTCCTAGACCATAAACATCCACTGTAAGTATATTCTACTACCACTCCTAGACCATAGACATCCACTGTAAATATATTCTATAGACATCCACTATAGACATCCACTGTCAGTATATTCTACTACCACTGGCCTAGACCATAGACATCCACTGTCAGTATATTCTACTACCACTGTCCTAGACCATAACATCCACTGTAAGTATTCTACTACCACTGTCCTAGACCATAGACATCCACTGTAAATATATTCTACTACCACTATCCTAGACCATAGACATCCACTGTCAGTATATTCTACTACCACTGGCCTAGACCATAGACATCCACTGTCAGTATATTCTACTACCACTGGCCTAGACCATAGACATCCACTGTAAGTGTATTCTACTACCACTGGCCTAGACCATAGACATCCACTGTCAGTATATTCTACTACCACTGTCCTAGACCATAGACATCCACTGTCAGTATATTCTACTACCACTGTCCTACACTATAGACATCCACTGTGAGTATATTCTACTACCACTGTCCTAGACCATAGACATCCACTGTCAGTATATTCTACTACCACTGGCCTAGACCATAGACATCCACTGTCAGTATATTCTACTACCACTGGCCTAGACCATAGACACATCCACTGTCCTAGACCATAGTCAGTATATTCTACTACCACTGGCCTAGACCATAGACATCCACTGTCAGTATATTCTACTACCACTGTCCTAGACCATAGACATCCACTGTAAGTGTATTCTACTACCACTGGCCTAGACCATAGACATCCACTGTCAGTATATTCTACTAGCACTGTCCTAGACCATAGACATCCACTGTAAGTATATTCTACTACCACTATCCTAGACTATAGACATCCACTGTCAGTATATTCTACTACCACTGTCCTAGACCATAGACATCCACTGTCAGTATTCTACTACCACTGGCCTAGACCATAGACATCCACTGTCAGTATATTCTACTACCACTGTCCTAGACCATAGACATCCACTGTCAGTATATTCTACTACCACTGGCCTAGACCATAGACATCCACTGTCAGTATATTCTACTACCACTGGCCTAGACCATAGACATCCACTGTCAGTATATTCTACTACCACTGTCCTAGACCATAGACATCCACTGTCAGTATATTCTACTACCACTGGCCTAGACCATAGACATCCACTGTCAGTATATTCTACTACCACTGTCCTACACTATAAACATCCACTGTAAGTGTATTCTACTACCACTGGCCTAGACCATAGACATCCACTGTAAGTGTATCTACTACCACTGTCCTAGACCATAAACATCCACTGTAAGTGTATTCTACTACCACTGTCCTAGACCATAGACATCCACTGTAAATATATTCTACTACCACTATCCACACTATAGACATCCACTGTCAGTATATTCTACTACCACTGGCCTAGACCATAGACATCCACTGTCAGTATATTCTACTACCACTGTCCTAGACCATAAACATCCACTGTAAGTGTATTCTACTACCACTGTCCTAGACCATAGACATCCACTGTAAATATATTCTACTACCACTGTCCTACACTATAGACATCCACTGTCAGTATATTCTACTACCACTGGCCTAGACCATAGACATCCACTGTCAGTATATTCTACTACCACTTAGACCATAGACATCCACTGTAAGTGTATTCTACTACCACTGGCCTAGACCATAGACATCCACTGTCAGTATATTCTACTACCACTGTCCTAGACCATAGACATCCACTGTCAGTATATTCTACTACCACTGTCCTACCTATAGACATCCACTGTGAGTATATTCTACTACCACTGTCCTAGACCATAGACATCCACTGTCAGTATATTCTACTACCACTGTCCTAGACCATAGACATCCACTGTCAGTATATTCTACTACCACTGGCCTAGACTAGACATCCACTGTCAGTATATTCCTACCACTGTCCTAGACCATAGACATCCACTGTCAGTATATATTCTAGACATAGACATCCACTGTCAGTATATTCTACTACCCTGACCATAGACATCCACTGTCAGTATATTCTACTACCACTGTCCTAGACCATAGACATCCACTGTAAGTGTATTCTACTACCACTGTCCTAGACCATAAACATCCACTGTAAGTGTATTCTACTACCACTGTCCTAGACCATAGACATCCACTGTAAATATATTCTACTACCACTATCCTACACTAGATCCATAGACATCCACTGTCAGTATATTCTACTACCACTGGCCTAGACCATAGACATCCACTGTCAGTATATTCTACTACCACTGGCCTAGACCATAGACATCCACTGTCAGTATATTCTACTACCACTGGCCTAGACCATAGACATCCACTGTCAGTATATTCTACTACCACTGTCCTAGACCATAGACATCCACTGTCAGTATATTCTACTACCACTGGCCTAGACCATAGACATCCACTGTCAGTATATTCTACTACCACTGTCCTAGACCATAGACATCCACTGTAGACCATAGTATATTCTACTACCACTGGCCTAGACCATAGACATCCACTGTCAGTATATTCTACTACCACTGTCCTAGACCATAGACATCCACTGTCAGTATATTCTACTACCACTGGCCTAGACCATAGATCCATAGACATCCACTGTCAGTATATTCTACTACCACTGTCCTAGACCATAGACATCCACTGTCAGTATATTCTACTACCACTGTCCTAGACCATAGACATCCACTGTCAGTATATTCTACTACCACTGGCCTAGACCATAGACATCCACTGTCAGTATATTCTACTACCACTGGCCTAGACCATAGACATCCACTGTCAGTAAACATATTCTACTACCACTGGCCTAGACCATAGACATCCACTGTCAGTATATTCTACTACCACTGTCCTAGACCATAGACATCCACTGTCAGTATATTCTACTACCACTAGACATCCTAGACCATAGACATCCACTGTCAGTATATTCTACTACCACTGTCCTAGACCATAGACATCCACTGTCAGTATATTAGACATCCACTGTCTACTACCACTGGCCTAGACCATAGACATCCACTGTCAGTATATTCTACTACCACTGGCCTAGACCATAGACATCCACTGTCAGTATATTCTACTACCACTGGCCTAGACCATAGACATCCACTGTCAGTATATTCTACTACCACTGTCCTAGACCATAGACATCCACTGTCAGTATATTCTACTACCACTGGCCTAGACCATAGACATCCACTGTCAGTATATTCTACTACCACTGGCCTAGACCATAGACATCCACTGTCAGTATATTCTACTACCACTGTCCTAGACCATAGACATCCACTGTCAGTATATTCTACTACCACTGGCCTAGACCATAGACATCCACTGTCAGTATATTCTACTACCACTGTCCTACACTATAAACATCCACTGTAAGTGTATTCTACTACCACTGTCCTAGACCATAGACATCCACTGTAAGTGTAATCTACTACCACTGTCCTAGACCATAAACATCCACTGTAAGTGTATTCTACTACCACTGTCCTAGACCATAGACATCCACTGTAAATATATTCTACTACCACTATCCTACACTATAGACATCCACTGTCAGTATATTCTACTACCACTGGCCTAGACCATAGACATCCACTGTCAGTGTATTCTACTACCACTGTCCTAGACCATAAACATCCACTGTAAGTGTATTCTACTACCACTGTCCTAGACCATAGACATCCACTGTAAATATATTCTACTACCACTATCCTACACTATAGACATCCACTGTCAGTATATTCTACTACCACTGGCCTAGACCATAGACATCCACTGTCAGTATATTCTACTACCACTGGCCTAGACCATAGACATCCACTGTAAGTATATTCTACTACCACTGGCCTAGACCATAGACATCCACTGTCAGTATATTCTACTACCACTGTCCTAGACCATAGACATCCACTGTCAGTATATTCTACTACCACTGTCCTACACTATAGACATCCACTGTCAGTATATTCTACTACCACTGGCCTAGACCATAGACATCCACTGTCAGTATATTCTACTACCACTGGCCTAGACCATAGACATCCACTGTCAGTATATTCTACTACCACTGTCCTAGACCATAGACATCCACTGTCAGTATATTCTACTACCACTGTCCTAGACCATAGACATCCACTGTCAGTATATTCTACTACCACTGGCCTAGACCTAGCATAGACATCCACTGTCAGTATATTCTACTACCACTGTCCTAGACCATAGACATCCACTGTCAGTATATTCTACTACCACTGGCCTAGACCATAGACATCCACTGTCAGTATATTCTACTACCACTGTCCTACACTATAAACATCCACTGTAAGTATATTCTACTACCACTGTCCTAGACCATAGACATCCACTGTAAGTATATTCTACTACCACTGTCCTAGACCATAAACATCCACTGTAAGTGTATTCTACTACCACTGTCCTAGACCATAGACATCCACTGTAAATATATTCTACTACCACTATCCTACACTATAGACATCCACTGTCAGTATATTCTACTACCACTGGCCTAGACCATAGACATCCATAGACATCCACTAAACATCAGTATATTCTACTACCACTGTCCTAGACCATAGACATCCACTGTAAGTATATTCTACTACCACTATCCTAGACCATAGACATCCACTGTCAGTATATTCTACTACCACTGGCCTAGACCATAGACATCCACTGTCAGTATATTCTACTACCACTGGCCTAGACCATAGACATCCACTGTCAGTATATTCTACTACCACTGGCCTAGACCATAGACATCCACTGTCAGTATATTCTACTACCACTGGCCTAGACCATAGACATCCACTGTCAGTATATTCTACTACCACTGTCCTACACTATAGACATCCACTGTCAGTATATTCTACTACCACTGTCCTAGACCATAGACATCCACTGTCAGTATATTCTACTACCACTGGCCTAGACCATAGACATCCACTGTCAGTATATTCTACTACCACTGGCCTAGACCATAGACATCCACTGTCAGTATATTCTACTACCACTGTCCTAGACCATAGACATCCACTGTCAGTATATTCTACTACCACTGGCCTAGACCATAGACATCCACTGTCAGTATATTCTACTACCACTGGCCTAGACTATAAACATCCACTGTAAGTATTCTATCCACTGTCAGTAGACATCCACTGTAAGTGTATTCTACTACCACTGTCCTAGACCATAGACATCCACTGTAAGTATATTCTACTACCACTGTCCTAGACCATAGACATCCACTGTAAATATATTCTACTACCAGTCCTACACTATAGACATCCACTGTCAGTATATTCTACTACCACTGTCCTACACTATAAACATCCACTGTAAATATATTCTACTACCACTATCCTACACTATAGACATCCACTGTCAGTATATTCTACTACCACTGGCCTAGACCATAGCCATCCACTGTAAGTGTATTCTACTACCACTGTCCTAGACCATAGACATCCACTGTCAGTATATTCTACTACCACTGTCCTAGACCATAGACATCCACTGTCAGTATATTCTACTACCACTGTCCTAGACTATAGACATCCACTGTCAGTATATTCTACTACCACTGTCCTAGACCATAGACATCCACTGTCAGTATATTCTACTACCACTATCCTACACCATAGACATCCACTGTCAGTATATTCTACTACCACTGGCCTAGACCATAGACATCCACTGTCAGTATATTCTACTACCACTGTCCTAGACCATAGACATCCACTGTCAGTATATTCTACTACCACTGGCCTAGACCATAGACATCCACTGTCAGTATATTCTACTACCACTGGCCTAGACCATAGACATCCATACTACCACTGGCCTAGACCATAGACATCCACTGTCAGTATATTCTACTACCACTGTCCTAGACCATAGACATCCACTGTCAGTATATTCTACTACCACTGGCCTAGACCATAGACATCCACTGTCAGTATATTCTACTACCACTGGCCTAGACCATAGACATCCACTGTCAGTATATTCTACTACCACTGTCCTAGACCATAGACATCCACTGTCAGTATATTCTACTACCACTGTCCTAGACCATAGACATCCACTGTCAGTATATTCTACTACCACTGGCCTAGACCATAGACATCCACTGTCAGTATATTCTACTACCACTGGCCTAGACCATAGACATCCACTGTCAGTATATTCTACTACCACTGTCCTAGACCATAAACATCCACTGTCAGTGTATTCTACTACCACTGTCCTACACTATAGACATCCACTGTCAGTATATTCTACTACCACTGGCCTAGACCATAGACATCCACTGTCAGTATATTCTACTACCACTATCCTAGACCATAGACATCCACTGTCAGTATATTCTACTACCACTGTCCTACACTATAAACATCCTATTCTACTACCACTCCTACACTATAGACATCCACTGTCAGTATATTCTACTACCACTGGCCTAGACCATAGACATCCACTGTAAGTGTATTCTACTACCACTGTCCTAGACCATAAACATCCACTGTCAGTATATTCTACTACCACTGTCCTAGACCATAGACATCCACTGTCAGTATATTCTACTACCACTATCCTACACTATAGACATCCACTGTCAGTATATTCCTACCACTGGTTCTAGACCATAGACATCCACTGTCAGTATATTCTACTACCACTGGCCTAGACCATAGACATCCACTGTCAGTATATTCTACTACCACTGGCCTAGACCATAGACATCCACTGTCAGTATATTCTACTACCACTGTCCTAGACCATAGACATCCACTGTCAGTATATTCTACTACCACTGGCCTAGACCATAGACATCCACTGTCAGTATATTCTACTACCACTGTCCTAGACTATAAACATCCACTGTCAGTATATTCTACTACCACTATCCTAGACCATAGACATCCACTGTAAGTGTATTCTACTACCACTGTCCTAGACCATAGACATCCACTGTCAGTATATTCTACTACCACTATCCTAGACTATAGACATCCACTGTCAGTATATTCTACTACCACTGGCTACACTATAGACATCCAGAGTGTATTCTACTACCATCCTAGACTATAGACATCCACTGTAAGTGTATTCTACTACCACTGTCCTAGACCATAAACATCCACTGTAAGTGTATTCTACTACCACTGTCCTAGACTATAGACATCCACTGTCAGTATATTCTACTACCACTGTCCTAGACCATAGACATCCACTGTAAATATATTCTACTACCACTATCCTAGACACATAGACATCCACTGTCAGTATATTCTACTACCACTGGCCTAGACCATAGACATCCACTGTCAGTATATTCTACTACCACTGGCCTAGACCATAGACATCCACTGTCAGTATATTCTACTACCACTGGCCTAGACCATAGACATCCACTGTCAGTATATTCTACTAGCACTGGCCTAGACCATAGACATCCACTGTCAGTATATTCTACTACCACTGGCCTAGACCATAGACATCCACTGTCAGTATATTCTACTACCACTGTCCTAGACCATAGACATCCACTGTCAGTATATTCTACTACCACTGGCCTAGACCATAGACATCCACTGTCAGTATATTCTACTACCACTGGTATATTCCTAGACCATAGACATCCACTGTCAGTATATTCTACTACCACTGGCCTAGACCATAGACATCCACTGTCAGTATATTCTACTACCACTGCCTAGACCATAGACATCCACTGTCAGTATATTCTACTACCACTGTCCTACACTATAGACATCCACTGTGAGTCTACTACCACTGTCCTAGACCATAGACATCCACTGTCAGTATATTCTACTACCACTGGCCTAGACCATAGACATCCACTGTCAGTATATTCTACTACCACTGTCCTAGACTATAGACATCCACTGTAAGTGTATTCTACTACCACTGTCCTAGACCATAAACATCCACTGTAAGTGTATTCTACTACCACTGTCCTACACTATAAACATCCACTGTCAGTATATTCTACTACCCCTGGCCTAGACCATAGACATCCACTGTAAATATATTCTACTACCACTATCCTACACTATAGACATCCACTGTCAGTATATTCTACTACCACTGGCCTAGACCATAGACATCCACTGTCAGTATATTCTACTACCACTGGCCTAGACCATAGACATCCACTGTCAGTATATTCTACTACCACTGGCCTAGACCATAGACATCCACTGTCAGTATATTCTACTACCACTGGCCTAGACCATAGACATCCACTGTCAGTATATTCTACTACCACTACATCCACTGTCAGTATATTCCACTACCACTGTCCTAGACCATAGACATCCACTGTCAGTATATTCTACTACCACTGGCCTAGACCATAGACATCCACTGTCAGTATATTCTACTACCACTGTCCTAGACCATAGACATCCACTGTCAGTATATTCTACTACCACTGTCCTAGACCATAGACATCCACTGTCAGTATATTCTACTACCACTGGCCTAGACCATAGACATCCACTGTCAGTATATTCTACTACCACTGTCCTAGACCATAGACATCCACTGTCAGTATATTCTACTACCACTGTCCTAGACCATAGACATCCACTGTCAGTATATTCTACTACCACTGGCCTAGACCATAGACATCCACTGTCAGTATATTCTACTACCACTGGCCTAGACCATAGACATCCACTGTCAGTATATTCTACTACCACTGTCCTACACTATAGACATCCACTGTCAGTATATTCTACTACCACTGTCCTAGACCATAGACATCCACTGTAAGTATATTCTACTACCACTGTCCTAGACTATAGACATCCACTGTCAGTATATTCTACTACCACTGGCCTAGACCATAGACATCCACTGTCAGTATATTCTACTACCACTGGCCTAGACCATAGACATCCACTGTCAGTATATTCTACTACTATCCACTGTCAATATATTCTAGACCATAGACATCCACTGTCAGTATATTCTACTACCACTGGCCTAGACCATAGACATCCACTGTCAGTATATTCTACTACCACTGGCCTAGACCATAGACATCCACTGTCAGTATATTCTACTACCACTGGCCTAGACCATAGACATCCACTGTCAGTATATTCTACTACCACTGGCCTAGACCATAGACATCCACTGTCAGTATATTCTACTACCACTGTCCTAGACCATAGACATCCACTGTAAGTATATTCTACTACCACTGTCCTAGACCATAGACATCCACTGTCAGTATATTCTACTACCACTGGCCTAGACCATAGACATCCACTGTCAGTATATTCTACTACCACTGTCCTAGACCATAGACATCCACTGTCAGTATATTCTACTACCACTGGCCTAGACCATAAACATCCACTGTAAGTGTATTCTACTACCACTGGCCTAGACCATAGACATCCACTGTAAGTGTATTCTACTACCACTGTCCATAGACCATAAACATCCACTGTAGTCAGTATATTCTACTACCACTGGCCTAGACCATAGACATCCACTGTCAGTATATTCTACTACCACTATCCTAGACCATAGACATCCACTGTCAGTATATTCTACTACCACTGGCCTAGACCATAGACATCCACTGTCAGTATATTCTACTACCACTGGCCTAGACCATAGACATCCACTGTAAGTGTATTCTACTACCACTGGCCTAGACCATAGACATCCACTGTCAGTATATTCTACTACCACTGTCCTAGACCATAGACATCCACTGTCAGTATATTCTACTACCACTGTCCTAGACCATAGACATCCACTGTCAGTATATTCTACTACCACTGTCCTAGACCATAGACATCCACTGTCAGTATATTCTACTACCACTGGCCTAGACCATAGACATCCACTGTCAGTATATCTCTACCACTGGCCTAGACCTAGACATCCACTGTCACACTGGCCTAGACCATAGACATCCACTGTCAGTATATTCTACTACCACTGGCCTAGACCATAGACATCCACTGTCAGTATATTCTACTACCACTGTCCTAGACTATAGACATCCATCAGTATATTCACTACCACTGTAGACATCCACTGTCAGTATATTCTACTACCACTGTCCTAGACCATAGACATCCACTGTAAGTATATTCTACTACCACTGTCCTAGACTATAGACATCCACTGTAAGTGTATTCTACTACCACTGTCCTAGACCATAGACATCCACTGTAAGTGTATTCTACTACCACTGTCCTAGACCATAAACATCCACTGTAAGTGTATTCTACTACCACTGTCCTACACTATAAACATCCACTGTCAGTATATTCTACTACCACTGGCCTAGACCATAGACATCCACTGTAAATATATTCTACTACCACTGGCCTAGACACTATAGACATCCACTGTCAGTATATTCTACTACCACTGGCCTAGACCATAGACATCCACTGTCAGTATATTCTACTACCACTGGCCTACACTATAGACATCCACTGTCAGTATATTCTACTACCACTCCTAGACTATAGACATCCACTGTCAGTATATTCTACTACCACTGGCCTAGACCATAGACATCCACTGTCAGTATATTCTACTACCACTGGCCTAGACCATAGACATCCACTGTCAGTATATTCTACTACCACTGTCCTAGACCATAGACATCCACTGTCAGTATATTCTACTACCACTGTCCTAGACCATAGACATCCACTGTCAGTATATTCTACTACCACTGTCCTAGACCATAGACATCCACTGTCAGTATATTCTACTACCACTGGCCTAGACCATAGACATCCACTGTCAGTATATTCTACTACCACTGGCCTAGACCATAGACATCCACTGTCAGTATATTCTACTACCACTGGCCTAGACCATAGACATCCACTGTCAGTATATTCTACTACCACTGGCCTAGACCATAGACATCCTGTCAGTATATTCTACTACCACTGTCCTAGACCATAGACATCCACTGTCATATATTCTACTACCACTGTCCTAGACCATAGACATCCACTGTCAGTATATTCTACTACCACTGTCCTAGACCATAGACATCCACTGTCAGTATATTCTACTACCACTGGTCCTAGACCATAGACATCCACTGTCAGTATATTCTACTACCACTGTCCTAGACCATAGACATCCACTGTCAGTATATTCTACTACCACTGTCCTAGACCATAGACATCCACTGTCAGTATATTCTACTACCACTGTCCTAGACCATAGACATCCACTGTCAGTATATTCTACTACCACTGGCCTAGACCATAGACATCCACTGTCAGTATATTCTACTACCACTGGCCTAGACCATAGACATCCACTGTCAGTATATTCTACTACCACTGGCCTAGACCATAGACATCCACTGTCAGTATATTCTACTACCACTGTCCTAGACCATAGACATCCACTGTCAGTATATTCTACTACCACTGTCCTAGACCATAGACATCCACTGTCAGTATATTCTACTACCACTGGCCTAGACCATAGACATCCACTGTCAGTATATTCTACTACCACTGGCCTAGACCATAGACATCCACTGTCAGTATATTCTACTACCACCACCATAGACATCCACAGTATATTCTACTACCACTGGCCTAGACCATAGACATCCACTGTCAGTATATTCTACTACCACTGTCCTAGACCATAGACATCCACTGTCAGTATATTCTACTACCACTGTCCTACACTATAGACATCCACTGTGAGTATATTCTACTACCACTGTCCTAGACCATAGACATCCACTGTCAGTATATTCTACTACCACTGGCCTAGACCATAGACATCCACTGTCAGTATATTCTACTACCACTGGCCTAGACCATAGACATCCACTGTCAGTATATTCTACTACCACTGGCCTAGACCATAGACATCCACTGTCAGTATATTCTACTACCACTGGCCTAGACCATAGACATCCACTGTGAGTATATTCTACTACCACTGTCCTAGACCATAGACATCCACTGTCAGTATATTCTACTACCACTGGCCTAGACCATAGACATCCACTGTCAGTATATTCTACTACCACTGTCCTAGACCATAGACATCCACTGTAAGTGTATTCTACTACCACTGTCCTAGACCATAGACATCCACTGTAAGTGTATTCTACTACCACTTCCTAGACTATAGACATCCACTATTCTACTACCACTGTCCTAGACCATAAACATCCACTGTAAGTGTATTCTACTACCACTATCCTCACTAAACATCCATAGACATCCACTGCCTCAGACATCCATATTCTACTACCACTATCCTAGACCATAGACATCCACTGTCAGTATATTCTACTACCACTGGCCTAGACCATAGACATCCACTGTCAGTATATTCTACTACCACTGGCCTAGACCATAGACATCCACTGTCAGTATATTCTACTACCACTGGCCTAGACCATAGACATCCACTGTCAGTATATTCTACTACCACTGGCCTAGACCATAGACATCCACTGTCAGTATATTCTACTACCACTGTCCTAGACCATAGACATCCACTGTCAGTATATTCTACTCCACCAGTATATTCCTAGCACCATAGACATCCACTGTCAGTATATTCTACTACCACTGGCCTAGACCATAGACATCCACTGTCAGTATATTCTACTACCACATAGACATCCACTGTCAGTATATTCTACCACTGTCCTAGACCATAGACATCCACTGTCAGTATATTCTACTACCACTGGCCTAGACCATAGACATCCACTGTAGTATATTCTACTACCACTGTCCTACACTATAGACATCCACTGTAAGTATATTCTACTACCACTGTCCTAGACCATAGACATCCACTGTAAGTGTATTCTACTACCACTGTCCTAGACCATAGACATCCACTGTAAGTGTATTCTACTACCACTGTCCTAGACCATAGACATCCACTGTCAGTGTATTCTACTACCACTGTCCTAGACCATAAACATCCACTGTCAGTATATTCTACTACCACTGGCCTAGACCATAGACATCCACTGTAAATATATTCTACTACCACTATCCTACACTATAGACATCCACTGTCAGTATATTCTACTACCACTGGCCTAGACCATAGACATCCACTGTCAGTATATTCTACTACCACTGTCTAGACTATAGACATCCACTGTCTATTCTACTAGCACTGGCCTACTATAGACATCCACTGTCAGTATATTCTACTACCACTGGCCTAGACCATAGACATCCACTGTCAGTATATTCTACTACCACTGGCCTAGACCATAGACATCCACTGTCAGTATATTCTACTACCACTGTCCTAGACCATAGACATCCACTGTCAGTATATTCTACTACCACTGTCCTAGACCATAGACATCCACTGTCAGTATATTCTACTAGCACTGTCCTAGACCATAGACATCCACTGTCAGTATATTCTACTACCACTGGCCTAGACCATAGACATCCACTGTCAGTATATTCTACTACCACTGGCCTAGACCATAGACATCCACTGTCAGTATATTCTACTACCACTGGCCTAGACCATAGACATCCACTGTCAGTATATTCTACTACCACTGTCCTAGACCATAGACATCCACTGTCAGTATATTCTACTACCACTGTCCTACACTATAGACATCCACTGTAAGTATATTCTACTACCACTGTCCTAGACTGACATCCACTGTCAGTATATTCTACTACCACTGGCCTAGACCATAGACATCCACTGTCAGTATATTCTACTACCACTGGCCTAGACCATAGACATCCACTGTCAGTATATTCTACTACCACTGTCCTAGACCATAGACATCCACTGTCAGTATATTCTACTACCACTGTCCTAGACCATAGACATCCACTGTCAGTATATTCTACTACCACTGTCCTACACTATAGACATCCACTGTCAGTATATTCTACTACCACTGGCCTAGACCATAGACATCCACTGTCAGTATATTCTACTACCACTGTCCTAGACCATAGACATCCACTGTCAGTATATTCTACTACCACTGGCCTAGACCATAGACATCCACTGTCAGTATATTCTACTACCACTGTCCTAGACCATAGACATCCACTGTCAGTATATTCTACTACCACTGGCCTAGACCATAGACATCCACTGTCAGTATATTCTACTACCACTGGCCTAGACCATAGACATCCACTGTCAGTATATTCTACTACCACTGGCCTAGACCAGACATCCACTGTCAGTATATTCTACTACCACTGCCTAGACCATAGACATCCACTGTCAGTATATTCTACTACCACTGTCCTAGACCATAGACATCCACTGTCAGTATATTCTACTACCACTCCTCCTAGACTACCACTGTCCTAGACCATAGACATCCACTGTCAGTATATTCTACTACCACTGGCCTAGACCATAGACATCCACTGTCAGTATATTCTACTACCACTGTCCTAGACCATAGACATCCACTGTCAGTATATTCTACTACCACTGGCCTAGACCATAAACATCCACTGTAAGTGTATTCTACTACCACTGTCCTAGACCATAGACATCCACTGTAAGTGTATTCTACTACCACTGGCCTAGACCATAGACATCCACTGTCAGTATATTCTACTACCACTGGCCTAGACCATAGACATCCACTGTCAGTATATTCTACTACCACTGTCCTAGACCATAGACATCCACTGTCAGTATATTCTACTACCACTGTCCTACACTATAGACATCCACTGTGAGTATATTCTACTACCACTGTCCTAGACCATAGACATCCACTGTCAGTATATTCTACTACCACTGGCCTAGACCATAGACATCCACTGTCAGTATATTCTACTACCACTGTCCTAGACCATAGACATCCACTGTCAGTATATTCTACTACCACTGGCCTAGACCATAGACATCCACTGTCAGTATATTCTACTACCACTGTCCTAGACCATAGACATCCACTGTCAGTATATTCTACTACCACTGTCCTACACTATAGACATCCACTGTGAGTATATTCTACTACCACTGTCCTAGACCATAGACATCCACTGTCAGTATATTCTACTACCACTGGCCTAGACCATAGACATCCACTGTCAGTATATTCTACTACCACTGGCCTAGACCATAGACATCCACTGTCAGTATATTCTACTACCACTGTCCTAGACCATAGACATCCACTGTCAGTATATTCTACTACCACTGTCCTAGACCATAGACATCCACTGTCAGTATATTCTACTACCACTGGCCTAGACCATAGACATCCACTGTCAGTATATTCTACTACCACTGGCCTAGACCATAGACATCCACTGTCAGTATATTCTACTACCACTGGCCAGACCATAGACATCCACTGTCAGTATATTCTACTACCACTGTCCTAGACCATAGACATCCACTGTCAGTATATTCTACTACCACTGTCCTAGACCATAGACATCCACTGTCCAGACCATAGACATATTCTACTACCACTGGCCTAGACCATAGACATCCACTGTCAGTATATTCTACTACCACTGTCCTAGACCATAGACATCCACTGTCAGTATATTCTACTACCACTGGCCTAGACCATAAACATCCACTGTAAGTGTATTCTACTACCACTGTCCTAGACCATAGACATCCACTGTAAGTGTACATCCACTGTAAGACCATAGACATATTCTATTCTACTAGCACTGGCCTAGACATAGACATCCATCAGTATACATCCACTGTCAGTAGACATATCAGTATATTCTACTACCACTGGCCTAGACCATAGACATCCACTGTCAGTATATTCTACTACCACTGGCCTAGACCATAAACATCCACTGTAAGTGTATTCTACTACCACTGTCCTAGACCATAGACATCCACTGTAAGTACACTACCACTGGCCTAGACCATAGACATCCACTGTCAGTATATTCTACTACCACTGTCCTAGACCATAGACATCCACTGTCAGTATATTCTACTACCACTGGCCTAGACCATAGACATCCACTGTCAGTATATTCTACTACCACTGGCCTAGACCATAGACATCCACTGTCAGTATATTCTACTACCACTGGCCTAGACCATAGACATCCACTGTCAGTATATTCTACTACCACTGGCCTAGACCATAGACATCCACTGTCAGTATATTCTACTACCACTGTCCTAGACCATAGACATCCACTGTCAGTATATTCTACTACCACTGTCCTACACTATAGACATCCACTGTGAGTATATTCTACTACCACTGTCCTAGACCATAGACATCCACTGTCAGTATATTCTACTACCACTGGCCTAGACCATAGACATCCACTGTCAGTATATTCTACTACCACTGTATTCCTACCAGACCATAGACATCCACTGTCAGTATATTCTACTACCACTGTCCTAGACCATAGACATCCACTGTCAGTATATTCTACTACCACTGGCCTAGACCATAGACATCCACTGTCAGTATATTCTACTACCACTGTCCTAGACTATAGACATCCACTGTAAGTGTATTCTACTACCACTGTCCTAGACCATAAACATCCACTGTAAGTGTATTCTACTACCACTGTCCTACACTATAAACATCCACTGTCAGTATATTCTACTACCCCTGGCCTAGACCATAGACATCCACTGTAAGTGTATTCTACTACCACTGTCCTAGACTATAGACATCCACTGTAAGTGTATTCTACTACCACTGTCCTAGACCATAAACATCCACTGTAAGTGTATTCTACTACCACTGTCCTACACTATAAACATCCACTGTCAGTATATTCTACTACCCCTGGCCTAGACCATAGACATCCACTGTCAGTATATTCTACTACCACTGGCCTAGACCATAGACATCCACTGTCAGTATATTCTACTACCACTGTCCTAGACTATAGACATCCACTGTAAGTGTATTCTACTACCACTGTCCTAGACCATAAACATCCACTGTAAGTGTATTCTACTACCACTGTCCTACACTATAAACATCCACTGTCAGTATATTCTACTACCCCTGGCCTAGACCATAGACATCCACTGTAATATTCTACTACCTATGGTCTAGGCCAGTATATTCTACTACCACTATCCTACACTATAGACATCCACTGTCAGTATATTCTACTACCACTGGCCTAGACCATAGACATCCACTGTCAGTATATTCTACTCCTACTAGACATCCACTGGCCTACCACCATAGACATCCACTGTCAGTATATTCTACTAGCACTGGCCTAGACCATAGACATCCACTGTCAGTATATTCTACTAGCACTGGCCTAGACCATAGACATCCACTGTCAGTATATTCTACTACCACTGTCCTAGACCATAGACATCCACTGTCAGTATATTCTACTAGCACTGGCCTAGACCATAGACATCCACTGTCAGTATATTCTACTACCACTGGCCTAGACCATAGACATCCACTGTCAGTATATTCTACTACCACTGGCCTAGACCATAGACATCCACTGTCAGTATATTCTACTACCACTGGCCTAGACCATAGACATCCACTGTCAGACATCCACTGTCAGTATATTCTACTACCACTGTCCTAGACCATAGACATCCACTGTCAGTATATTCTACTACCACTGTCCTACACTATAGACATCCACTGTGAGTATATTCTACTACCACTGTCCTAGACCATAGACATCCACTGTCAGTATATTCTACTACCACTGGCCTAGACCATAGACATCCACTGTCAGTATATTCTACTACCACTGTCCTAGACCATAGACATCCACTGTCAGTATATTCTACTACCACTGTCCTAGACCATAGACATCCACTGTCAGTATATTCTACTACCACTGTCCTAGTATACCACTGTCCTAAAGACCATCAGTATATTCTACTACCATCCACTGACATCAGTATATTCTACTACCACTGTCCTACACCATAGACATCCACTGTCAGTATATTCTACTACCACTGTCCTAGACCATAGACATCCACTGTCAGTATATTCTACTACCACTGGCCTAGACCATAGACATCCACTGTCAGTATATTCTACTACCACTGGCCTAGACCATAGACATCCACTGTCACTGTCAGTATATTCTACTACCACTGTCCTAGACCATAGACATCCACTGTCAGTATATTCTACTACCACTGGCCTAGACCATAGACATCCACCACTGTCAGTATATTCTACTACCACTGTCCTAGACCATAGACATCCACTGTCAGTATATTCTACTACCACTGGCCTAGACCATAGACATCCACTGTCAGTATATTCTACTACCACTGGCCTAGACCATAGACATCCACTGTCAGTATATTCTACTACCACTGGCCTAGACCATAGACATCCACTGTCAGTATATTCTACTACCACTGGCCTAGACCATAGACATCCACTGTCAGTATATTCTACTACCACTGTCCTAGACCATAGACATCCACTGTCAGTATATTCTACTACCACTGTCCTACACCATAGACATCCACTGTCAGTATATTCTACTACCACTGGCCTAGACCATAGACATCCACTGTCAGTATATTCTACTACCACTGTCCACTAGTGGCCATCCACTGTCAGTATATTCTACTACCACTGGCCTAGACCATAAACATCCACTGTAAGTGTATTCTACTACCACTGTCCTAGACCATAGACATCCACTGTAAGTGTATTCTACTACCACTGGCCTAGACCATAGACATCCACTGTCAGTATATTCTACTACCACTGGCCTAGACCATAGACATCCACTGTCAGTATATTCTACTACCACTGTCCTAGACCATAGACATCCACTGTCAGTATATTCTACTAGCACTGGCCTAGACCATAGACATCCACTGTCAGTATATTCTACTACCACTGGCCTAGACCATAGACATCCACTGTCAGTATTCTACTACCACTGGCCTAGACATAGACATCCACTCAGTATATTCTACTAGCACTGCCTAGACCATAGACATCCACTGTAAGTGTATTCACTACCATATATTCTACTACCACTGGCCTAGACTATAGACATCCACTGTCAGTATATTCTACTACCACTGGCCTAGACCATAGACATCCACTGTCAGTGTATTCTACTACCACTGGCCTAGACCATAGACATCCACTGTCAGTATTCTACTACCACTGTCCTAGACCATAAACATCCACTGTCCAGTATATTCTACTACCACTGTCCTAGACCATAGACATCCACTGTAAGTATATTCTACTACCACTGTCCTAGACCATAGACATCCACTGTCAGTATATTCTACTACCACTGTCCTAGACCATAGACATCCACTGTCAGTATATTCTACTACCACTGTCCTAGATCCACGTCAGTATATTCTAGACATATCCACTGTCAGTATATTCTACTACCACTGTCCTCACTAGACATCCTAGTATATTCTACCATAGACCACATCCACTGTCAGTATATTCTACTACCACTGTCCTAGACCATAGACATCCACTGTCAGTATATTCTACTACCACTGTCCCACTATAGACATCCACTGTCAGTATATTCTACTACCACTGGCCTAGACCATAGACATCCACTGTCAGTATATTCTACTACCACTGTCCTAGACCATAGACATCCACTGTCAGTATATTCTACTACCACTGGCCTAGACCATAGACATCCACTGTCAGTATATTCTACTACCACTGGCCTAGACCATAGACATCCACTGTCAGTATATTCTACTACCACTGTAGACCCAGTCAGTATATACTACCACATCCACTGTCCACTGTGAGTATATTCTACTACCACTGTCCTAGACCATAGACATCCACTGTCAGTATATTCTACTACCACTGGCCACTAGACCATAGACATCCACTGTCAGTATATTCTACTACCACTGGACCTAGACCATAGACATCCACTGTCAGTATATTCTACTACCACTGGCCTAGACCATAGACATCCACTGTCAGTATATTCTACTACCACTGTCCTAGACCATAGACATCCACTGTCAGTATATTCTACTAGCACTGGCCTAGACCATAGACATCCACTGTCAGTATATTCTACTACCACTGGCCTAGACCATAGACATCCACTGTCAGTATATTCTACTACCACTGCCTAGACCATAGACATCCACTGTCAGTATATTCTACTCCACTAGACCATAGACATCCACTGTCAGTATATTCTACTACCACTGGCCCTAGACCATAGACATCCACTGTCAGTATATTCTACTACCACTGGCCTAGACCATAAACATCCACTGTCAGTATATTCTACTACCACTGGCCTAGACCATAAACATCCACTGTAAGTGTATTCTACTACCACTGGCCTAGACCATAAACATCCACTGTAAGTGTATTCTACTACCACTGTCCTAGACCATAGACATCCACTGTCAGTATACTACCACTCTAGACCTAGACATCCACTGGCCTAGCACTGGCCTAGACCATAGACATCCACTGTCAGTATATTCTACTACCACTGTCCTAGACCATAGACATCCACTGTCAGTATATTCTACTAGCACTGGCCTAGACCATAGACATCCACTGTCAGTATATTCTACTACCACTGTAAGTGGCCTAGACCATAGACATCCACTGTAAGTGTATTCTACTACCACTGGCCTAGACCATAGACATCCACTGTCAGTATATTCTACTAGCACTGGCCTAGACCATAGACATCCATCCACTGTCAGTATATTCTACTACCACTGGCCTAGACCATAGACATCCACTAGTAGACATCCACTGTCAGTATATTCTACTACCACTGGCCTAGACCATAGACATCCACTGTCAGTATTCTACTACCACTGGCCTAGACCATAGACATCCACTGTCAGTATATTCTACTAGCACTGGCCTAGACCATAGACATCCACTGTCAGTATATTCTACTACCACTGGCCTAGACCATAGACATCCACTGTAAGTATATTCTACTACCACTGGCCTAGACCATAGACATCCACTGTCAGTATATTCTATTGGCCTACTACCACTGTCCTACCACTGTCCTAGACCATAGACATCCACTGTAAGTATATTCTACTACCACTGTCCTAGACCATAGACATCCACTGTCAGTATATTCTACTACCACTGGCCTAGACCATAGACATCCACTGTCAGTATATTCTACTACCACTGGCCTAGACCATAGACATCCACTGTCAGTATATTCTACTACCACTGGCCTAGACCATAGACATCCACTGTCAGTATATTCTACTACCACTGTCCTAGACCATAGACATCCACTGTCAGTATATTCTACTACCACTGTCCTAGACTATAGACATCCACTGTGAGTATATTCTACTACCACTGTCCTAGACCATAGACATCCACTGTCAGTATATTCTACTACCACTGGCCTAGACCATAGACATCCACTGTCAGTATATTCTACTACCACTGTCTACTATAGACATCCACTGGTATATTCTACTACCACTGTCCTACACTATAAACATCCACTGTCAGTATATTCTACTACCACTGGCCTAGACCATAGACATCCACTGTCAGTATATTCTACTACCAATGGCCTCTCCACTGTCAGTATACCACTGGCCTAGACCATAGACATCCACTGTCAGTATATTCTACTACCACTGGCCTAGACCATAGACATCCACTGTCAGTATATTCTACTACCACTGTCCTAGACCATAGACATCCACTGTCAGTATATTCTACTACCACTGTCCTATAGACATCCACTGTGAGTATATTCTACTACCACTGTCCTAGACATCCACTGTCAGTATATTCTACTACCACTGGCCTAGACCATAGACATCCACTGTCAGTATATTCTACTACCACTGGCCTAGACCATAGACATCCACTGTCAGTATATTCTACTACCACTGTCCTAGACCATAGACATCCACTGTCAGTATATTCTACTACCACTGGCCTAGACCATAGACATCCACTGTCAGTATATTCTACTACCACTGTCCTAGACCATAGACATCCACTGTAGTATATTCTACTACATCCTAGACCTAGACATCCACTGTCAGTATATTCTACTACCACTGGCCTAGACCATAGACATCCACTGTCAGTATATTCTACTAGCACTGTCCTAGACCATAGACATCCACTGTCAGTATATTCTACTACCACTGGCCTAGACCATAGACATCCACTGTCAGTATATTCACTACCACTGGCCTAGATCCTATTCTACTACCACTGGCCACATAGACATCCATAGTATATTCTATACCACTGGCCTAGACATAGACATATTCTACTACCACTGGCCTAGACCATAAACATCCACTGTAAGTGTATTCTACTACCACTGGCCTAGACCATAGACA
This sequence comes from Oncorhynchus nerka, assembly GCF_034236695.1. Classification (NCBI taxonomy): domain Eukaryota; kingdom Metazoa; phylum Chordata; class Actinopteri; order Salmoniformes; family Salmonidae; genus Oncorhynchus; species Oncorhynchus nerka. The sequence continues at coordinate 65,760,990 of NC_088398.1, read as the reverse complement.
TCCACTGTAAGTGTATTCTACTACCACTGTCCTAGACCATAAACATCCACTGTAAATATATTCTACTACCACTATCCTACACTATAGACATCCACTGTCAGTATATTCTACTACCACTGGCCTAGACCATAGACATCCACTGTCAGTATATTCTACTACCACTGGCCTAGACCATAGACATCCACTGTAAGTGTATTCTACTACCACTGGCCTAGACCATAGACATCCACTGTCAGTATATTCTACTACCACTGTCCTAGACCATAGACATCCACTGTCAGTATATTCTACTACCACTGTCCTACACTATAGACATCCACTGTGAGTATATTCTACTACCACTGTCCTAGACCATAGACATCCACTGTCAGTATATTCTACTACCACTGGCCTAGACCATAGACATCCACTGTCAGTATATTCTACTACCACTGGCCTAGACCATAGACATCCACTGTATATTCTACTACCACTGTCCTAGACCATAGACATCCACTGTCAGTATATTCTACTACCACTGGCCTAGACCATAGACATCCACTGTCAGTATATTCTACTACCACTGTCCTAGACCATAAACATCCACTGTAAGTGTATTCTACTACCACTATCCTCCTATCCACTGTATAACTACCACTGTCCTACACTATAAACATAGTGTATTCTACTACCACTGTCCTAGACTATAGACATCCACTGTAAGTGTATTCTACTACCACTGTCCTAGACCATAAACATCCACTGTAACATTCTACTACCACTGTCCTACACTATAAACATCCACTGTCAGTATATTCTACTACCACTGGCCTAGACCATAGACATCCACTGTAAATATATTCTACTCCCACTATAGACATCCACTGCTACTACCACAGACATAGACATCCACTGTCAGTATATTCTACTACCACTGGCCTAGACCATAGACATCCACTGTCAGTATATTCTACTACCACTGGCCTAGACTATAGACATCCACTGTCAGTATATTCTACTACCACTGGCCTAGACTATAGACATCCACTGTCAGTATATTCTACTAGCACTGGCCTAGACCATAGACATCCACTGTCAGTATATTCTACTAGCACTGGCCTAGACCATAGACATCCACTGTCAGTATATTCTACTACCACTGGCCTAGACCATAGACATCCACTGTCAGTATATTCTACTACCACTGGCCTAGACCATAGACATCCACTGCAAGTATATTCTACTACCACTGGCCCAGACCATAGACATCCACTGTCAGTATATTCTACTACCACTGGCCTAGACCATAGACATCCACTGTAAGTGTATTCTACTACCACTGGCCTAGACCATAGACATCCACTGGTATATTCTACTACCACTGGCCTAGACCATAGACATCCACTGTAAGTGTATTCTACTACCACTGACATCCCTGACCATAAACATCCTAGACCATAAACATCCAAATATATTCTACTACCACTATCCTACACTATAGACATCCACTGTCAGTATATTCTACTACCACTGGCCTAGACCATAGACATCCACTGTCAGTATATTCTACTACCACTGGCCTAGACCATAGACATCCACTGTAAGTATATTCTACTACCACTGGCCTAGACCATAGACATCCACTGTCAGTATATTCTACTACCACTGTCCTAGACCATAGACATCCACTGTCAGTATATTCTACTACCACTGTCCTACACTATAGACATCCACTGTGAGTATATTCTACTACCACTGTCCTAGACCATAGACATCCACTGTCAGTATATTCTACTACCACTGGCCTAGACCATAGACATCCACTGTCAGTATATTCTACTACCACTGGCCTAGACCATAGACATCCACTGTCAGTATATTCTACTACCACTGTCCTAGACCATAGACATCCACTGTCAGTATATTCTAATACCACTGGCCTAGACCATAGACATCCACTGTCAGTATATTCTACTACCACTGTCCTACACTATAAACATCCACTGTAAGTGTATTCTACTACCACTATCCTACACTATAAACATCCACTGTAAGTGTATTCTACTACCACTGTCCTACACTATAAACATCCACTGTAAGTGTATTCTACTACCACTGTCCTAGACTATAGACATCCACTGTAAGTGTATTCTACTACCACTGTCCTAGACCATAAACATCCACTGTAAGTGTATTCTACTACCACTGTCCTACACTATAAACATCCACTGTCAGTATATTCTACTACCACTGGCCTAGACCATAGACATCCACTGTAAATATATTCTACTACCACTATCCTACACTATAGACATCCACTGTCAGTATATTCTACTACCACTGGCCTAGACCATAGACATCCACTGTCAGTATATTCTACTACCACTGACCTAGACCATAGACATCCACTGTCAGTATATTCTACTAGCACTGGCCTACACTATAGACATCCACTGTCAGTATATTCTACTACCACTGGCCTAGACTATAGACATCCACTGTCAGTATATTCTACTAGCACTGGCCTAGACCATAGACATCCACTGTCAGTATATTCTACTAGCACTGGCCTAGACCATAGACATCCACTGTCAGTATATTCTACTAGCACTGGCCTAGACCATAGACATCCACTGTCAGTATATTCTACTACCACTGGCCTAGACCATAGACATCCACTGTCAGTATATTCTACTAGCACTGGCCTAGACCATAGACATCCACTGTCAGTATATTCTACTACCACTGGCCTAGACCATAGACATCCACTGTAAGTGTATTCTACTACCACTGGCCTAGACCATAGACATCCACTGTCAGTATATTCTACTAGCACTGTCCTAGACCATAGACATCCACTGTAAGTGTATTCTACTACCACTGGCCTAGACCATAGACATCCACTGTCAGTATATTCTACTAGCACTGGCCTAGACCATATACATCCACTGTCAGTATATTCTACTACCACTGTCCTAGACCATAGACATCCACTGTCAGTATATTCTACTAGCACTGGCCTAGACCATAGACATCCACTGTCAGTATATTCTACTACCACTGGCCTAGACCATAGACATCCACTGTCAGTATATTCTACTAGCACTGGCCTAGACCATAGACATCCACTGTCAGTATATTCTACTACCACTGGCCTAGACCATAGACATCCACTGTCAGTATATTCTACTAGCACTGGCCTAGACCATAGACATCCACTGTCAGTATATTCTACTAGCACTGGCCTAGACCATAGACATCCACTGTCAGTATATTCTACTACTACTGGCCTAGACCATAGACATCCACTGTCAGTATATTCTACTACCACTGGCCTAGACCATAGACATCCACTGTCAGTATATTCTACTAGCACTATCCTACACTATAAACATCCACTGAGGCACACAAGTGGTATGGACCTTTACACGCTTTCATTGTACTGCTGCTCTACTGTAACTAATCTATCAAACTGAACTGAAGGAAGACCAGGTTCACAAACAAACAATTCTTAGAGAGGGGTGTTCTCAACCTTACTTTGCTACCTATCTGACAACTTTACGTTTTTTACTTTTTAAATACCGTTTATATTTTCGGTTTTTCCCTCAATCAAATTTTTTTCACTCAAACTTTTTCACTCCGGACGCTTTATCTGGATATGGTTCGTCAGGACCTCCAACAGCTGAAGCTAAGTAGTAACATTAACATGATGCCTTCTAATTGCAGTCGCTGTACTGTATAATATACAGGAGAACAATCACCTTATGGCGTGGATAGCTGTGCTGCAAGCCCTGCTTCAGACACAATTGTTATGCAAGGGTAATTTAAGTGTAGGAAAGGATGAAACAGCGTCTGTGCCACCAGTAAGTACAGATAGTAACGTTAGTATAAATCCCCTCGCATGGTCCCTGCAGCCGGACAACTTTCTCACGGTTTCTGGAGGAAAATGCTGTAGGAATGCTCAACCGGTGTCGCTCATTCAGCCGACAGAATCTTTCAACCGGTTTTCCTCATTAAGCAGCGAGTCAGAGGCCGAGCCTCCTCTGGCTTCTACTCCTCCCGTTAGGGGAGGCCGAAGATTCCCACCATTAGCTCTGACAAATTGAAAACCCTAGTCGTTGGCGACTCCATTACAAGCGTTATTAGACTTAAAACGAATCATCCAGCCATCATACACTGTTTACCAGGGGGCAGGGCTACCGACGTTAAGGCTAATCTGAAGATGGTGCTGGCTAAAGCTAAAACTGGCGAGTGTAGAGAGTATAGAGATATTGTTATCCACGTCGGCACCAACGATGTTAGGATGAAACAGAGGTCACCAAGTGCAACATAGCTTCAGCGTGTAAATCAGCTGGAAAGATGTGTCGGCATCGAGTAATTGTCTCTTGCCCCCTCCCAGTTAGGGGGAGTGATGAGCTCTTCAGCAGAGTCTCACAACTCAATCGCTGGTTGAAAACAGTTTTCTGCCCCTCCCAAAAGATAGAATTTGTAGATAATTGGCCCTCTTTCTGGGACTCACCTACAAACAGGACCAAGTCTGGCCTGCTGAGGAGTGACAGACTCCATCCTAGCTGGAGTGGTGTTCTCATCTTATCTACCAACATAAACAGGGCTCTAACTCCTCTAGCTCCACAATGAAATAGGGTGTAGGCAAGGCAGCAGGCTGTTAGCCAGCCTGCCAGCTTAGTGGAGTCTGCCACTAGCACAGTCAGTGTAGTCAGCTCCGCTATCCCCATTGAGGCGGTGTCTGTGCCTCGACCTAGGTTGGGCAAAACTAAACATGGCGGTGTTCGCCTTAGCAATCTCACTAGCATAAAGACCTCCATTACTGCCATTATTGAAAGAGATCGTGATACCTCACATCTCAAAATAGGGATACCGTACTTAACTTCAAAGGCAGTTATAGTCAATGAACTAATCACTGATCATAATCTTGATGTGATTGGCCTGACTGAAACATGGCTTAAGCCTGATTAATTTACTGTGTTAAATAGGCCTCTCCTCCTGGTTACACCAGTGACCATATGCCCCGTGTATAGACGTTTTCGTCTTTTGAACTTCTAGTCATGAAATCTATGCAGCCTACTCAATCACTTTTTATAGCTACTGTTTACAGGCCTCCTGGGCCATATACAGCGTTCCTCACAGAGTTTCCTGAATTCCTATCGGACCTTGTAGTCATAGCAGATAATATTCTACATTTTGGTGATTTTAATATTCACATGGAAAAGTCCACAGACCCACTCCAAAAGGCTTTCCGAGCCATCATCGACTCAGTGGGTTTTGTCCAACATGTCTCTGGACTTACTCACGGTCACAGTCATACTCTGGACCTAGTTTTGTCCCATGGAATGAAGGTTGTGGATCTTAATTTTTTTCCTCATAATCCTGGACTATCGAACCACCATTTACGTTTGCAATCTCAACAAATAATCTGCTCAGACCCCAACCAAGGAACATCAAAAGTCGTGCTATAAATTCTCAGACAACCTAAAGATTCCTTGATGCCCTTCCAGACTCCCTCTCCCTACCCAAGGACGTCAGAGGACAAAAATCAGTTAACCACCTAACTGAAGAATTCAATTTAACCTTGTGCAATACCCTAGATGCAGTTGCACCCCTAAAAACTAAAAACATTTGTCATAAGCAACTAGCTCCCTAGTATACAAGCAAGCTTCCATAAAATTGGAACGGAAATGGCACCACACCAAACTGGAAGTCTTCCGACTAGTTTAGAAAGACAGTACCGTGCAGTACCGAAGAGCCCTCACTGCTGCTCGATCATCCTATTTTTCCAAATTAATTGAGGAAAATAAGAACAATCCAAAATGTATTTTTGATACTGTCGCAAAGCTAACTAAAACGCAGCATTCCCCAAGAGAGGATTGCTTTCACTTCAGCAGGAATAAATTCATTAACTTCTTTGAGGAAAAGATCATGATCATTAGAAAGCAAATTACGGACGACTCTTTAAATCTGCGTATTCCTCCAAAGCTCAGTTGTCCTGAGTCTGCACAACTCTGCCAGGATCTAGGATCAAGAGAGACACTCAAGTGTTTTAGTACTCTATCTCTTGACACAATGATGAAAATAATCATGGGCTCTAAACCTTCAAGCTGCATACTGGACCCTATTCCAACTAAACTACTGAAAGAGCTGCTTCCTGTGCTTGGCCCTCCTATGTTGAACATAATAAACGGCTCTCTATCCACCGGATGTGTACCAAACTCACTAAATGTGAGATCTGCATGGAGGAATGGGCCCAATTACCAGCAACAGTGTGTGAAAACCTTGTGAAGACTTACAGAAAATGTTTGACCTCTGTCATTGCCAACAAAGGGTATATAACAAAGTATTGAGAAACTTTTGTTATTGACCAAATACTTATTTTCCACCATAATTTGCAAATAAACTCGTAAAAAATCCTACAATGTGATTTTCTGGATTTTTTTTCTCATTTTGTCTGTCATAGTTGAAGTGTACCTATGATGAAAATTACAGGCCTCTCTCATCTTTTTAAGTGGGAGAACTTGCACAATTGGTGGCTGACTAAATACTTTTTTGCCCCACTGTGTGTGTATGTATATATATATATATTTCATAAAACGGCATTAGCACTTACCCGTCCAGAAGTACGTCCTGTCCTTGCAGAAACAGCTCCTCAGTTCCTGTTTGAATCATAACACTCAAAGATTCCTCAAACAAAAAAAATCTGTCTCACTTTCACTTTTTCACTTTCACTTTGGACTTTGACTTCGCTTTTCCTGATTTATTCGCCATGATGTCTTCAATGAAATCGTTGAAAATACAACTTTCCAAAATACTGCTGCGCGTAACAAGCGTCACAGCAACTCCTCTGATAGTCAAGGTGAGAGTGGAGTTTGTTACGCGTGCATTTACAAACAAGGAATGGTGGTCCAACCCAAAACCATTACATACTGGCGTTTACCTCAGCTCATTGGCTATCTACCCAGCTAGATTTCAAGCAGATCAGTGGTCATTGGGCAGAAATAGTCAATCAATGAAGCTTCGCTAATATTATTGGTGCGCAAGGTTTTCTTCAAATCAGTTCACTTCGGTCAATACTCCCCGCAAAAAAAACAATGCCGTTTGGCTGTGTTGCAAACATCCAGAGGAATGCACTGAAACCATGACTAGATAAACGATTGTTTACCGTGTGTAATTACGTCGAATGCGCCGTAAAATTGATAGAGATGGAATTCACGGCACAAACGGGTTATAAAATGTTTCAATTTAGGCTATAAAAAAGGATTTTATCAAAGAAAACGGCATTTCATTTGATCACTGGGACCCTCAGGAAGAGAAATAAGATATCAGAATGAAAGTCATAATTTTACATTCAGCTGTGAATGTGTAAAAACTGTCATGGCAGAAAATATTTTTGTTAATGATTGCTCTTCTCAAACAAAAGCATGGTATTTGTTCTCTGTAATAGCTCTTTTAAATTGGAAAACGTAGTTTGATTACCAAGATCCTAATCTTTTGAAGGATGTAAGACACTTGCGTTTTCAAGAATGTTTAATGTTACGACGTTGTATTTTTAGTTGTCACTCTGAAATTTCCCCTGATGTTGATCCCTGTACGGGGATTAACCTGGCGTCAGACCGAGGCACTGCATCTGTCCTGGTGCTCCTCGACCTTAGTGCTGCTTTTGATACCATCGATCACCACATTCGTTTGGAGAGATTGGAAACCCAAATTGGTTTAGATCTTATCTGTCTGGAAAGATATCAGTTTGTCTCTGTGAATGGTTTGTCCTCTGACAAATCAACTGTACATTTCGGTGTTCCTCAAGGTTCCCCTTAGGACCACTATAGTTTTCACTATATATTTTACCTCTTGGGGATGTCATTTGAAAACAAAATGTTAACGTTCACTGCTATGCGGATGACACACAGCTGTACATTTCAATGAAACATGTTGAAGCCCCAAAATTGCCCTCGCTAGGAACCTGTGTTTCAGACATAAGGAAGTGGATGGCTGCAAACTTTCTACTTTTAAACTCGGACAAAACAGAGATGCCTGTTCTTGGTCCCAAGAAACAGAGATCTTCTGTTGAATCTGACAATTAATCTTGATGGTTGTACAGTAGTCTCAAATAAAACTGTGAAAGATCTCGGCGTTACTCCGGACCCTGATCTCTCTTTTGACAAACATATCAAGACTGTTTCAAGGACAGCTTTTTTTCATCTACGTAACATTGCAAAAATCTATAACTGTCTGTCCAAAAATGATGCAGAAAAATGAATCCATGCTTTTACTTCTAGGTTAGACTATTGCAATGCTCCACTTTCCGGCTACCCAGATAAAGCACTAAATAATCTTCAGTTAGTGCTAAATACGGCTGCTAGAATCCTGACTAGAACCCCAAAAAATTATCAAATTACTCCAGTGCTAGCCTCCCTACACTGGCTTCCTGTTAAGGCAAGGGCTGATTTCAAGGTTTTACTGCTAACCTACAAAGCATTACATGGGCTTGCTCCTACCTATCTTTCCGATTTGGTCTTGCCGTACATACCTACACGTATGCTACGCTCACAAGACGCAGGCCTCCTAATTGTCCCTATAATTTCTAAGCAAACAGCTGGAGGCAGGGCTTTCTCCAATAGAGCTCCATTTTTATGGAATGGTCTGCCTACCCATGTGAGAGACGCAGACTCGGACTCAACCTCTAGGATAGGGGGCAGCATTTGGAATTTTGGGTGAAAAGCATGCCCAAATTCAACTGCCTGCTACTCATCCCCAGAAGGTAAGATATGCATAGTATTAGTAGATTTGGATAGAATACACTCTGAAGCTTCTAAAACGGTTCAAATCATGTCTGTGAGTATAACAGAACTTATGTAGCAGGCGAAACCCTGAGGACAAACCATTCAGATTATTTTTGAGGTCACTCTCTTTTCAATGTGTTTTCATTGGGATTCCAGATTTCTAAGGGACTTGCTTGCAGTTCCTACCATTTCCACTGGATGTCACCAGTCTTTAGAAATTAGTTGAGGTTATTCCTTTGTGTAATGAAGAAGTACCATCTTGAACATGGGTCACTTCATGTGTACTGTTAGATAGAGGCGCGTGACCAGAAAGCATGCTTCAGTTTGTTTTCTTCCTGTATTGAACACAGATCATCCCACATTCAATTTAATCGATTATTTACTTTAAAAAATAACTAAAGTTGTATTACAAAAGCAGTTTGAAATGTTTTGGCAAACACTTTTGAGATATTTTGTAGTCACGTTGCACAAGTTGGAAACAGGGTTTTTCTAGATGAAACGCGCCAAATAAATGGACATTTTGGATATATGGACGGAATTAATCGAACAAAATGACCATTTGTGATGTTTATGGGACATATTGGAGTGCCAACAGAAGAAGCTTGTCAAAGGTAAGGCATGATTTATATTTTTATTTCTGCGTTTTGTGTCGTACTTGCAGGGTTGAAATATGTTTTCTCTCTTTTGTTTAGGGAGGTGCTATGCTCAGATAATAGTATCGTTTGCTTTCGCTGAAAAGTCTTTTTGAAATCTGACATGTTGTCTGGATTCACAACACGTGTAGCTTTAAAATGGTATGTTACATGTGTGATTTCATGAATGTTTGATTTTTATAGTAATTTATTTGAATTTTGCACTTTCTCTGGCTTTTGGCCAAGTGGGACGCTACCGTCCCACATATCCCAGAGAGGTTAAGTCTTTATTGACGACTCATCTCATCAGTGGGTCATATGATTGAGTGTAGTTTGGCCCAGGAGTGTGAAGGTGAACGGAAAGGCTCTGGAGCAACGAACCACTGTCTCTGCCTGTCCGGTTCCCCTCTTTCCACTGAGATTCTCTGCCTCTAACCCTATTACAGGGTCTGAGTCACTGGCTTACTGGTGCTCTTTCATGCCGTCCCTAGGAGGGGTGCGTCACTTGAGTAGGTTGAGTTACTGATGTGATCTTCCTGTCTGGGTTGGCGCCCCCCATTGGGTGGTGACGTGGCGGAGATCTTTGTGGGCTATACTCGGCCTTGTCTCAGGATGGTAAGTTGGTGGTTAAAGATATCCCTCTAGTGGTGTGGGGGCTGTGCTTTGGCAAAGTGGGTGGGGTTATATCCTTCCTGTTTGGCCCTGTCCAGGGGTGTCATCGGATGGGGCCACAGAGTTTCCTGAGCCCTCCTGTCTCAGCCTCCAGTATTTATGCTGCGGTAGTTTATGTGTCGGGGGGCTAGGGTCAGTCTGTTATATCTGGAGTACTTCTCCTGTCTTATCCGGTGTCCTGTGTGAATTTAAGTATGCTCTCTCTAATTCTCTCTTTCTCTCGGAGGACCTGAGCCCTAGGACCAGCCCTAGTACCATGCCTCAGGACTACCTGTCATGATGACTGACTCCTTGCTGTACCCACCTGACCGTGCTGCTGCTCCAGTTTCAACTGTTCTGCCTGTGGCTATGGAATCCTGACATGTTCCCCCGGACGTGCTACCTGTCCCAGATCTGCTGTTTTCAACTCTCTAGAGACAGCAGGAGTGGTAGAGATACTCTTAATGATCGGCTATGAAAAGCCAACAACTACTGTGATTATTATTATTTGACCATGCTGGTCATTTATGAACGTTTGAACATCTTGGCCATGTTCTGTTATAAATCTCCACCCGGCAGAGCCAGAAGAGGACTGGCCACCCCTCATAGCCTGGTTCCTCTCTAGGTTTCTTCCTAGGTTTTGGCCTTTCTAGGGAGTTTTTCCTAGCCACAGTGCTTCTACACCTGCATTGCTTGCTGTTTGGGGTTTTAGGCTGGGTTTCTGTACAGCACTTTGAGATATCAGCTGATGTAAGAAGGGCTATATAAATAAATTTGATTTGATTTTTCTTTGATTTAGTGTTTCCTCATCTGTGCATTAAAGTTTCTTCCCTGCCCACTGCTCAGAGTCTGTAGTGTCATTGTTATGGGTCTGTCTTGGTATGAGTGTGTAGGTCTATTTGCATTCTATATCTGCAGTAACTGTAACCATTTCTCTCTCTCTCAGATCCACCTCAGTCAGTGAACATTACCCTTAGTGAGGCCTCTAAAGCCACAGTCTTCCTTTGTGTAGCAGACAGCAACCCACACCCCAACTACACCTGGAGCAGGTACTCACTCCTATGTAAACTAGTTAAATTAAGTTCAATGTAAATGTTAGGTACACTTGTTTAAATATATGAACATACTGAAGCTTCAAGCTAATCTGTTTCATATATTTAAACAAGTGTACCTAACATTTACATTTAACTTAATTGACTACCAAAATGCTGGTAGTCAAATGATGCCTTTGCCTATCTCACACACAAACTCACACAAAGCCCTTCTCTCGCCCCCAGGGTGGTCCAGCCATGGCCTGGGTCTTCAGTGAGAGCAGAGGGAGACATACTGCACCTCTTCAGTCTCAACTCTGAGCTGAATGGTCTCTATGTCTGTCAGGCCTCCAACCCCTATGGACGAGCAACTGGCTCCCTCTATGTACACACATCCTCTGGTGAGAAGCACCAGAGAGTGAGACACACACACACACACACTATTCATGCTGGTCGCTTAACTCGTTCGTTGCTCATGCTGGTTTATAAGATGCTTATAATTGTTATATGATTGATTGATTGATTGTTTGAATACTTTATTGTCCCGTAGGGAAATTTGTCTGCAACAATATTGGCATTCCTGGCATACACATGTGATGTATCATGGATAACAAAGTTGAGCCAGATGTTCACTTATCTTTCACTGCATGTGTTAATATCATATGTATGGCCTCATTACCCTTTCTACGGGAAGGTACTGTATAACCATTACTAAGATGGTCATAATACACATATCTCTTACTGTATATGTACGTGTCTTATAACCTGGTATTATCTCTTTGTTTTCTGCAGGAAAGTTTTTGCATTGGAGCCATGATGGTTGCTTGGGCAACATGATTACATGTAATTATAAATACAGACTGTTCCTTATATTAATTGTATCTCCTCTCTCCTCACAGAGACCTCTGCTGCCTGTTGGGTTCTACTCGTTGTCATTCTCTGTCTGATTGTTGCTGCGGCTGCACTCATATGGTACCGGTGCAAATACGGACAGTTTCCTTGGTAATATCAACTACTGTAATATCATGAACTGATTTTGCATTGTGAAAAGAATGCATTTGCATTAGATGATCATATATTGATTTTGATCAAGTTAATATATTTTCTTTTCCTGGACTATATTTTCCAGGAGTTCATTTGTGGCCAAGGCACCAGAACAGATATGCTGTGAGTAGTTACAGATGTAGGATCTTAATTTGAGTCAGTTTGCTACAGCAGGAAAAATATCGTGCAGCAACAGGAAATGTGAATTATTATGACAATTATTATAGACCTTTTTGTAAGGGTTGACACATTTTTCATGAGGAAAATCTAATCTGACATTTCTGTGGAAACTGCAAACTTTAGAAGCCTTTTTAACCCATTTAATCCTGAACATGAAAATATCCAAATCATGTATCATTAGAAATCAAATCATATATTTTTTTTACATTTTAATGGAAAAGTAGGTGAAAACGTGTGTTTTATGTTCGGTCAAAATTGTAACTGGTTGGATAATAATAATAACTTTATTGTAACATACATTGTTACTTTATTGCAACATGCATTGAAACATTAATATTGTAACATTTGACCTTATTCTAATATTCATTGTAGCATTGTCATTGTGACATTTTAGTGCAACATTCACTAACAACTGAATAGCAGTCGTGTGATTCATTCACATTGAACAGAAAGGTAACATTTTAGATAGAGGTAGCCTGTAGAATATGCATTCAAGTAGAGGCCTACACTGAACATATAGAGGTAGGCTTCAGAACCATAGTGCACGATTAGTTTGTGCATCACTACTTTGAACTACAATCAGTCAGACCTACTATCATACAGTTGCTTGTTCTTGGTCTGGGTGGAGTAGATGTTGGACATTTCAATGGTGATCTCTCTTAAGGTGGGTGGATACATTAGAAGGAAAACATCCATTGGGTTGGGGCAGCTTTGATTTACACATTCTGCAGCATTTGGACTGTATACTATGTGTTTTGCAATCACAGAGGTGGCTGGCCTCTTTGATCGTTTGAACACTCCGTCTTTATTTTTGACCACCTGCAGCTTTGCCCTTGGCTCTTCATTATCAACAGTGGAGGCGGGTGGTGGGTTGGAGAGGGGGGATGGTGAGGGTTTGGTCATCATCAATGATAACGTTGTCCCTGTCATGATCTGTTTGCATAGGTTCAGCATATGCATTCAACAGCCTGGCTGGCAAATGGCCTGTTTCCCCCTCATAGTCCGTATCTGACCCATCGCTATCACAATCACTGAGGACAGCATCTTTCTCATTTTGAGGGAAAACTGCAGTGTTGCATGCCTTGTCTGGGCAGTCACCTAGATCCAACATGTCCAGAACTTGACTCGAAGTGAAACTAAAAGCAAGAACAGAGTAGAAAGTTCGGTAGAACAAGAACTATGTATGTGTATAACTATGTGTATACCTAGATGCAGTGTGTTATCCCGCCGGTCACTATTGTTGCCGTCAACATGTTTACTCATTCTATGACCACACTGAACAAAGTACAGAGCAGTTGCAAATGCATATATCAATACTCAACACCTTAAAGAGGGTGTGTACCAACAATCTTTGTCCTATCATTATGTTAACATACTTTTTAATCTCTTGTTCTCAAACCTTATAACTGAAAACGTTTTTTTACGGTCACTATTGTGACTAATGGGATTAAATAGGTTAAACCTCAAATACACTACAAGTGTTAAATGTCCTACATTGCAGGGAAGTTCTCCAGTTCCCTCAACTGGGTGATCAAATTAAGTTGCTACATATGTATTTCACTGTCCTCCATTGTTTTGTGACTAAACTTACGAATTAGGTTTCTCATTAGCCACTGGTGTCTCTGGAATCATACTGTAATAATGTCTGTTTGATTCCAGACTATATCAGTATCTTCCAAGACGAGGAGACATGACAAGGTTGAGGAAGGTGAAGATGACTCATTGACTGCAACTGTCCAAACCAGGAAGGAGCCTGAGGAAGAGGAAGAAGTATCATGATGTATGGAACAATATACCTTATTTGTTTTTTGGAAACATTTTATTTTTAATTTGTATTATTCCAAATGTTTTTCATGTTTGATAGATTGTCTGTCTGTTCATTAAGTATATTTATTGTGTTAGCTCGAAGAAATCGCCGGACAGGTTTTAAGTGAATGCCAGAAAAATCTCATTCTCCAATGTTCTAACCATCTGCAAAGAATAGGCACATTATCCCGGGTGGCGCAGTGGTCTAAGGCACTAGAGATCCTGGTTCGAGTACAGGCTCTGTCGCGACCGGGAGACCCATGGGGTGGCGCACAATTGGCCGGGTTAGGGGAGGGTTTGGCTGGCAGGGATGTCCTTCTCCCATCACGCTAGAATGACTCCTGTGGCGGGCTGGGAGCATGCACGCTGACACGGTCGCCAGGTGTACAGTGTTTCCTCTGACACATTGGTGTGGCTGGCTTCCGGGTAAAGCAGGCATTGTGTCAAGAAGCAGTGTGGCTTGGTTTTATTGTGTTTCAGACGACGCATGGCTCTTGGCCTTTGCCTCTCCTGAGTCCGTACGGGAGTTGCAGCGATGAGATAAGACTGTAACTACCAATTGGATACCTCGAAATTGTGGAGAAAAATATATAAAAATAAAACAGAATTAGCACATTCTCCAACCATCTAATGAACAATATCTTCTAGGACATTGGAAACCTCGACTCCACCACAGCTTCACCCAGTGGTGGTCCTTGTTTCAGAGTTTTGTTCCCCTCTCGTGGACTCCACCTTGTCATGGTGAAGGGTCTTTGTTGCTTCAGTGGGAATAACAACTCTCCTGTATGTATGTATGTACGGTGCTTTCAGAAGTATTCATACCCCTTGACTTATTCCATATTTTGTTGTGTTACAGCCTGAATTTCAAATGGATTAAATAAATAAAAATCTCACTCATCTACACATAATAACCCATAATGACAAAGTGAAAACATATTTCTTGAAATGTTTGCATATTTATTGAAAATTAAATACAGAAATATCTCATTTACATAAGGATTGTGGTGGCATTTTTCTGCTTTACCAAATGAGGAGAGTTACAAACTACACACCAGTCAGAGTTATACTTAAACTACATATTTTTTTATAATTAAGCTTTGCAATAGCTCTTTTTGACTTTCAATGATGCGCTATCTCTAATGAACCATTGAAAAGTACCACCAGAAAAGTACAAAGATCTTTTATAGCCAAGATACACCCCTCTCAACTTACATGACAAACCACAGATCTTAGGAACAGTTCACAAAGGTTAAGATTTGTATGAAAGATATCTATAAAACATAGCAGACAGTTACTGCTGTGTCAACAGTTCTCATAGTAAAGACCAGTGTCTGGCCCCCTCCTACTCCAAACTGGAACCCGTCTCACCCTGGTAGGGTATAGCACAAAAACATTACCGTTACTATCTGGAATGCTCTTTAGGTTTTATTACCCAAAGACATCGTAAATCTCCTCTGTCAGTGCAATCTCATAGAGGCCCATCCTCAGTGGAACACACACACAATACTCTATTCTGTCGAATGTAACAACTTTTATAATGTAATAGAAGCATTATAACAATCCTACAAGCATTAAAACATAATCTTGCAATTTTCCACGACAGGATTCACACCCATAAGTCAATACATGCTATAATCACCTTTAGCAGTGTCTTTCTGGGTAAGTCTCAATTTAACTAAAAACTGTAACTATGCCACTCCCAAACATGTAATGTCGTCTTGGTAAGTAACTCTAATGTATATTTGGTCTTGTGTTTTAGGTTATTGTTCTGCTGTAATGGGAATTTGTCTCCCAGTATCTGGAAATCGGACTGAACCAGGTTTTTCTCTAGGACACTGCCTGTGCTTAGCTCTATTCCATTTATTTAAAAAAACATTTAAACTCCCTAGTCCTTGCCGATGACAAGCATACCCATAACATGATGCAGCCACCACCATGCTTGGAAATACAGTATGAAGAGTGGTTCTCAGCGATGTTTTGTGTTGGATTTGCCCACAACATAATACTTTGTATTCAGGACAGAAAGTTAATTTCTTTTCACTTTAGGATGCACATGATGCATATTTTGGAATATTTTTTTCTGTACAAGTTTTCTCCTTTTCACTCTGTCATTTAGGTTAGAATTGTGGAGTAACTACAATGTTGTTGATCCATCCTCAGTTTTCTCCTATCACACCACTAAACTCTGTAACTGTTTCAAAAACACAATTGGTCTAATGATGAAATCCCTGAGCGGTTTCCTTCCTCTACTACGGCAACTGAGTTAGGAAGGACGCCTATATCTTTGTAGTGACTGTGTATTGATACACCATCCAAAGTGTAATTAATAAATGGTGATTTATTTGACAAAATACAGACAATTTACAGATTTTCTGTTTGCACATTTTCGTTAACAGTTTGACACATGCACCTACTCTTTCCCAGGCCTCTCTATACCACTTAGTCTTTCTCAGTGGATGGGATGCATGCCAGCAAAGCCACTAAAGAACACAACACTAAACAATGCATTAATTGCACTATAACGGTGACAAACGGTGCCCACAAACTGTTAGGGCCTACATAAACCTGTCCGAACAGCAGAGTCCCAACAGCAGAGTCCAGTGTTCAGCACTTTTGAAATGTACAGCAACAGATTTCAGAACATGGGCCAATCTTACAGTGTTCTCCCTGTACAACAAGTCAGAACCATAGGATAAATAAAGGGGGCATGTAAACAGACAATGAAAGCTCTTACAATATTTGAAGATGAGATTTCTCTAAAGTAGGTTATAGGCTACATGTGCACCACCAAGTTAGAACAGCAGGTGAAATTAAGATGTGAAAATAGACCAAATTATTAGGGTGAGGCACATTGAACGCCATTTGGGTCTTTGCATGTCAAAAAAGATACACTAAATAAGCTTTTAATTTGACACGTCAAATAACACAATTCTATCATAGAATGTTGTGTGTGCTGAATTTGCATGTGCAAATCAAGCACCACTACTACTATCAGTAGCACTGTCAAAGCTGTAGAAAAATAAGTTGGCAAACATGCACACACAGGACCATGAATGATGTATTTACAATAGCGCGTTGGTGAAAATATACCAAATTATTAGGGTGAGGCACATGGGCTACTAACAGCTTATTACACAACATACACAAAGTATTTCTTTCTTAGCTATAGTATAGATATCTCCCTTGCATATTACATAATTTACACAGCAGCATACAATACATTTTTAGACCATGTGAAGGTTGCGCAGCAGTCCTTTGCGGGCAAATTGTGTCAAGTCTGGCATTCTCTGGACATATGGTGGGAACTAAAATAAAAATCTCACAGCCACTCCATGAATAGCAGGCTAACATTGGTGGTTGCTTTGCAATACTTGTAGTTAGCCACTGATTCCTTCCAAACTAATCATTGTTGAATTTGTGATTTCCAACTGGTTGTGCAATTTTTATGTCCAATGGCCGATGAGCACCGATACATTTTATCTATAATTTCTCTTAATTATTTATCTTCATATGACAAGGAATAAAAAGGATTTGACAGTAGATTGTTGACTTGATTCATGATGATGACTGCTAGCTAAGACTTTGAAAGTAAGATGTTGACATGATTAGTCCAAAAAAAGCTACTGTACATATAACGTGATTTGATGTAATTTTATCTGTGGCCAATGACCTTGAGCCTTCTTGGATGGGCACTTCTAATATGGCAGAACCCAAAGGGCTAAAATTTGTGATGTCAACCCTCACTAAGGACTTAAACTTGGAGAAGACGTACTGTCCCCATGAGTGACAGAACACTGAGCCAATCACAGCGCAATGCTCCTATTTTCTGCTGGCTCGCCCCACCACCCTAGACAGCACTGAACTAGGCTGAAACACCTGCATTTTGGAGTTGAAACACTCAAGAAAGCATACCACCCTGCATACCACTGCTGGCTTGCTTCTGAAGCTATGCAGGGTTGGTCCTGCTCAGTTCCTGAATGGGAGACCAGATGCTGCTGGAAGTGATGTTGGAAGGCCAGTAGGAGGCACTCTTTCCTCTGGTCTAAAAAAGTGTATCATAATGCCCCAGGGCAGTTTGGGAACACTGCCCTGTGTCGGGTGCCGTCTTTCAGATGGGACGTTAAACGGGTGTCCCGACTCTCTGAGGTCATTAAAGATGCCATGGCACTTATTGTAAGAGTAGGGGTACTAACCCTGGTGTCCTGGCTAAATTCCCAATCTGGCCCTCAAACCATCTATCACCTAATAATCCCCAGTTTACAATTGGCTCATTCATCCCCCTCCTCTCCCCTGTAACTATTCCCCAGGTTGTTGCTGCAAATGAGAATGTCTCAGTCAACTTACCTGGTAAAATAATGGATAAAGAAAACAAAAAATAGACCATTTGAGTCTGCAGCTTTATTAACTGAATGGCACATTGTTTTCAAACTGATATGTGACACGTATTAATGCCAAAATAACATGCAAAACAAGCAAGCACCAAAAAAAATATTATATACACTACCGCTCAAAAGTTTGGGGTCACTTAGAAATGTCCTTGTTTTGAAAGGAAAGCATTTTTTTTGTCCATTAAAATTGTCACGACTTCCCCTTGTCCCCCCCCCCCCCCCCGTTCGGCGATCGACGTCACCGGCTTTCTAGCCATCGCCGCTCCATTTTTCATATATCCATTTGTCTTGTTTTGTTTTCATACTCACCTGGTTTTCATTTCCCCAATCAATCTACTTCTATTTAACCCTCTGTTTCCCATCATGTTTTGTGTGTAATTATTTTCATGTTATGTTGTGGTTGTTATGCGCTTTACTTTATTGTTAAATTTTTTTGAGCGTGTTTGTTTTGTTGTGCTCCCGGTTTGGAGCTTTTTTAAATCATACTCTGCTCTCCTGCACCTGATTTCGCCTTCATATACAGCCTGACAGAAGTACACACCGATTGACATGGAGTCAGCAGGATCAGGTACCCCGGTTAGAAGAGTCGAGGAGCGCGGCCAGGAACATTCGGCCATGCTACGTCATCTTGGTGCCATGATGGATCGTGTTCTCCAGGCCAACGGAGGAGATTCGGGGGGAATGCGTCTCTCCCTTCCGAGGGAGTATGATGGAATGGCAGCACAGTGCCAGAGTTTCTTGCTACAACTGGACCTCTACCTGGCCACTGTGCACCCAGCTCCCTCGGGAGGGGAGAGAGTGGCCGTCTCCTGCCTCACAGGAAGAGCGCTGGAGTGTGCAAACGTTGTGTGGAGAGAAGGAGACACAGCTCCAGACCACTTCGAGGATTTCACCCGTCGCTTCAGGGCCATCTTCGACCATCCACGTGAGGGCAGAGCGGTGGGGGAGAGGCTCTTCCATTTGAGGCAGGGGACGAGGAGCGCCCAGGACTTCGCCCTTGAATTCCGAACCTTGGCCGCTGGAGCAGGCTGGAAAGACATGGCCCTCATCTACCACTGTAGATGCAGCCTACGAGAGGACGTCCGACGTGAGCTGGCCTGCAGGGATGCCACCATTACCTTTGACCAACTGGTGGATTTGTCCATCCAGTTGGATAACCTGCTGTTCACCCGCGGATGTCCAGAGGGGGCTCTGTTGGTTCCATCATCCAGCAACCCCACTCCGGTGCCCATGGAGTTAGGAGGGGCTGCTCATAGGGAGACGGGAGGAGGAACCATCACGTGCGCCATCTGTGGCCGCAGAGGACACACTGCCGGTCGGTGCCGTGTTTGTTCCTCTGGGAATCGAGGCAACAGGCAGGGCACTCTGGCAGGTGAGTTTGCACCACACTCATCCAGAGTCCTCTGTTGATCAACTGTTTGTGCCTGTTTGTTTCCCTGAGTTTTCCCCACATTCCCAGCATAAGGCGCTCGTCAATTCAGGCATAGCTGGGAATTTTAATGACAGAGCATTAGCCATTAGGTTTGGGATCCTCATTTTTCCTCTAGTTAGACCCTTCCCGGTACACGCTCTAGATAGTTGACCATTACGGTCCGAGCTAATTAGGGAGTCCACCATCTCCTTGGCCATGGTTATGCAGGGGAATCATGAGGAGAGAATCAGTCTCTTTCTCATTGACTCACCTGCATTTCCTGTGGTACTAGGCCTTCCCTGGTTGGCTCTGCATAACCCAACTATTTCCTGGCAACAGAGGGCTCTCACGGGATGGTCCCGAGAGTCAAATCAAATCCAATTTTATTTGTCACATACACATGGTTAGCAGATGTTAATGCGAGTGTAGCGAAATGCTTGTGCTTCTAGTTCCGACAATGCAGTAATAACTAACAAGTAATCTAACTAACAATTCCAAAACTACTGTCTTATACACAGTGTAAGGGGATAAAGAATATGTACATAAAGATATATGAATGAGTGATGGTACAGAGCAGCATAGGCAAGATACAGTAGATGGTATCGAGTACAGTATATACATATGAGATGAGTATGTAAACAAAGTGGCATAGTTAAAGTGGCTAGTGATACATGTATTACGTAAGGATGCAGTAGATGATATAGAGTACAGTATATACGTATGCATATGAGATGAATAATGTAGGGTATGTAGCATTATATTAGGTAGCATTGTTTAAAGTTGCTAGTGATATATTTTACATCATTTCCCATCAATTCCCATTATTAAAGTGGCTGGAGTTGAGTCCGTGTCAGTGTGTTGGCAGCAGCCACTCAATGTTAGTGGTGGCTGTTTAACAGTCTGATGGCCTTGAGATAGAAGCAGTTTTTCAGTCTCTCGGTCCCAGCTTTGATGCACCTGTACTGACCTCGCCTTCTGGATGATAGCGGGGTGAACAGGCAGTGGCTCGGGTGGTTGTTGTCCTTGATGATCTTTATGGCCTTCCTGTAACATCGGGTGGTGTAGGTGTCCTGGAGGGCAGGTAGTTTGCCCCCAGTGATGCGTTGTGCAGACCTCACTACCCTCTGGAGAGCCTTATGGTTGTGGGCGGAGCAGTTGCCGTACCAGGCTGTGATACAGCCCGCCAGGATGCTCTCGATTGTGCATCTGTAGAAGTTTGTGAGTGCTTTTGGTGACAAGCCAAATTTCTTCAGCCTCCTGAGGTTGAAGAGGCGCTGCTGCGCCTTCTTCGCGATGCTGTCTGTGTGAGTGGACCAATTCAGTTTGTCTGTGATGTGTATGCCGAGGAACTTAAAACTTACTACCCTCTCCACTACTGTTCCATCGATGTGGATAGGGGGGTGTTCCCTCTGCTGTTTCCTGAAGTCCACAATCATCTCCTTAGTTTTGTTGACGTTGAGTGTGAGGTTATTTTCCTGACACCACACTCCGAGGGCCCTCACCTCCTCCCTGTAGGCCGTCTCGTCGTTGTTGGTAATCAAGCCTACCACTGTTGTGTCGTCCGCAAACTTGATGATTGAGTTGGAGGCGTGCGTGGCCACGCAGTTGTGGGTGAACAGGGAGTACAGGAGAGGGCTCAGAACACACCCTTGTGGGGCCCCAGTGTTGAGGATCAGCGGGGTGGAGATGTTGTTGCCTACCCTCACCACCTGGGGGCGGCCCGTCAGGAAGTCCAGTACCCAGTTGCACAGGGCGGGGTCGAGACCCAGGGTCTCGAGCTTGATGATGAGCTTGGAGGGTACTATGGTGTTGAATGCCGAGCTGTAGTGTGCTCAGGGAGGTGTGTAGGGGTTTCCGTTGGTGCTACCATGGTGGAAAGTCCAGATCAGGTCTCCACCCTGCACATCCCCCCAGAATATGCTGATTTGGCTCTCGCCTTCTGTAAAAAGAAGGCGACTCAATTACCACCTCATCGACGGGGGGGTATTGTGCGATAAATCTCCTGGCAGACGGTGCGCTTCCCAGGAGTCAATTGTATCCCTTGTCACAAGCAGAGACGGTGGCTATGGATACATATGTCTCTGGATCCCTGCGTCAGGGGTACATTCGACCCTCTATTTCACCTGCCTCCTTGAGTTTCTTTATTGTGAAGAAGGATGGAGGTTTACGCTGGTGCATTGACTATCGAGGTCTCAATCAAATCACGGTGGGCTACAGTTACCCGCTACCTCTTATCGCTACTGCAATTGAGTCAATGCATGGGGCGTGCTTCTTCACGAAACTGGATCTCAGGAGTCTGTATAACCTGATGCGTATCCGAGAGGCAGACAAGTGGAAGACAGCGTTCAGTACCACCACAGAGTATTTTATGAGTACCTCGTCATGCCGTACGGGTTGAAGAATGCTCCATCAGTTTTCCAATCCTTTGTAGATGAGATTTTCTGTGACCAGCACGGGCAGGGTGTTGTGGTGTATATCGATGACATTCAGATTTACTCCGCTACACGCCCCGAGCATGTGTCCTTGGTGAGCAAGGTACTTGGATGACTGTTGGAGCATGACCTGTATGTCGAGGCTGACAAATGCCTGTTTTTTGAGCGCGTTTGTTTTGTTGTGCTCCCGGTTTGGAACTATAATAAAGTGCGCTTTATTTATTAATCATACTCTGCTCTCCTGCACCTGACTTCGCCTTCATACACAGCCTGACAAAAATAGCATAAAATTAATCAGAAATATAGTGTAGACATTGTTAATGTTAAATTATTATTGTAGTTGGAAATGGCAGATTCTTTAATGGAATATCTACATAGGTGTACACAGGCCCATTATCTGCAACCATCACTCCTGTGTTCCAATGGCATGTTCTGTTAGCTAATCCAAGTTTATAATTTTAATAGGCTAATTGATCATTGGAAAACCAATTTTCTAATTATGTTAACACAGCTGAAAACTGTTTTATTGAATAAAGAAGCAATAAAACTGGCCTTCTTTAGACTAGTTGGGTATCTGGAGCATCAGCATTTGTGGGTTCGATTACAGGCTCAAAATGGCCAGCAACAAATACCTTTTTTCTGAACTCGTCAGGCTATTCTTGCTCTGAGAAATGAAGCCTATTCCTTGCGAGAAATTGCCAAGAAACTGAAGATCTCGTACAACGCTGTGTACTACTCCCTTCACAGAACAGAACGCAAACTGGCTATAACCAGAATAGAAAGAGGGGTGGGAGGCCCCAGTGCACAACTGAGCAAGAAGACAAGTACATGGTGTAGCAGTGCAGACGTGTTTTGTTCGTCCTCTCGTGTACTTTTGTATTTTTTTGTCTTTTTTTGTATATATTTCAATTTTATTTTCAATCTCTTCTCCAATTTAGTTCAATTAGTTCAACCTACCTCATCCAATGTGATACGGACCTTATAGCAAGAACCACAGCCATCAGAAGCTAACCAGCTAATTAGCTACAAGCTATTTAGTCATTGTTAGCCACTGTTAGCGGCCTTTACCTTCTGCCAGGTACCAGCCCTTTTTTTAAATATATATATATTTTTTGCCTGGATAATACTCGCCAGCCTACCAGTAACGGACTGTCTCTCCACTACAACGCCGGATTCCTGCCGTAATTCCTGGACCTCCTGATCTTCACAGATAGCTAGCAAACACCGAGTTACTCAGTACCGAAGCTATCCCTGAGGCCCACCTCCCGGCCTACTCAGATGTTCACCTGGAATCCACCCTAACACGGCTAGAACACACTACTCCACCGGATTCTTGCCGTAAGCTCTGGACCTTGGCATTGGATCACCACCCCTGCCTCGAAGCTAGCACCAGTTAGCCGTGAGCCAGGCGCATAAATTACAACAATACCTCTTTTGCCATCTGGCTTGGATCCTTAGTCGACACGGCGCCCCGCCGCACCACCACGACAGGTCTGCCGACGAGTACTCCATCCGCTATGCCTTCAACCGGTCTCCGTCGGAGCAGACGCTTCTACTAGCCCCTGGCTACTAACTTTAAACGCCGTGTCGCCCGCGTGCTAGCGTAGTAACGACTACCCCGCGGCTTCCCTGTTCCATCTATTGCTGCCCCCTGGACCCTATGATCACTTGGCTACATAGCTGATGCCCGCTGGACTGTCCATTAATCACGGTACTTCATTCTGTTTGTTTGTTTATTTATTTATTTATAATTATTTTTATTTTTTAAAATATTTTTTTCTATATATATTTTTTTATTATTATATATATATTTTTTATTATTATTATTATTTTTTTTAATCTGCCGGCCCCAGCCGCGAACTCAGGTTCTGTGTGTAGTTAACCGACCCTCTGCCCATTCTTCGCCATTTTACCTGTTGTTGTTTTAGCTGATGTCAACATCAGAAGCCTCCTCCCTAAGTTTGTTTTACTCACTGCTTTAGCACACTCCGCCAACCCTGATGTCCTTGCCGTGTCTGAATCCTGGCTTAGTAAGGCCACCAACAATTCTGAGATTTCCATACCCAGCTACATCATTTTCCGTGAAGATAGAACTGCCAAAGGGGGAGCAGTTGCTATCTATCGCAGAGAGCCTGCAAAGTTCTGTCATACTTTCCAGGTCTATATCCAAACAGTTTGAAATTCTAATTTTAAAAATGAACCTGTCCAGAAATAAGTCTCTCACTGTTGCCGCCTGCTATCGTGACCGTGTTATCTCCCCAGATTCTCCTTCACCCATATCCAGACAGCAGATGTTCTGAAAGAGCTGCGCACAAATCAGCTGGGCTAGTCAATCTGGGCTAGACAATCTGGACACGACAATCTGGCCGACTTTTCTCTGTATATCAATGATGTCGCTCTTGCTGCGGGCGATTCCCTGATCCATCTCTACGCAGACGACACCATTCTGTATACTTCTGGCCCTTCCTTGGACACTGTGCTAACTAACCTCCAAACGAGCTTCAATGCCATACAACACTCCTTCCGTGGCCTCCAACTGCTCTTAAATGCTAGTAAAAACAAATGCATGCTTTTCAACCGTTCACTGTCCAGACCCGCCAGCCCGACTAGCATCACAACCGTGGACGGTTCCGACCTAGAATATGTGGACAACTATAAATACCTAGGTGTCTGGCTAGACTGTAAACTCTCCTTCCAGACTCATATTAAACATCTCCAATCCAAAATCAAAACTAGAATCGGCTTTCTATTTCGCAAAACAAAGCCTCCTTCACTCACGCCACCAAACTTACCCGAAGTAAAACTGACTATCCTACCGATCCTCGACTTCGGCAATGTCATGTACAAAAAAGCTTCCTACACTCTACTCAGCAAACTGGTTACAGTCTATCACAGTGCCATCTGTTTTGTT
This sequence comes from Oncorhynchus nerka, assembly GCF_034236695.1. Lineage (NCBI taxonomy): Eukaryota > Metazoa > Chordata > Actinopteri > Salmoniformes > Salmonidae > Oncorhynchus > Oncorhynchus nerka. The sequence goes on along the minus strand of NC_088398.1, from coordinate 65,735,733 downwards.
ACCAAATCACCTTATACAACCCACCACTGTGACCTGTATGCTCTAGTCGAGTGAACCTCGCTACATATTCGTCGCCAGACCCACTGGCTCCAGGTCATCTATAAGTCTATGCTAGGTAAAGCTCCGCCTTATCTCAGTTCACTGGTCACGATAACAACACCCACACGTTCCAGCAGGTATATCTCACTAATCATCCCCAAAGCCAACACCTCATTTGGCCGCCTTTCCTTCCAGTTCTCTGCTGCCAGTGACTGGAACGAATTGCAAAAATCGCTGAAGTTGGAGACTTTTATTTCCCTCACCAACTTTAAACATCAACTATCTGAGCAGTTAACCGATCACTGCAGCTGGACATAGTCCATCTGTAAATAGCCCAGCCAATCTACCTACCTCATCCCCATACTGTTTTTATTTGATTTACTTTTCTGCTCTTTTGCACACCAGTATCTCTACTTGCACATCATCATCTGCTCATTTATCACTCCAGTGTTAATCTGCTAAATTGTAATTATTCTCTCCTGTGGCCTATTTATTGCCTACCTCCTCATGCCTTTTGCACACACTGTATATAGACTTTATTTTTTCTACTGTGTCATTGACTTGTTTGTGTTATTGGCTTGTTTATTGTTTACTCCATGTGTAACTCTGTGTTGTTGTCTGTGTCACACTGCTTTGCTTTATCTTGGCCAGGTCGCAGTTGCAAATGAGAACTTGTTCTCAACTAGCCAACCTGGTTAAATAAAGGTGAAATAAAAAATAAATAAAAAGGGAAATATTAACGCTACAGCATCTACACGATTCTGTGCATTTATCTTTATGGCAACAGTTTTGGGACGGCCCTTTCCTGTTTCAGCAAGACAATGCCCCTGTGCACATAGCGAGGTCCATACAGAAATGGTTTGTTGAGATCGAAGTGGAAGAACATGTCTGGCCTGCACAGAGTCCTGACCTCAACCTCATCAAACACCTGTGGGATGAATTGGAATGCCGACTGCGAACCAGGCCTAATCACCCAACATTAGTGCACAACCTCACCAATGCTCTTGTGGCTGAATGGAAGCATGTTCCCGCAGCAATGTTCCAACATATAATGAAAAGCCTTCCCAGAAGAGTGGAGGTTGTGATAGCAGCAAAGGGGAGACCAACTCCATATTAATGGCAATGATTTCGGAATTAGATGTTCGACAAGCAGGTGTCCACATACTTTTGGTCATGTAGTGTATCTGTCCAGGAATGGGTGTGAATTTAGGCCTAATTACATTCTATAGCTGCAGTAACAGTAACCACCTCGCTGTCTCTCTCTCGCTCTCTCTCTTGCGCTCTCTTTTTTTCTCATATCCACCTCATGCAGTAAACATTACCCTGGAGCAGTTACGGACAGATGTTGAATTATGCTGGTAGTCAAATCACGCCTTTACCTATCCGCTTAACTACCGACTGGCCCCCCACCTCAACGGCAGAATATTTTAGTGCCATCCTCTTGGCGTCGGAGAAAAAAAAGTACAATGTTGAAGTGAATTTCCTGCAATTCTATACATTTTGCAATGAGTAGAGAACTTTACAGTTTTAAAAATATATGTTTGATGCAATTATACTCATATTGCCATGGGGTGGAGTGAAACATTTGAAGTTTTAAAGCAAATTTCCTGCATTTGTACACATTTTGCCATAGGGCAGATGGAAAATATTGAGGTTTTTAATTTATTTTAATTTTGGCCCGCGGGGTAATTATATTTGGCCCGCGAGACAATACCAAATTACTACTAGAGCTGGCCCGCCGGTATTATACAGCATACGAATCCCATAATGCTCTGCTGTTTTCGCGCGCCAATCAGGACAGGACCCAGAAACGCTCTCTCCTCTGTGACAGTAGTCATAGCAACATAGACGCTACAACTGTCAGCGAGCTAACCCTTCCCAAAAATGGCGAAAAGAAAGGCAGAAAACAGGAGCTTTCTGGACAAGTGGGAGGCAGAATATCTGTTTACATATGTAAAAGACAAACCTGTTTGTCTTGTTTGTGGAGTCAACGTGGCTGTAAGTAAGGAGTACAACATTAGACGACACTATGAAACGAAACACCATGACAAATACAAGGACCTGGACATGACTCAAAGGAGCCAGAAAGTAGAGGAGATGAAAAGAAGTTTGGTTTCACAACAGAATATGTTTAAAAAAGCCACATCACAAAGCGACGCTGCTGTAAAGGCTAGTTATATAGTGGCAGCAGAGATCGCAAAATCAGCCCGGCCCTTTAATGAGGGAGAGTTCATGAAAAAGTGCATGATGAAGGTTTGTGACCTCGTATGCCCAGAGAAAAAACAAGCATTTTCAAACGTGAGCCTGAGCAGGAACACAGTAGCTGATCGCACATGTGATCTAGCCACCAATCTGTATGACCAGCTGATGGAAAAGGGAAAAGATTTTGTTGCGTTCTCCCTCGCTGTGGATGAGAGCTGCGACGCATCTGATACTGCTCAGCTGTCAGTCTTCATCCGTGGAGTGGACTCAAATCTGTGTGTTACGGAGGAGCTATTAGGATTCAAATCAATGCATGGCACAACCACAGGAAAGGAAATCTTTGAGGAGGTTTCCAAATGTGTAACTGAAATAAAGCTGCCGTGGGATAAACTCGTTGGATTAACGACAGATGGTGCGCCAGCGATGTGCGGTAAAAAGAGTGGACTGGTGGGCATGGTTCGGGAGAAGATGCGGGAAGAGAACTGTGCAGGTGAGCTAACTGTTTACCACTGCATCATACATCAGGAAGCACTGTGTGCCAAAGCCCTAAAGATGGAACATGTTATGACCACAGTAACACAGGTAGTTAACTTTATAAGAGCCAAAGGTCTAAATCACCGCCAGTTTAAATCTTTTCTGAAGGAGTGTGGTTCGAATACGCAGACGTGCCGTATCACACAGAGGTGAGATGGCTAAGCAGAGGAAAAGTACTGAACAGATGTTTCGAGCTGCGTGAGGAAATATGTCAATTCCTGGAAACCAAAGGGAAGGATACAGCAGAGCTCCGGGAGCAAAAGTTCCTGTGTGAGCTGGCCTTTCTCTGTGACATCTCGAGCCATCTCGATGCGCTGAACCTGCAGCTTCAGGGGCGGGGCGCATCATCACAGACATGTACGCTGCAGTGAGGGCCTTCAAAACTAAACTGTGCCAGTGGGAGAATCAGATGCTGCAAGGAAACCCTTGCCATTTTCCTGCTGCCAATCCATAAAAGCGCAGATCTCTACCGCCGTGTTCCCATGCGCACAGTTTGCTGAAAAACTCAGTGTTCTCGCCGCTGAGTTTAGCCGGCGATTTGCCGACTTCGATGCCCAGAAATGCAAGTTTGAACTGCTTAGTAATCCCTTCGCAGTTGATGTGGAAAATGCACCAACCAACATCCAAATGGAGCTGATTGAACTCCAGTGCAACGACACGCTGAAGTCAAAGTATGATGCTGTGGGCGCCGCACAGTTTCCACGGTTCATCCCTGACACAATGCCTCAGCTCCGCACCCAAGCTGCTCAGATGCTCTCCATGTTCGGCAGCACTTATCTATGCGAGCAACTTTTCTCCTCGATGAAGACCAAAATAACTCACAGGAGACGTCTGACTGATGAACATCTTCGCTCGATACTGAGGATTTCTTCAGCTCAGAGCTTGAGCCCAGACATTGATGAACTAGCATCCAAGAAGAGATGCCAGGTTGGGCACATCAGATTAGACCAGTGTGCAATAATTAACGTTTTCTTTATGCACTTTTTCTTGCTACAAGGCATGGGCTTGAATGGTTGATTGATTTATTATCATTTTATTTGTAAAATTATTAGCCAGTGGAAAAAGTTTATTTTGGTATTTAAATCAGAAGGCTGCAAATAGAAAAGAGGCATACCATTTTTATTTAAATTTTATTTATTTAATAAATGAATGCCATTGATGTGTTTTTTCATTTGAAATTCGATTTTGCATGTCTCCACTATTAAATTATATATTGTATGGTAATAAGCGATGCTTGTTCCATATTCAATGTTAAAGCAAAACTTGTTTGGGTCCATATTAAAAGGTTAATTTGTTCAATGTTGGCCCGTGACTTTGTTCAGGTTTTACATTTTGGCCCACTGGGTATTTGAGTTTGACACCCCTGCCTTAGAGGGAGTGTGAAATTATGTATATAATTCCGGGATGTGATCACGTGCTCTAGGGAGTGCCCATATTTGGGCATCCGGTCAGGACATCCTGTTCCTGTTCTCACGCCTTAGGGGGTGTGCTAATTTATGCATATATTGTATCTATTCCTTTGAAGTTGTCATGATGATTGATGTGTAGGGACCTGGTTGAACTGGGGTGGGGTCTGTGTTAGAACATTTGAAAGAGAATGGCCCCACACCCCTATTTTATTGCCCTTAGCGTTGTTATCTATGAAGCAGGAATGTCTGGGAGGGTGTGTGTGTGTGTGGGGGGGGGGGGGGTAATGTCTCTGCCTGTCCCTTCGCATTGCATACATTTCAAGCTTTCAACAACAATAAAACAACCATCTAAATAATGTTTCTCGGCCTAACACATATGTCAGGTGGCTCCAGCCTATGGATGTTCGGGGCATGTACATCGGCATGTACACCGGGGGGATCGAAAGTGTATAATCTACACACATGTTTTTTTACTTTTAAAAAGACCACAGTAACATGACAGATATAGTGGAGATGCAACAAAAATCTGCTAGTGGATATTCAGTGTACAACAGTAGACTTCTGTAACAAGCAATACGTGTTAAATATGTGCCACAGTCAATCATGACAGCCTCTTTTTGAAAGACCTTTACTTATGACATAAACAGATTCATTTTCTACCCATCTTATTCATTAATGCTGTGGGATAAATCAGGTGTTTCTAGGTGGGCTTAAATAAACTTCAATGAGTGTAGATGAAGGGGAGGAGACAGGTTAAAGTGCCTTTGAACAGGGTATGGTAGTAGGTGCCAGGCGCACCGGTTTGAGTGTGTCAAGAACTTCAAAGCTGCTGGGTTTTTCATGCTCAACAGTTTCCCATGTGTACCAAGAATGGTTCACCACCCAAAGGACATCCAACCAACTTGACACAACTGTGGGAAGCATTGGAGACAACGTGGGCCAGCATCCCACTGGAACGCTTTCCACACTTTGTAGAGTCCATGCCCTGACAAATTGAGGCTGTTCTGAGGGCAAAAGTGGGTCCAAATCAATATTAGGAAGGTGTTCCTAATGTTTTGTACACTCAGTGTATATGAAGGCTATCTGTCTGTTGTAATGTATATTGCCTTAACACAAGCAATGTGCAGTCTACCCATTGCATTGGGGCAAAACTAACTAACTGCCCTGTGTGATGATGAGTTACTGAAAAAATAACTGCCTCCCAATAGCCAATATTTGCACATTAAACCGCTCTTTGCTGCCTGTCTGTCTTGCTTGTTGATATGCTGTATAGGCTACGTATAGCTTACCTAGAGTAAATAGCTGCATGTAGGCTAAATCCCCTCCTGAAAAAAGAACAGAAAATCATTAGACTGCAATTTATGTTTGCTTTGATTGCCGTTACACTAGACAAAGAATTAAGTTTGTTCAAACATTCGACAGCGGAGTCACAGAGTGAGTGAGCACTGAGTAGGAACTGAAAGGACTCGGAGGGGGAGGGCGCAGCAGATCCTGCACATGCGCAGAAGTCTTTAGTCCAAAACTTCTGGGCTCCAGACATCCGAAACTGCAGCCTCTCCGTTTTTACAGTAATCTTTGGTACTGTTGTTTTACCCATGTTGTTTTACAGTACCTTACAGGTAAATGCACTGTTAAAAATGCCCTATAATTTTACATTACACAACCGGCTACTGGGTGTTACTGTGTTTTTACTGCTAAATCAAGGTGTTTTTGCTGTATGCTGTTGACTGTTGGCACAAATACACACATATTAGACCACACCCCCAAATATGCTAATGTTCCTCACCAGTACATTGTCCCTACCTACATTTCAGAGCACAGTGGTGATTGTACCTTATATTCAAAATGTTGGGTCCAACATTTTACCATGAAAATAGATTATCCGCACAACCAGTTCCATGTGAGTTCTTATGTGTGTACCTTTGACCACTTTTTGGCTGCCCCAACCCCCGGCCAACAGTTCCGCACCCCCTGCAGCTACTTGCCCAAGCCTCCGCAGCTTAATCCTTCACCCAAATCCAAATAGCAGATGTTCTGAAAGAGCTGCAAAACCTGGACCCGTATAAATCAGCTGGGCTAGACAATCTGGACCCTCTCTTTCTAAAATTATCTGCCGCCATTGTTGCAATTCCTATTTCCAGTCTGTTCAACCACTCTTTCGTATCGGCCGAGATTCCTAAAGATTGGAAAGCTGCCGCGGTCATCCCCCTCTTCAAAGGGGGTGACACCCTAGACCCAAACTGTTACAGATCTATATCCATACTGCCCTGCCTTTCTAAAGTCTTCGAGAGCCAAGTTAACAAACAGATCACTGATCAATTTATAGATAAAAAGAGCACAATGCAACGATCTACGAAACTTTAAAGATGGACAATACATTGTATTTTCTAATACAAAAGGCAATGATATGTACTGAGCCTATCACCCGTGATATAGTGCCAGGTGCTATGATAAACTGCATCCAATGGCTTCAATACAGTGGCAGCTGCATTCATAAAGATAATATTGCCATTGTGTAAGCAGAGTGAGCGGTAAGCTGGATCAAAGACAGGAGGAGAAATGGAAGTGAATGAGTGTGAGGTATCGGAGTTGGTAGGTGTGCTGAAGTTCTCAGAGCTTGAGGCTTGCGCCGTGGGTCAGGATATAGATGAGTCTGATAGTAGGAGTGCATTTTTTGAAAAAGTGGACCCTTGCCTTTTGGCTGATCCATTTGCGGTTTCAGGGTGGGTGAAAACAGAGTTAGGTGCTGTGAAATCAGTGAAGGTAGTAACCAAAAGTGGTCTCTATGTAATTGTTTGTGTTTCTGCTGGTCGGAGGAGGCAGGCGCTCTGTGTTACACAAAGGTGGACAAGAGATATAAATTGTTTTGCTCTCAAGAAAAGGGCACCATTGAAAGGATTGATTACTGGGGTAGAGGTAAATGTGAAAGTTGACCAACTGAAGGGGAAGATTCCAGGTGTTTGTGATGCTAGTCGTTTGGTGCGACGTAGACAGGGTGGCGTGAGTGGTGAAACAGGAGAGTCCTTGTCTGTTCTTTTGAGTTTTGATGTTGAGTCTTTGCCCAACAAAGTGATGGTAGGATATAAGGTATAAGTTATCCAGTTAAAGATTTTGTGCCAAATACATTATGTTGATACAGGTGTTAAGCTTATGCGCATGTGGCTGCAGTTTGTAAGAGGGAGGTTCCAAGGTATGAGAAATGTGCAGAAAGGCATGAGGAAAAGGAATGTGTAGCATTGGATTAAGTAATGGTATGTGTTAATTGTAGGGGTGCCCATGGGGCTGGGGATCAGAAACATACAGTGTAAGAGAGGCAGGTTGAAGTTTCCAGGGTTAGAGTAGTGCAGAAGTTGTCATATGCTGAGGCAGTGAAAGTAGAGGAAGATGGGTCAAGGGGTAGGGATCCTGAGAAGAGTGGTGTGAATAGCAGTACTAGTACAGAGGGATAGATGATTTGTTTCAGTAATATTGGATTTTTTTCATTTATAGCAATAGTTATCATCTGTACTGCAAAGATGGAACATAAGTCGCATAAAATTGATGTTGTGGTGGCAGCTGCAGAGAGGATTTGGGTGTGCGAGACTACAGGGTGTGATGACGGATGTCATAAGGTGAAAGCACCAATTTGTAAGTCGCTCTGGATAAGAGCGTCTGCTAAATGACTTAAATGTAAATGTAAATGACGCCAGAGGAGATGGCTGCCGTTTTATGGGCTCCTAACCAATTGTGCTACTGTGTGTTTTTTGTTTTGTTTTGTTGTTGCGTTATTCGTAACTTATTTTGTACATAATGTTTCTGCCACCGTCTCTTGTGACCGAAAAGAGATTCTAGATATCAGGACAGCGATGACTCAACTCGTACTGGAAAAATATTGTTTCCTTAATGAGTCGAAGATGAAAGATTTCCTTCAAACACCCAACAAGGCCCAAATTCTTGTTATTCGCATGAAGAAGAGACAGAGATATCAGGGACGTAGTTCGGGGTGCCTTGTAAGGCTCCGACGGCAACTGAGTAAACCGCCTTTACCATCAGTCCTATTAGCCAATGTGCAATCACTGGATAATAAAATGGGATGAGACTTCCCTAACAACGGGACATTAAAAACGGTAATATCTTATGTTTCACCGAGTTGTGGCTAAACGGCGACATGGATAACATACAGTTGGCTGGGTTTTCGGTCCATCGGCAACATAGAACAGCTGCCTCCGGTAAGATACGGGGTGGCGGTCTGTGTCTATTTGTAAATAACAGCTGGTGCACGACATTTAATATTAAGGAACACTCTAGGTTTTGCTTACCTGAGACAGAGTATCTCATGATAAGCTGTAGACCACACTATTTCCCAAGAGAGTTTTCATCTATATTTTTCGTAGCTTTTCTATTTACCAACACAAACCAATGCTGGCACTAAGACCGCACTCAACGAGCAGTAAGCAAACAGGAAAATGCTCGTCCAGAGGCGGCGTTCCTAGTGGCCGGGGACTTTAATGCTTCTATCCGTTTTACCTCATTCCTACTAGCATGTTACATGTGCAACCAGAGGAGAAGAAAAACTCTGGACCACCTTTACTCCACACACAGAGACGTGTACAAATCTCTTGTTCGCCCTCCATTTTGCAAATATGACCATAAATAACTCTATCCCCCTGAATCCTGCTTACAAGCAAAAACTAAAGCAGGAAGCACCAGTGACTCGCTAAATAAGGACGTGGTCAGATGCCGCAGACGCTAAGCTACTGGACTGTTTTGCTAGCACAGCCTGGAATATGTTCCTCGATTCTTCTGATGGCATTGAGGAGTACACCACATCCGACAGTGGCTTCATCAATCACTGGGCACCAGAGTGGTGCAGTGGTCTAAGGCACAGCATCTCAGTGCTTGAGGAGTCACTTCAGACACCCTAGTTCGATTCCAGGCTGTATCACAACCGGTCGTGATTGGGAATCCCATAGGGTGGCGCACAATTTTCCTAGCATGGTCCGGGTTTAGCCGGTGTAGGCCGTCATTGTAAATATGAATTTGTTCTTAACTGACTTGTCTAGCTAAATGAACGTTAAATACAAAATAAGTGCATCGATGACGTGGTCCCCACAGTGTCTGTACGTACATACCCCAACCAGAAGCCATGGATTACAGGCAACATCTGCACTGAGCTAAAGGGTAGAGCTGCCGTGTACATGGACGCTTATAAGAAAAAACACTATACCCTCCGACGAACAATCAAACACAAAAAAGCGTCAAAACGGGACAAAGATTGAATCATACTACACTGGCTCTGATGCTCGTCAGATGTGGCAGGGCTTGCAAACTATTACGGACTACAAAGGGAAGCACAGCCGCGAGCTGCTGAGTGACACGAGCCTACCAGATGAACTAAATGACAACTATGCTTCGAGGCAAGCAACAATGAAGCATGCATGAGAGCATCAGCTGTTTACTCCACACAAGACTAAGGAGATGATTGTGGACTACAGGAAAAGGAGCACCAAGCAAGCCCCCATTCTCATTGACGGGGCTGTAGTGGAGCAGGTTGAGAGCTTCAAATTCCTTGGTGTCCACATCAACATCAAACTAGATTGGTCCAAACACACCAAGACAGTCGTGAAGAGGGCATGACAAAGCCTATTCCCCTCAGGAAACTAAAAAGATTTGGCATGGGTCCTGAGATCCTCAAAAGGTTCTACAGCTGCAACATTGAGCATATCCTGACCAGTTGCATCACTGCCTGGTACGGCAATTGCTCGGCCTCCAACCGCAAGCCACTTCAGAGGGTAGTGCGTGCGGCCCAGTACATCACTGGGGCAAAGCTGCCTGCCATCCAGGACCTCTACACCAGGCTGTGTCCCTAAAAATGGTCAAATACTCCAGCCATCCCAGTCATTGATTGATTGTTCTCTCTACTACCGCATGGCAAGCGGTACCGGAGTGCCAAGTCTAGGACAAAAAGACTTCTCAACAGTTTTTACCCCCAAGCCATAAGACTCCTGAACAGGTAACCAAATGGTTACACAGACTATTTCCATTGTGTGCGCCGCTCCCCAACCCCTCTTTTACGCTGCTGCTACTCTTTGTTTATCTAACCGGTGTCTGTATATAGCCTTGCTACTGTTATTTTCAAATGTCTTTTTACTGTTGTTTTATTTCTTTACTTACCTACACACACATACCTTTTTTTACACTATTGGTTAGAGCCTGTAAGTAAATCAAAATCAAATCAAATCAAATGTATTTATATAGCCCTTCGTACATCAGCTGATATCTCTAAGTGCTGTACAGAAACCCAGCCTAAAACCCCAAACAGCAAGCAATGCAAGTGTAGAAGCACGGTGGCCAGGAAAAACTCCCTAGAAAGGCCAAAACCTAGGAAGAAACCTAGAGAGGAACCTGGCTATGAGGGGTTGTCAGTCCTCTTCTGGCTGTGCCGGGTGGAGATTATAACAGAACATGGCCAAGATGTTCAATTGTTCATTTATGACCAGCATGTTCAAACAATAAAAAATCACAGTAGTTGTTGAGGGTGCAGCAAGTCACCACCTCAGGAGTAGACGTCAGTTGGCTTTTCATAGCTCATCATTAAGAGTATCTCTACCACTCTTGCTGTCTCTAGAGAGTTGAAAACAGCAGGTCTGGGACAGGTAGCACGTCCGGTGAGCAGGCTTGGATTCCATAGCCGCAGGCAGAACCGTTGAAACTGGAGCAGAAGCACGGCCAGGTGGACTGGGGACAGCAAGGAGTCATCATGCCAGGTAGTCCTGAGTCATGGTCCTAGGGCTCAGGTCCTCCGAGAGAAAGAGAGAATTAGAGAGAGCATACTTAAATTCACACAGGACACCGGATAAGACAGGAGAAGTTCTCCAGATATGACAAACTGACACTAGCCCCCGACACATGATCTACTGCAGCATAAATACGTGAGGCTGAGACAGGAGGGGTCAGGAGACACTGTGGCCCCATCCGATGATACCCCCGGACAGGGCCAAACTGGAATATATAGATATAACCCCACCCACTTTGCCAAAGCACAGCCCCGCACCCCTCCTAGGGACGGCATGAAAGAGCACCAGTAAGCCAGTGACTCAGCCCCTGTAATAGGGTTAGAGGCAGAGAATCCCAGTGGAGAGAGGGGAACCGTCCAGGCAGAGACAGCAAGGGCAGTTTGTTGCTCCAGAGCCTTTCCGTTCACCTTCACACTCCTGGGCCAGACTACACTCAATCATATGACCCACTGAAGAGATGAGTCTTCAGTAAAGACTTAAAGGTTGAGACCGAGTCTGCGTCTCTCACATGGGTAGGCAGACCATTCCATAAAAATGGAGCTCTATAGGAGAAAGCCCTTCCCCCATCTGTTTGCTTAGAAATTCTATGGACAATTAGGAGGCCTGCGTCTTGTGACCGTAGCGTATGTGTAGGTATGTACGGCAGGACCAAATCAGAAAGATAGGTAGGAGGAAGCCCATGTAATGCTTTGTAGGTTAGCAGTAAAACCTTGAAATCAGCCCTTGCCAAACATGAAGCCACTTTATAGAGGCTAGCACTGGAGTAATATGATTACATTATTTGGTTCTAGTCAGGATTCTAGGTTGAGAGCAACGACTTAAGCCACCCAGTCATAGACTTTTCTCTCTGCTACCGCACGGCATAGTCACTTTACCTCTACCTTCATGTACATATTATCTAAATTACCTCGACTAACCTGTGCCCCTGCACATTGACTCTGTACCGGTTTCCCCTGTTGTCACGTCCTCACCTTAGTTCCTTTCGTCACACCCTGACCATAGTTTGCTTTGTATGTTTCTATGTTTTGTTTGGTCAGGGTGTGACCTGAGTGGGCATTCTATGTTGTGTGTCTAGTTTGTCTGTTTCTGTGTTTGGCCTGATATGGTTCTCAATCAGAGGCAGGTGTTAGTCATTGTCTCTGATTGGGAACCATATTTAAGTAGCCTGTTTGGTGTTGGGTTTTGTGGGTTATTGTCTCCTGTGTCAGTGTTTGTACCACATGGGACTGTTTCGGGTTTTCACATGTATTGTTTTGTAGTTTGTTCATGTATAGTTTTTCTTATTAAAAAACAATGAACTTCAACCACATTGGTCCGCCTCTCCTTCGACGGAAGAACCCCGTTACACCTTTGTTATGTTTCTTGTTTTGGTTGGTCAGGGCGTGAGTTGGGGTGGGCATTCTATGTGGTGTTCTAGTTATGGTTTTCTATGTGTTTGGCCTGCTATGGTTCTCAATCAGAGGCAGCTGTCAATCGTTGTCTCTGATTGAGAACCATACTTAGGTAGCCTGTTTTTCCCACTTGATTTGTGGGTAGTTTTCTGTTTTGTGTGTTTGCACCTTACAGGACTGTTTCATTCACTCTCTTTGTTGTTTTGTTGTTCAGTTGATTTATTCAATATTAACATGGACACACCACGCTGCGCATTGGTCTGATCTTGACTACTCTTCCTCAGAGGACGAGAACTGTTACACCTGTATATAACCTCTCTACTGTTATTTTATTGTTGCTCTTTATTTGTTATTTTACCAATGTTCTTCTTTAAAGTTTATTTTAGAAAATACTTTCTTCTTTTTGACTTGTTTTTCGTAAAACTGCATTGTTAAGGGCTTGTAAGTAAGCACTACACCTGTTGTATTCAGCTCATGTGACATACAATTTGATTTGTTAAGTGGTGGCGTCCCATGCTTTCAGCCTGTTGGCCTGAGGTAGGACTAAATATATTTAAATAGTGGAGTAGGTTGGTGTTTTTATTTTTTTATTTAAGTGAGTGTAGGGTTAGATGGTAGGGAATTTGTCTATTTTTTTAAGCAAAGTATAAAGGAGTTATTCTCCAGTCTAGTAGGAGGCGGTAATGCAACATTTATTCGATGCCAACCGATGTTAAACCTCATTGAAGAAGAACGACCTTTTCGGTTGGACACCTTTACGCCTCGAACACACCGACTGTGTCCTTGGCGTTTCGTTTCACCAGAGGTACAGTCATTTCCAATGGAACACTGCATTTGAATTGCAGCATTGCGTTGCAGAGGCAGTTGCAGTACGTTCTGTGTGGTGCATACGTTCGATTTATCGAACGTATGCATCAAATTGTATGCGTAGATTTGACAGAAAGTAGCAAATTATGAATGTAGATTTTTTTTCAACACATATTCAGTAAAAATGTGCGATTACATAAAAAGTTTGATTGCACAATTTCTTCACATTTCTTAATTTATTTACCAAGTATATTTATTCGATGACATCCACAAATTAATTGTGAGAGCCTATAATATAATTTCCCTCAGATGCAGTTTTCGAGCAAAATGCAATAATAAATAGTCAAGATAGCAGAGTTGGCTCTTTCAACAATGAGACCAACGTTGAGGAAGGTAGTCTTGATCGCACTGTTGGTCTGTGTGGATCCAGAGATGGTTAAAGTCCCGAAAGCAGGCAGGGGAATTCCACTGTCTAATTCAAGAGCTTCGACTGTTTTGAGAGTAATTCCGAAATTACTTTCGTCTGGACCGAAGCCAGTTCGATCACCTGCTCCAGATGGTTGGAGCCAGGATCGCCCGGATGGATAACAACTACCGGGAGTCCATCAGCCCAGTTGAACGCCTGCCGACTTGTCTCCGGTAAGCTACATTCTAGTACATTTTTAAAGCCTTTGATACCATAATTGATTGATATTTGACAGTTTTTATGTGCAACCTAGCTAGCTAAAGGGCTCTAGTAGTCCCTATTTGACATCAGATGTACTTTTACAGAATGTTCATTGGGACTATAACTTTTCCCAAAGTTGGTTTATAATCCTTTTTCAATTATGTAATGTTACCAAATGAAAAGAAAGGTGCCTTCTGCCCTGATGAAGGTAGGCTAGTCTTCCTCAGGACCCATTGTTGTTCAAGACAGTTAGTCATTCATTACATTCTTATTGGACTCACATACACTCTTAGAGAAAACGGTTCCAAAAGTGTCCTTCTGCTTTCCCCATAGGATAACCATTTTTGGTTCCAGGTATAATACTTAATACATGGAACCCAATAGGGTTCTACTTGGAACCAAAAGGGGTACTACCTGGAACCTAAAAGGGATCTCCTTTGGGGACAGCCAGAGAACCCTTTTAAGTAGATAGTGCCATTCTTTCTAAGAGTAGAGTTGGCCTGGACTACAGTTTATTGATATAGTCATAGACTGAATTGTACTGTTTCAAGGCATTGTTAATGATGGTTGATGAGTATTACAATATAATTAGTAAAGCATAATAAACATTAATGAGGTAGCTATATGAGTAGATATAATATGTGGGTGGAATTCAAGTTATACACTATTGATCATTATTTTGAATTATATTTTAGATTCTTGGCGACAGGGGACTCCTACAGGACCATAGGATTCAGCTTCTGAGTTGGACGGTCCACGGTGACCCTCCGAGACTCTGCCTCTGGCCAGGCACTTCAGGATGGCACCCTGGATATTCCACTACCTGCATCACTCCCTGGGGCTGAAGACCTGGGACCTGTTCCCCACGTCTTCGTCGGCGATGAGGCCTTCCCTTTAAGACCCAACCTCATGAGGCCCTATGCTGGATGTTTTTACTTTCATCTTGTCTTAGATCAGCAAAGGTGTAGGGAAGAAATAAGCAGATTAAGTCTAAATTAAATATTAATAAACAACAAACAACTGACTATGAAAACATTATAATTTAATAAGTATTCATGTACAGGAAAGAACATATGTGTGTTGTAAAAATGTTTTTAAAAATAACACTATTGAAAGAGGTGTGTGCGTGCGTGTAAATTATTATTATTATTTTTTTCATGAATGTGTAGCCTGTAATCTGTAAGAGAACAAGAAGAGCATGTATTTTTGGCACAACTGCAGACCGATACAGGGACTACTCATAAAGCCTAGACGTAGTAGGGGAACTTCAGACATGGCCATAAAGGGAGAGAGGGCAGGGCACTGGAGATCTGAGGTGCAGAGAGGAGAGGTGAGTGTGTCTCTGTCTCTGAGAAAAATAAAATAATATGTAGCCATAACACAGCTAAACAAACAAATGGCCCCTGGATGTCACGGACCAGTCGATGGAACATAACTTCACAAACAGTTTCAACACCCTGGTTTTCAAGTGGTTTTAAATGAAATAAATATATTGACCTTTAGTCTCGTAAGAGACCAAGAGCATCTGTGAAAACTGTATGAGTTTCAATTCAGAAATGTATGTAACACTAATAATGAAAGCTATCCTAAGACTTTATAAACAAATGACTATGAATTGACTGAATTTAAACGGAACTGACGTGTGTGAAAAGAAAGGTACAACGAGGGAGGTCAAAACAACAACCAGACAACTCCTCTCCTCTTCCTGTCCTCCTGTGAGCTGGTCGGCCCCGGCAACTCCTGTCCTCTTCCTGTCCTTCCTGAACTCAATGTACCATTGAACTCGGCTTCAAAAAGCATTTTAACCTTGACTGCTGCTTTTCTTTGCTGAGGCAGCCTCTTCAGTGTTGGCACCAGGCTCATGGCAAAGAGGGTCTCTTCATCCTCCTTCCTGTGAGCATCAGGTTGGGCTGCATCCCTCTCGATGGCTTGGAGGAGCCTCTGCTGAAATGAGTTGAGTGGATCTGGAGGCTGGTACCTCCGATGACGCCTGGTGTGACGTTGTTCCTATTCATTTCTCTCCACGGCCACAACCTGTTCAACGAGGTCCTCAGTGGTCACTTCCGTGAGATTCATAATAATCTCAGGTGGTCCTAGATCCAAAGGTGCTTCCTCCATTTCATCATCTTCCATGGTGGTGGTCATACTCGTGGATGACGAAGTAGAGGGTCTGGCTGTAAAATTGCCACTCGTTGCCATAGGCACAATAAATGGATCCAGAAAAGAATGTGGCAGAAGCGCCAAGGCTGCTGACCTGAAGCTGCTGACCCAGACCTCTTCTTCTCTTTCTCTGCCCTTCTCTCTCTCTGATACCTGTCCCCGAGTCCTCTCCAAGGCTGCTGGCCTGAAGCTGCTGACCCAGACCTCTTCTTCTCTTTCTCTGCCCTTCTCTCTCTCCGATACCTGTCCCCGAGTCCTCTCCAAGGCTGCTGGCCTGAAGCTGCTGACCCAGACCTCTTCTTCTCTTTCTCTGCCCTTCTCTCTCTCTGATACCTGTCCCGAGTCCTCTCCAAGGCTGCTGACCTGAAGCTACTGACCCAGACCTCTTCTTCTCTTTCTCTGCCCTTCTCTCTCTCTGATACCTGTCCCTGAGTCCTCTCCAAGGCTGCTGGCCTGAAGCTGCTGACCCAGACCTCTTCTTCTCTTTCTCTGCCCTTCTCTCTCTCCGATACCTGTCCCTGAGTCCTCTCCAAGGCTGCTGGCCTGAAGCTGCTGACCCAGACCTCTTCTTCTCTTTCTCTGCCCTTCTCTCTCTCTGATACCTGTCCCTGAGTCCTCTCCAAGGCTGCTGACCTGAAGCTGCTGACCCAGACCTCTTCTTCTCTTTCTCTGCCCTTCTCTCTCTCTCTGATACCTGTCCCTGAGTCCTCTCCAAGGCTGCTGGCCTGAAGCTGCTGACCCAGACCTCTTCTTCTCTTTCTCTGCCCTTCTCTCCCTCTGATACCTGTCCCTGAGTCCTCTCCACTTCCTCCTACAGTCTTCTTCTACATAGACATGAACATGATAAGCCAAACCATTACTGTTAGCAATTGGATATGTAGATGGGTGAGCCGGTCAAGGATCGATTCAGACTAAGTGGTAAATTTTATGACAAGTAAACAGTTTATTCAGAGTGAAAATATGTATTACAACGTAATTACGGCTCTTCCGTTAGTTCGTGTGGAACGGCAGGCAGAGAGTAAACAGTCAGCACTGCCCTTATATACGTCACAGAAAGTAGGTTGACCCTAGGAAGATCGGATCTCCGGATTGGTTCAGCTGGTTGTAGTCTGTAGTCTTCCGCCATTGGCTCAGTTGTCTGTCCGTCATCGTAGGATCTTCTTCGGGCACACAGTGTTCGGTTAAAAAAGGGAGATTATGTGTGTAATGTGGGAGCTATCCTGTAGGGGACCCCACAGGCTTTAACTGTGAGTTGTAGCCATGTAATTAGCAGTAAATTAGTCACCTGCATACGAAATAGCAATTCCTTACATTACCTAGCCTAACTATAGTTATTAGATAGCTATCATGGATATGTCATCTACTGTACACATAGACACACACACACGGTTATCTGACCAAATTATCAGGGGTACAGTAATATCTACCATTTCTATTACTATTTATATAGCATACACACTCTCACTCTTTCAAACATGATTATTTGGTAAAGTTATCAGGGGTAGTAACTAGCATAATTTATTTGACTATTTATTTCACACACACCTCATTGGCTAGGTTAGCTAGCTAGCTATCTAGCCTTGGAGCTAGCTAACTAGCCACATCTAGCACAACATCACTACTAAACTGACCTGGCAATCCTACTATCGTGGACACTTTTGTGTTTATGTAGCTGTCAGCAGTTGTGTCAAAAAGACACGGTTTTGGGGATACTGCGAAAAATGATTCTCTCCTCCATGTGCACAACTGCATGCGACCATTTGCAAAAGGTACCTGCATCAGTATAGTTGCCTATCTGCACAAAATGTGATGCAGCAGTGATGCAATGACGCAGTCGATTCGAAGCGAATAAGCGTTTTCCTACCAGAGCGTTTTCCGGCAGCACAAACGGCGACGGCTGCTTCAGTAGAATAACTTACATTCAACAAAGGTTTGTGGCCTATTACATTTACTGTTGCATCTGTTTACTTCTATTATTACTGACCAATGTAGGACTGTTTGTTGATTTTTGTAATAGGGTGTAGGCTACTTTGCAAGACGTGAATAGTCTCCATCAAGGAGTAATGATTGCAGACCATTGTTCGAATAATAGCCTACATAACTGTCGTACATAAAACAATTAATAGGTCCTCATTACAAAACGCCAATCTCAAAATGTAATGTAATGCTATTATCACATTTTACGTAGTGACCCTAGCAATGAGAAGAGCAAAGGATGTTACGGGAGCTGTGCTGTGTGATTCTACTCATCGTCCAGAGGGATACAGAAAGTAGGTTTCCGATTCATGTCCGATTGATGTCATAAAATGCCATACTTTTGAGTGCATGTTTTTTTCTCTCTTTTAATGTTGACACAATGCAAGGACAATAACAACCACAAAGCCCCACCATTCAATTGCAGTCCTGGTACTTTTAGGGTACGATAAGGCACACACATTAGCTCAGCATGTTTACTATGTTTTTAAATAATTATGTTTACTGTTTTTACCTCATTATGTTTACGATGTTTTTAACTCCGTATGTTTTGAGACATGCTGAGCATGCACAAGTATCTAGGAATGTCTTGAATATCTTACCTTTGATTAAGTGTAAGAATAGAGTCAGGGCTTTTGTCTTATTATTCTAATAACATATTCACTAAGTAATTTCAGCCTAGACTGAACCCAGATCAGTGCGTGCTTTAGCCATCTCCTCTGACTGGCTGTCCAAATGGGGTTAGGGTCAAAGATTGAGTAATTGGCACATTTGTTGTTGCAATAGCCACATTTCAGCATCAATAGGATATCATAGTTCATAGCACAGCTAAATAATATTATTGGTCTTGTCTGTGTGTTTAGGTAACATCTCTGTTTATTAGAGTTCATAAACATCTATTCTACAGGTATCTTTTGGACTGTATTTTTGGCTTATGTTTTCTCTTCAGGTACACGTGTGATTGGAGGATGGAGGACTGTGGTACTGGGGCAGGATGTGGACTTATTCTGTAGACTGATAGAGACAGACGGGGAGCTTGAACAGATTACATGGCAGAAAAGTACTTTGGAAGAAACACAGAACCATAATTTTATGGTGATTAATCCCAACGGGGTTACTAAATTTATTTCACCGAATGGATTGACAGGTAGAGTCCAGTTTATTGGGAACCCATCAGAAAACCTTGGATCTATTAGAATAACTGCTGTCAGACTGCTTGATGAAGGCACCTTCACATGTATCTTCAGTGTTTTCCCCAGTGGAGCATACAATACAGAGATACGTCTGACTGTGCTAGGTAAGAACTCTTTCTTCACTCTTTGCAGCATTGTTTCTACTTTTGAAGTCTAGAAAGACTGCGTGTGATAACCAACACTCGACAGCTAA
The DNA here is from genome assembly GCF_034236695.1 of Oncorhynchus nerka. Classification (NCBI taxonomy): domain Eukaryota; kingdom Metazoa; phylum Chordata; class Actinopteri; order Salmoniformes; family Salmonidae; genus Oncorhynchus; species Oncorhynchus nerka. Next base: position 65,716,388 of record NC_088398.1, on the reverse strand, counting down.
AAAATTGGTTGGTACATTTTTTATTTTTTTTACAAGATTTTATTTGTTCTTTTATCAACAATACAAAACAGACAAACAACTACATCATACAGACAAACATCTACAGCACACAGACAGACATCTACATCATACAGACAAACATCTACAGCACACAGACAGACATCTACATCATACAGACAAACATCTACAGCACACAGACAGACATCTACATCATACAGACAAACATCTACAGCACACAGACAGACATCTACAGCACACAGACAGACATCTACAGCACACAGACAGACATCTACAGCACACAGACAGACATCTACATCATACAGACAAACATCTACATCATACATACAAACATCTACAGCACACAGACAAACATCTACAGCACACAGACAAACATCTACAGCACACAGACAGACATCTACAGCACACAGACAGACATCTACAGCACACAGACAGACATCTACATCATACAGACAAACATCTACATCATACATACAAACATCTACAGCACACAGACAAACATCTACATCATACAGACAAACATCTACATCATACATACAAACATCTACAGCACACAGACAAACATCTACAGCACACAGACAGACATCTACATCATACAGACAAACATCTACAGCACACCCGCCAGACCCACTAGCCTCCACCCCTATTTTCAGCACACGTAACACCTTCTGCCACATGGCTTCAAACAGTACGATTTTGTTTCTCCGTCGCCCACGCTCTTTCAATTTTAAAAAAATTAATAAAGCATTTGAACTTTCCATTTCGTGAAAAACTGAGGATTGTCTTATTTCCAGCTTGTGTTTTGTATGTTTTCTTTTTCTTAAAGATTATTGATGAGAAGAGTATTGTCCTAACCCATCGGGTATCTCATTGCACCCTCATATGTCATGTCTTGAAATATACAGACGGACAAATTAATAGTATCTTTACATTGCAGTACCTCTGCATCTTTCCAACTCTGCCCATTTCTTTTTATTTTTGTAACATTCCCAGAAAGCATGAATTATTGAGTCATTAGTAGTTTTACACTTCAGACATGACTGTTGTTGTGCGGTAAAATTTGTGAATTTTGTGACCTGTATTTAATTTATTTTATTTTATTTATACTAGATTAAGTGTAGATTTTTGTTAACTGTAATCTCGTTAGTTATGTTCCAACCTTCCCTCCATCTTGTGCCAATATCAGTTATTTAAAATCTTCCAAAAGTGTATATTGTCTGTTGAAAAGGCTCTCTGCAAGGTTTTGTAAAACTTACCAATCATATGAACATCCTTTTCTGACTCATAGGATTGATTCCCTCAAAATAGCTCTGATGTCCAAAAGATTTCTAATTGAAATGTTGTGAAATAGAACTTTTCAGTTGCATTTATTTTTAAATATCGACATTGGTCAACGCAAAATTGCTTTTTAAAGCGGTCATGGAAATGAATGTATTTCCTATTACCAAGTAATTTATGGTTTCTATGCCTTTAGTTTTCCATGTGGGGCTATTTATCGATGAATTCTGAAAAGCTACCCAAGGACTGTTCCATAAGATTGTGTTTCTGAAAAGGTATCTGTCACGTTCTGACCCTAGTTCTTGTGTTATTTGTTTGTTTTGGTTGGTCAGGACGTGAGTTGGGTGGGCATTGTATGTTTTGTGTTTCTAGGTTGGTTTTCTGTGTTCGGCCTAGTATGGTTCTCAATCAGAGGCAGGTGCCGTTAGTTGTCTCTGATTGAGATTCATACTTAGGTAGCCTGGGTTTCACTGTTGTTTTGTGGGTGTTTGTATCCGTGTCTGTGTTTTTCAACACACGGTACTGTTTCGGTTTTCGTTCGTTTCACGTTTATTATTTTTGTATTCATAGTGTTCAGTTTATGTTTTCTTAAATCAACAACCATGGACACTTCCCACGCTGCGCAGTGGTCCTCCGATCCTTTTCGCTTCTCCTCCTCAGATGAAGAGGAGGAGGATAACCCTTACAGTATCCAGCATTGTTCCATAAGTTTGTGTTTTTAGGGAGTGATATTGGTTTTTGTAAAATGTTTAATTTTTTTCATATTCTTAACTATGAAGTTGTTAATGTTCTTAGCTTTAGCCTTTGCAAATAGACCCGTGAAAAGATTCTGTTGATGAACATGTGCATCTTCAATATGTAGCCAACCCATTGTTCCTCTTTAGTGCATTTATATGTCGCAAGTAAAAGCCTTGTCTAGCGTGCTGATACAATTCCAAGTCTGGAAGGTTAAAGCAACCCTCAGACTTAGGAAGATGGAAAACTTTCTTTTCTATTCTTCAAATTTTATAAGCCCATATAAAGTCTGGTATTACCGAGTATACTTTTTACATAAATAAATACAAAAATGGCAGCCATTTCATTCTAAAGAGGTAGGTTCATTATTCAAATGAAGCAAGAGTCAGAGACCTCATCTACAGGTTTTAAATTGCCATGGAAAATCCATCTTCCCTACACTTAGAAATAATAGTTCCAAAGGAGTTCTTTCCAGAGGGATAGGATTCTACATTTAACCTTATCTTAACAGTTTTTGGAAGAAAGGGTTCTTTAATGATTCCTTGGAAGGCAAGAAAGGACATGGAACCCTACTGATTTTTTTATAAGACTTTCATTGTATTATTATAATGTTTTTTTAAACTTTAACATCAGGAGTTCCAGTGATCTGATGAATTTTCAAAACATGTTTTAAACTGTACGTACAGTATATGGTAATATTTGTACATACAATCTGTGCCTTTTACTACTATAGCCCATAGAAACACATTCACTAATGGTAAAAAAGACAGTCAAAGAATATATCTGGAAGATTTAAAAAAGCTCAGGAAATATATTTCTATTTGTTAACACTTTCTGAAGACACTGTATATATATTATTTCTGGTGTAGAGTAAAACACTCAACCACGCCCATCATTATCATATTTCTCAACGTGCTCTATTGGAGGTAGATTTTTTATTTTTTTATTTCAATATCTGTGTTTTTGCAAGTCCAGTGATTAGTATATTAATATTATGCTACACTAAGATAAATAACATGTATTTTTCAAAACGAATCCAATTTGTTACAAGTTTGATTTATTGCACCCATTACTGAGAAAGTTATTCCAGTTCAGATGATTTAGGTAGTCTTATTTATCAGTCTACCCTGGCAGTCATTCTGAATGCAAGTTGGATTTATTACACCCATTACTGAGAAAGTTATTCCAGTTCAGATGATTTAGGTAGTCTTATTTATCAGTCTACCCTGGCAGTCATTCTGAATGCAAGTTGCGGGTGATTAAAAGTTGCAATTGTTTTACATCCTCAGTGGCTGGACTCCAATAGCAATTACACATTACTTTCCAAGCCAGCATAATGTGACTTGCAGGCCTGATGTAGCCTGTAAAGCATGAGTTTCCTTTTTAGGGTTTAACTAGGCACTCAAAGAAAGGCTTTATGATATATACTGTATGTAATGCCTTGTCATAAAGAGTTTAATTTGAAAGGCTAATAAGGTTGGTGGAAGGATTCCTTCAAAGATATAAGTAAGGTTAGAGCATTGGGCCAGTAACCGAAAAGGTAGCTGGTTTGAATACCTGAGCCAACAAAGTGAAAAATCTGTTGATGTGCGCTTGAGCAAAACACTTAACCCTAATTTCCAGTGGTGCTGTACTACTATTGCTGACCCTATAAAAAACACATTTCACTGCACATCTGGTGTATGTGACAGTACATGGAAGCAGCCTTCTATGGAAGCAGTTTACATAGAGGGCCCTCTTCCAAGGGTTCTACCTAGCACCAAGAAGGGTTCCCATATGGAGACAAACCAAAAAACACTATATTGTTGCATTTAGTGCCTTTTTCCTAAGAGTGTATCCTCTTACTCAAGCTGTAACCAGGAGAGCACGGACATTAATAGTTTACCTAATGGTGGAACAGATGTTGGAATATATACACCACTATATACAGCATCCCTTAACGGCATAATCACTGGGCAGTGATTGCTTTTCAGTGGAACTGCTGAAAATTAAAAACCGCTTTAGTGATATGTGTGAAACGTAATACCTCAGGTGCAGGTACCTCTCATCAGGGTGAGCTAAAACCTATTAACTGGATTTGACCAAACCTACAATACAGTAAATGTATAGCTACTAATGATGTATATTCCAATTGGCCAGATAGAGAACATGAAAGGGTTTATTTAAAGTGTGTTGGTCATGTGACATGAGCATTTGAACACGTTTCACATGACGGGCTGTGTGTGTTTGGGTTGTTCTTTCATGTATAGTTCCACATTTATAATTATTGACTTGTTCATGTTTTATGTTCTCTGTTGGTTTGTGTTCTGGTCATAGTTCCTCCAGTAGTGAGTGTGACAGTTGATGTTGCTCCTGTCATTGGGGAGAATGAGGTTGTCTTGTCAACCTGCGTGGCTGCTGGTGCCAAGCCACAGGCAGAAGTGACATGGAAGACAGGTGAATTCGGCAGTTTGTTGAGGACGGTGACCAACTCCACCCAGCACACCAATGGCACCACCACAGTACTCAGCCACCTGCTCGGGGTACCAACCAAGGCAGCCAATCAGCAGCAGGTCCAGTGTGTGGTCAACCAGTCTGCCCTGGTAACAGAGAAGACCTACAACTACAGCATAAACATCCACTGTAAATATATTCTACTACCACTGTCCTACACTACCACTATCCTACACTGAGGCACACAAGTGGTTTTGACCTTAACCCACTTTCATTGTACTGCTCTACTGTAAGTCATCTATCAAACTGAAATGAAGGAAGACCAGGTTCACAAACAAAATTCTTAGTGTTGCCTCATCTGTGGATTAAAGTTTCACCCCTGCCCACTGCTCAGAGCCTGTAGTGTCATTGTTATGGGTCTGTCTTGGTATGAGTGTGTAGGTCTATTTACATTCTATATCTGCAGTAACTGTAACCATTTCTCTCTCTATCTCAGATCCACCTCAGTCAGTGAACATTACCCTTAGTGAGGCCTCTAAAGCCACAGTCTTCCTTTGTGTAGCAGACAGCAACCCACACCCCAACTACACCTGGAGCAGGTACTGACTCCTATGTAAACTAGTTCAAACCAGTTTAAATGTAAATGTTAGGTACACTTGTTTAAACATATGAAACAGATTATCTTGAAGCTTCAGTATGTTCATATATTATGCTGGTAGTCAAATGATGCCTTTGCCTATCTCACACACACTCACACAAAGCCCTTCTCCTCCTCTCTCTCTCTCTCCCAGAGTGGTCCAGCCATGGCCTGGGTCTTCAGTGAGAGCCGAGGGAGACAAACTGCACCTCCTCAGTCTCAGCTCTGAGCTGAATGGTCTCTATGTCTGTCAGGCCTCCAACCCCTACGGACGAGCCACTGGCTCCCTCTATGTACACACATCCTCTGGTGAGAAGCACCTGGTTGCTTAACTAGTTGCTTATGCTGTTTTATAAGATGCTTATAGTTGTTATATGATTGATTGATATATTGAATACTTTATTGTCCCATAGGGAATTTTGCCTGGCAAGAATATTGGCATTCCTGGCATACATATAAAACACATATGAGGTTGAGAAATGTGTTGTAGCATGGATAACAAAGTTGAGCCAGATGTTCACTTATCTTTCACTGCATGTGTTAATATCAGACGTATGGCCTCATTACCCTTTCTATGGGAAGGTACTGTATAACCACTAACTAAGATGGTCATGATACACACATATCTCTTACTGTATATGTACGTGTCTTATAACCTGGTATTATCTCTTTGTTTTCTGCAGGAAAGTTTTTGCATTGGAGCCATGATGGTTGCTTGGGCAACATGATTACATGTAATTATAAATACAGACTGTTCCTTATATTAACTGTATCTCCTCTCTCCTCACAGAGTCCTCTGCTGCCTGTTGGGTTCTACTCGTTGTCATTCTCTGTCTGATTGTTGCTGCGGCTGCACTCATATGGTACCGGTGCAAATACAGACAATTTACTTGGTAATATCAACTACTGTAATATCATGAACTGATTTTGCATTGTGAAAAGAATGCATTTGCATTAGATGATCATATATTGATTTTGCTCAAGTTAATATATTTTATTTTCCTGGACTATATTTTCCAGGAGTTCATTCGTGGCCAAGGCACCAGAACAGGTATGCTGTGAGTAGTGAGTAGTTACAGATGTAGGATCTTAATTTGAGTCAGTTTGCTACAGCAGGAAAATAATCGTTCAGTAACAGGAAATGTGAGTTATTATGAAAATTATAATTCATAGACATTTTTGTAAGGGTTGATACATTTTTCATGAGGAAAATCTAATCTGGAATTTCAAAGTGGAAACTGCAAACTTTTGAAGATTTTTTAAACATCAAATACACTACAAGTGTTAAATGTCCTACATTGCAGGGAAGTTTTCCAGTTCCCTCAACTGGGTGATCAAATTAAGTTGCTACATATGTATTTCACTGTCCTCCATTGTTTTGTGACTAAACTTACGAATTAGATTTCTCATTAGCCACTGGTTTCTATGTAATGATACTGTAATAATGTCTGTATGATTCCAGACTGTATCGGTATCTTCCAAGACGAGGAGACATGACAAGGTTGAGGAAGGTGAAGATGACTCATTGACTGCAACTGTCCAAACCAGGACGGAGCCTGAGGAAGAGGAAGAAGTATCATGATGTATGGAACAATATACCTTATTTGTTTTTTGGAAACATTTTATTTTTAATTTGTATTATTCCAAATGTTTTTCATGTTTGATAGATTGTCTGTTCATTAAGTATATTTATTGTGTTAGCTCGAAGAAATCGCGGACAGGTTTTAAGTGAATGCCAGAAAAATCTCATTCTCCAATGTTCTAACCATCTGCAAAGAATAGGCACATTATCCCGAGTGGCGCAGTGGTCTAAGGCACTAGAGATCCTGGTTCGAGTACAGGCTCTGTCGCGACCGTGAGACCCATGGGGTGGCGCACAATTGGTCGGGTTAGGGGAGGGTTTGGCTGGCAGGGATGTCCTTCTCCCATCGCGCTAGATTGACTCCTGTGGCGGGCTGGGAGCATGCACGCTGACACGGTCGCCAGGTGTACAGTGTTTCCTCTGACACATTGGTGTGGCTGCCTTCCGGGTAAAGCAGGCATTGTGTCAAGAAGCAGTGTGGCTTGGTTTTGTCGTGTTTCAGAGGATGCATGGCTCTTGGCCTTTGCCTCTCCTGAGTCCGTACGGGAGTTGCAGCGATGAGATAAGACTGTAACTACCAATTGGATACCACGGAATTGTGGAGAAAAAGGGGTCAAAAGTTTTTTTTAATTATACAAAAATAAAGCACATTCTCACAATAAGCACAATAAGCACATTCTCCAACCATTTAATGAACAATATCTTCTAGAACATTGGAAACCTCGACTCCATCACCTCTTCACCCAGTGCTGGTCCTCGTTTCAGATTTTTGTTCCCCTCTCGTGGACTCCGCCTTGCCGTGGTTGAGGGGCTTTGCTGCTTCAGCAGAAACAACAACTCTCCTGTACAGTATGTATGTACAGTGCTTTCAGAAAGTATTCATACCCCTTGACTTATTCCATATTTGATGTGTTGCAGCCTGAATTTCAAATGGATAAAAAATATTTTTCCACACTCATCTACACATAATAACCCATAATGACAAAGTGAAAACATGTTTTTTGAAATGTTTGTACATTTATTGAAAATGAAATACCTAAATATCTAATTTACATAAGTAATCACACACAAGTCAATACATGCTAGAATCACCTTTAGCAGTAAGTCTTTCTGGGTAAGTCTCTAAAAGCTTTGCACACCTGGATTGTACAATATTTGGACATTATTACAATTTTTTTTAGCTCTGTCAAGTTGGTTGTTGATCATTGCTAGACAGCCATTTTCAATTCTTACCATAGATTTTCAAGCCAATTTAAGTAAAAAGTAAGCCACTCCCGAACATGTAGTGTCGTCTTGGTACGTAACTCCAATGTATATTTGGTCTTGTGTTTTAGGTTATTGTTCTGCTGTAATGGGAATTTGTCTCCCAGTATCTGGAAATCAGACTGAACCAGGTTTTTCTCTAGGACACTGCCTGTGCATAGCTCTATTCCATGTATTTTTATTTTTAAAAAACTCCTTGCCGATGACAAGCATACCCATAACATGATGAAGCCACCACCATGCTTGAAAATACAGTATGAAGAGTGGTTCTCAGCGATGTTTTGTGTTGGATTTGCCCATGACATAATACTTTGTATTCAGGACATAAAGTTAATTTCTTTTCACTTTAGGATGCACATGATGCATGTTTTGGAATATTTTTTTCTGTAGAAAGTTTCCTCCTTTTCACTCTGTCATTTAGGTTAGAATTGTGGAGTAACTGCAATGTTGTTAATCCATCCTCAGTTTTCTCCTATCACACCAGTAAACTCTGTAACTGTTTCAAAAACACAATTGGTCTAATGATGAAATCCCTGAGCGGTTTCCTTCCTCGACTACGGCAACTGAGTTAGGAAGGACGCCTGTATCTTTGTAGTGACTGTGTATTGATACACCATCCAAAGTGTAATGAATAACTTCACCATGCTCAAATGGATATTCAATGTGTCTGCTTTTTTTTACCAGTCCACCAATAGGTGCCCTTCTTTGCAAGGCATTGGAAAACCTCCATGTTCTTTGTGGTTCAATCTGTGTTTGAAATGCACTGCTAGACTGAGGGACCTTATCTCTGTACTCCACACATACAGTTACTATGAGGTAGTCATTTGATTTTATTTTATTAGGATCTCTTTTAGTCCCCATTTGGACTAATCTTCCAAGAGTCCTTAACATTAAAATACAATTTATAATACAAACACACTTTCACACTTTCACATATAACACACTATTACAAACATACATAATACACTAGCATAATGACCCAATAAATACTCATTCAAAAAAAATATTGATTCTTCATCTACTATAGTCCCACAGCATTTCTATATACTATATTTAAATGGTTTTTAAATAATGTTTAAACTTATATACTGAAAGGTTTCTAGTTTGCTCAGTTAATTTATTCCATTTCTTTATTGCTCTAAATCGAAATGTTCTTTTGCCCATTTCTTTTTTCTGTCTGGATAACGCATAGATGGTGGACAATCTATTCCTAGTATTTACGGAATGCCTGTCTCTTACCAACTGAATACCATTGTGAATAGAACTTGGCTGTTTTAAATGATGTATATTATAAGATAAGCATGTTTTTTTTAAATTATCTTGTCGATTGATGACCAACCAAGAACACTGTGCATGACTGCAACAGAAGAACCATATCTCCGCCTTAAAACAATCCTTGCTGCTTTATTCTGTGCATTCTGCAGCCTCCTAACTTCACTAGATGATGCATTTCCCCAGACCACCGAACAATAGTTCACTTGACTCTCAACCAATGCCTGTGTTATTTGCTGAAGGATTTCCCTGGTAAATATTTAGCTATCCTTCTGATTATGCATGCTGTTTTAATATATTTTTTTACATAGATTAGTTATTTGAGACGACCATGATAAGCAGTTGTCTAGCTGCACCCCCAGTAGTTTGGTTTCTGCCACTTCTTCCATTTGTACTCCTCCCATACTTAATTGTATCCCATGCTGTTTTGGCCTTTTCCTAGTTGAACAGACCAACATAACTTTGGTTTTCTTGGTGTTTAAAGCAAGTTTGTTTTGGCAAACTCATTTCCTCCTAATCTCCAAATCTCCTTGCAAAGCTTGCTGTACCTGTTTAACCGATTGTCTTGCTGCATAAATTGTAGTATCATCTGCAAATATAGTAGCTTGAGTTTCAACCAAGGCATAGGGAAGGTCGTTGGTGTATATTAAGTAGAGTGGCCCAAGGCAGCTGCCCTGCGGTATTCCACAGTTTAACACATTAGGGGAAGAAAATGAACCATTGATATAGGTGGACTGTTTCCTGTCAGTTAGATATGACTGTACCCAATTCAATGCTACCTCCTTAAAACCATAATGCATTCATTTTGTCAAAATAATTTCATGATCCACTAAATCAAATGCTGCACTGAAATCTAAAAATATCATCAATCAAACCCTAACCCTATTTTTTTTAATCATATATCCACTTTGACATTATGGGATATTATGTGTATTCTAGTGACACAACATCTAAATGTAATACATATTACATTCAGACTGTAACACAACTAAATGTAGAACATGTCAAGGGGTGTGAATACTTTCTGAATGAACTGTACTGTAAGTGTTGAAGCCAACTAAAGGGAGCCCTGGTATAAGCTAAATGGCATATGTATAAAATGGAGAACCTTGTCAGTTACAGCTAATATAAACACAGCTTTGGCTAATGGTACTTCTTGCGGCGGCTCCAAAATGAATTCCTTTATATTATGCGGTTATGCAGTTTTGGTACAGGGAGCAGTTATACTGTAAAAGGAACCATGAAACCAAGTGATCCACTGGGAACAGAAGCTGCCTTATGATCCACGTATTAACTCTATCCCTCATGAACCCTGTATTATTTGTTGTTTTAGATTAGTATTAGTGTAGCATGGCATTTTTGGCCACCAGTAGTTACAATGCAAGTATTTTCACTACATTAGTAGTTACAATGCAAGTATTTTCACTACATTAGTAGATAGAATTCCAGTGGTTTACTACGTTAGTAGTCAAGTGTCACGTTCTGACCTTAGTTCCTTTTTTATGTCTCTGTGTTAGGTTGGTCAGGGCGTGAGTTGGGGCGGGTAGTCTGTTCTTTTTTCTATGTTATATTTCTATGTGTTTGGCCTAGTATGGTTCTCAATCAGAGGCAGGTGTCGTTTGTTGTAGCCTGTTTTCCACATTTTGGTGGTGGGTGTTTAATTTCTGTTTAGTGTCTGTTCACCTGGCAGAACTGTTTCGTTTTCTCTTTGTTGTTATTTTGTGTAGTGTTAAGTTTTTCAATTAAAATATGATGAATACTTACCACGCTGCATTTTGGTCCTCCTCTCCTTCCACCAATGAGAATCGTTACATCAAGGCCTTGCTTTGGTTAGTGCACTGTAATGTCCTTGTTTTTCAGCCTTGGAAATAGGAACACACAGGGACAAGCTGTTGCTTGGAGTTGGCCTCTTATTAAGTTGAAACATGCTTAAAGAGGAACGTAGTCTGCACACCTGCCTTTTCTGAAAACAATAATGAGTGCCTTTTTTAATCAACAATGAGAGACAGGAGTGTGGGTTTAGGGGTGGTCTGTGTGTGTACAATACTAGTCTGTACATGTCTTTGTTAATTGTGCGGTTGCTAATTAAACATACACTACCGTTCAAAAGTTTGGGGTCACTTAGAAATATCCTTGTCACATTTTTTGTCCATTAAAATAACATGAAAGTGATCAGAAATGCAGTGTAGACATTGTTAATGTTGTAAATGACTATTGCAGCTGGAAAAGGCAGATTTTTAATGGAATATCTACATAGGCATACAGAGGCCCATTATCAGCAACCATCACTCCTGTGTTCCATTGGCAAGTTGTGTTAGCTAATCCAAGTTTATCATTTTAAAAGGCTAATTGATCGTTAGAAACCCATTTTGCAATTATGTTAGCACAGCTGAAAACTGTGGTGCTGATTAAAGAAGCAATAAAAATGGCCTTCTTTAGACAAGTATCTGGAGCATCAGCGTTTATAGGTTCGATTACAGGCTCAAAATGGCCAGAATCAAATAACTTTCTAAATCAAATCAAATGTATTTGTCATATACACATGGTTAGCAGATGTTAATGCGAGTGTAGCGAAATGCTTGTGCTTCTAGTTCCGACAATGCAGTAATAACCAACGAGTAATCTAACTAACAATTCCAAAACTACTACCTTATACACACAAGTGTAAAGGGATAAAGAATATGTACATAAAGATATATGAATGAGTGATGGTACAGAGCGGCATAGGCAAGATGCAGTAGATGGTATTGAGTACAGTATATACATATGAGATGAGTATGTAAACAAAGTGGCATAGTTCAAAGTGGCTAGTGATACATGTATTACATAAAGATGGAGTAGATGATATAGAGTACAGTATATACGTAGACATATGAGGTGAATAATGTAGGGTATGTAAACATTATATTAAGTAGCATTGTTTAAAGTGGCTAGTGATATATTTTACATCAATTCCCATTATTAAAGTGGCTGGAGTTGAGTCAGTGTGTTGGCAGCAGCCACTCAATGTTAGTGGTGGCTGTTTAACAGTCTGATGGCCTTGAGATAGAAGCTGTTTTTCAGTCTCTCGGTCCCAGCTTTGATACACCTGTACTGACCTCGCCTTCTGGATGATAGCGGGTTGAACAGGTAGTGGCTCGGGTGGTTGTTGTCCTTGATGATCATTTTGGCCTTCCTGTGACATCGGGTGGTGTAGGTGTCCTGGAGGGCAGGTGATGCGTTGTGCAGACCTCACTACTCTCTGGAGAGCCTTACGGTTGTGGGTGGAGCAGTTGCCGTACCAGGCGGTGATACAGCCCGACAGGATGCTCTCGATTGTGCATCTGTAGAAGTTTGTGAGTGCTTTTGGTGACAAGCCGAATTTCTTCAGCCTCCTGAGGTTGAAGAGGCACTGTTGCGCCTTCTTCACGATGCTCTCTGTGTGGGTGGACCAATTCAGTTTGTCTGTGATGTGTACGCCGAGGAACTTAAAACATACGACCCTCTCCACTACTGTTCCATCGATGTGGACAGGGGGGTGTTCCCTGTGCTGTTTCTTGAAGTCCACAATCATCTTCTTAGTTTTGTTGACGTTGAGTGTGAGGTTATTTTCCTGACACCACACTCCGAGGGCCCTCACCTCCTCCCTGTAGGCCGTATCGTCGTTGTTGGTAATCAAGCCTACCACTGTTGTGTCGTCCGCAAACTTGATGATTGAGTTGGAGGCGTGCGTGGCCACGCAGTCGTGGGTGAACAGGGAGTACAGGAGAGGGCTCAGAACGCACCCTTTTGGGGCCCCAGTGTTGAGGATCAGTGGGGTGGAGATGTTGTTACCTACCCTCACCACCTGGGGGCGGCCCGTCAGGAAGTCCAGTTCCCAGTTGCACAGGGCGGGGTCGAGACCCAGGGTCTCGAACTTGATGACGAGTTTGGAGGGTACTATGGTGTTAAATGCTGAGCTGTAGTCGATGAACAGCATTCTCACATAGGTATTCCTCTTGTCCAGATGGGTTAGGGCAGTGTGCAGTGTGGTTGAGATTGCATCATCTGTGAACCTATTTGGGCGGTAAGCAAATTGGAGTGGGTCAAGGGTGTCAGGTAGGGTGGAGGTGATATGGTCCTTGACTAGTCTCTCAAAGCACTTTATAGGGACGGAAGTGAGTGCTATGGGGCGACAGTCGTTTAGCTCAGTTACCTTAGCTTTCTTGGGAACAGGAACAATGGTGGCCCTCTTGAAGCATATGGGAACAGCAGACTGGGATAAGGATTGATTGAATATGTCCGTAAACACACCAGCCAGCTGGTCTGCGCATGCTCTGAGGGCGCGGCTGGGGATGCCGTCTGGGCCAGCAGCCTTGCGAGGGTTAACACGTTTAAATGTTTTACTCACCTCGGCTGCAGTGAAGGAGAGTCCGCATGTTTTGGTTGCGGGCTATGTCAGTGGCACTGTATTGTCCTCAAAGCGGGCAAAAAAGTTATTTAGTCTGCCTGGGAGCAAGACATCCTGGTCCGTGACTGGGCTGGTTTTCTTTTTGTAATCCGTGATTGACAGTAGACCCTGCCACATACCTCTTGTGTCTGAGCCATTGAATTGCGATTCTGCTTTGTCTCTATACTGACGCTTAGCTTGTTTGATTGCCTTGCGGAGGGAATAGCTACACTGTTTGTATTCGGTCATGTTTCCGGTCACCTTGCCCTGATTAAAAGCAGTGGTTCGCGCTTTCAGTTTCACGCGAATGCTGCCATCAATCCACGGTTTCAGGTTTGGGAATGTTTTAATCGTTGCTATGGGAACGACATTTTCAATGCACGTTCTAATGAACTCTCTCACCGAATCAGCGTATTCGTCAATGTTGTTGTTTGACGCAATACGAAACATATCCCAGTCCACGTGATGGAAGCAGTCTTGGAGCGTGGCATCAGATTGGTCGGACCAGCGTTGAACAGACCTCAGTGCGGGAGCTTCTTGTTTTAGCTTCTGTCTGTAGGCAGGGAGCAACAAAATTGAGTCGTGGTCAGCTTTTCCGAAAGGAGGGCGGGGGAGGGCCTTATATGCGTCGCGGAAGTTAGAATAGCAATGATCCAAGGTTTTACCAGCCCTGGTTGCGCAATCGATATGCTGATACAATTTAGGGAGTCTTGTTTTCAGATTAGCCTGGTTAAAATCCCCAGCTACAATGAATGCAGCCTCAGGATATGTGGATTCCAGTCTGCAAAGAGTCAAATAAAGTTTGTTCAGAGCCATCGATGTGTCTGCTTGAGGGGGAATATATACGGCTGTGATTATAATCGAAGAGAATTCCCTTGGTAGATAATGCGGTCGACATTTGATTGTGAGGAATTTTAAATCAGGTGAACAGAAGGACTTGATTTCCTGTATGTTGTTTTGACCACACCACGTCTCGTTAACCATAAAGCATACGCCCCCGCCCCTCTTCTTACCAGAAAGATGTTTGTTTCTGTCGGCGCGATGCGTGGAGAAACCAGCTGGCTGCACCGACTCCGATAGCGTCTCTCGAGTGAGCCAAGTTTCCGTGAAGCAAAGAACGTTACAGTCTCTGATGTCCCTCTGGAATGCTACCCTTGTTCGGATTTCATCAACCTTGTTTTCAAGAGACTGGACATTGGCGAGAAGTATGCTAGGGAGTGGTGCGCGATGTGCCAATTTGTAAGTCGCTCTGGATAAGAGCGTCTGCTAAATGACTTAAATGTAAATGTAAATGTAATGTGCCCGTCTCCGGAGTCTGACCAGAAGAACGCTTCGTTTCCCTCTTTTACGAAGTTGTTTTTTTGGGTCGCCGGCTGGGATCCATTCCGTTGTCCTTACTCACACCCTTCTCCATTCCATCCTGCTGTGGGGGAACCAGTCGAAATCTCTCCGGGTACTCATCGACTCTGGGGCCAATGAGAGTTTTATGGACACTACCCTTGTGTCAGAACTGGACATTCCCATAGATGATAGAGTGCTGGAATGACGCTCTATTGGCAGGGTCACCCACAATACCACTCCCGTCAACCTGCGAGTGTCAGGGAACCACAGCGAGGCTATACCGTTCATGCTGATTAAGTCTCCTCAGGTTCTTGTGGTATTGGGATTCTGTTGGCTCCAGCTACACAATCCCCTCATCGACTGGACTGCTGGTGCTATCATTGACTGGAGCCCATTCTGCCACGCCCATTGCCTGAAGCCGTGCAGACTGCCCCGGGATGCCTTCCTGTGGGCTCGGAAGTATCCTCGGACTTCTCCGCCATTCCCGCGGAGTAGCAGAACCTCCGGGAGGTTTTCAGTAAGGCCGGGGCCACTTCGTTTCCAACGCATCGACCCTATGACTGCGGGATCAATCTTATCCCGGGCATCATACCACCCCGGGGACAACTGTATACGCTGTCGTGTCCGGAAACCAAGTCTATGGAGACTTTCATAGAGGACTGTCTGGCTGCAGGGTGTATCTGTCCTTCTTCCTCCACTGCCAGCGCAGTGTTCTTCTATGTGGAGGAGGGACAAAACCCTGCGCCCGTGCATCGACGACCGGGGCCTCAATGACATCATTGAGGCTACCCGCTACCACTCATCGCCTCAGCCTTCGAGCCGCTCCAGGGGGCCACCATTTTCTCCAAGTTGTACCTGTGGAACGCCTACCATCTGGTGTGGATACGGGAAGGGGACGAGTAGAAGACAGCCTTCAACATGGCCAGAGGACACAAGGAATATCTGGTTATTGGTCTGACCATTTGGTCTGACCAACGCTTCAGCTGTGTTCCAGGCCCAGTTAACGATGTTCTCCGTGACATGTTGAACCGGTTCATGTTCGTCTACCTCAACGATATCCTCCTCTTCTCCCGCTCCATATCCTACAGGTCCTCCAGCGCCTTCTGGAGAACTAGCTTTTGGTGAAAAGTGAAAATTCCATCGCTCCACCATGTTCCTTGGTTACATTTTCGCTGCAGGTAATGTGCAGATGGATCCCGGAAAGGTGAGAGTGTTGGTGGAATGGTACCTATGAACCTACGTCTAGAGTGCATTTGCAGCTCTTCCTGGGTTTTGCCAATTTCTATCGCTGCTTTATCCGGGTGTTACAGCACCCTGGCTTCCCCCCTTTCTGCACTCACCTCTTCCAAGGTTCCATTCACGTGGTCCCCAGCTGCTGACTGAGCATTCCTGGACCTCAAGCACTGATTCACCACAGCTCCCATATTAGTCCATCCCGATCCATCCCGTCAGTTCGTGGTGGAGGCCGACACAAGTGTCGGAGTAGGAGCTGTCCTGTCCCACCGTTCTGCACTGGACCTTAAGCTGCATCCCTGCGCCTTCTTCTCCCATCGTCTTAATGCCACAGAGAGGAATTACGATATGGGGAATCGTGAGCTTCTCGCGGTGAAAATGGCTTTGGAGGAGTGGAGGCACTGGTTGGGGGGAACATCCTTTCGTTGTGTGGATGGATCACAAGAACCTGGAATATCTCCACACCACCAAGCGTCGCAATTCCAGGCAAGCTCGGTGGGCCCTTCTTTTCACCCGGTTCCACTTCTCCCTCTCCTACTGCACAGGATCCAAGAATGTCAAGCCGGATGCGCTTTCACACCGCTATAGCCCCGCAGCTACACCCTTTGATCCCGAGACCATCCTTCCTTCCTCGTGTGTGGCGGCGGCACTCATCTAGAGTATTGAGAACCAGGTCCGTGAGGTGCAGCGTTCCCATCCGGTTATCAGGGGGCCCTAGTCCTGGAGGGGGCTCACTCCCCCAGGCTTGCCTGCCACCCGGGTTCCCGTCGGACCCTGTCCTTTGTGTGACAGAAGTACGAAAAACATGCTGGTAGGCTTGAAGAAACAAAACGAACTGGCAACAAACAAACAAAGAACACGGGTATAAATGCACAGGGGATAATGGGGAAGATGGGTGACACCTGGAGGGGGGTGGAGACGAGCACAAAGACAGGTGAAACAGATCAGGGTGTGACATGACGTCCCATTTAGGCCAGTAAAGGGAGACCTGGCCAAGAAGCCAAGCTATAAAACACTCCATATATACAGTACCAGGCAAAGTTTGGACACACCTACACAGTCAAGGGTTCTCTTTATTTTTTACATTGTAAAATAATAGCAATCCAGGAGGTTGAGAGAATGCCAAGCATGTGCAAAGCTGTAATCAAGGCAAAGGGTGTCTACTTTGAAGAGTCTTTGTTTAACACTTTTTTTGTTTACTACATGATTCCGTATGTGTTATTTCATATTTTGGATGCCTTCACTATTATTCTACAATGTAGAAAATAGTCAAAATAGAGAAAAACCATGGAGAAAAACCACTCTGATACATAGATAGGATCGGGTTAATGAATACAGTAGGCCTTGGGAAGGATGACGTGTTTGTGTGTTGAACCTCTGTGCTATTGAAAAACAGGGCAGACAGACACTATCTTTGTCCTGAATGAATGAGGATATGTATTCTACAGCTGGTATGTACTAAATGTGGGCACAATCCATCACTCATCCTAATTCCTTTAGCGTTTTCTTTCTCGCCAGTCTATTTTTGTATATGATTTCTGCTGTGGTTGGAACAACAAGATGACATGAGCATCAGAAGGCCACTCAGCCCACAATAATATATTTATTTTTAGGCAGATGAAATTCTGGCAGAAAATAAATGTTGGCGGACAGAAGTTCCAGCGACAGAGGGGTGATACAGAGGCTTAGCAAAATACATTTAATAAATACTATAAAAAGAATTATCACGAAAAATAAATCAGATAACCGACATTGAAGCTGTCTTCTTTTTCTCAAAGAAGTCACTGTTTACAAGCCTCTGCCCTCTACACCAGATTCAGAACTGAATGATAGTAGCTAAGCCTCCAGCCAGGTTCCTAACTTGATTATTATGCTGTTACTCTGAGAACTGGACCCATGCAATCTAATATGGACTAGTGACTGTGATGGAAAGTCCCGTGATGTAATCACTATGGTAAAGGCAGAGATCAGTAGATCATGGGAGTGCCTCAACCTCACTCACATGGTTTTATTTCTGTGAAGAATTCAGCTGTGTCCCTCTGCTCACTACTTTCTTTGTAAACAAAGGAGAGAGAAGGCAAGAGCAGTTGTACTGCTGTAAATAATGATAACTATTGATGCTTTTTTGAATAGTGATCCATTTACCAAGTGCAGGAAATGTAACGATGTTCAATTTGAACATGTATTCAAAAACAATGTTTATTTATCAATTTGACACCTGCACCAACTCTTTCCCAGGCCTCTCTATACCACTGTCTTTCTCCCATCATGGTGTGACCAGTGGCCTTAAGTTGTCATGCTGCAGTGAGCATGTTTCTCTATATGTGTACACATTACTGTAGTTGTTCTTCACTCATGTTGTGTCGTGGAAATTTCCTCTATTTACCAAATCATGGGAGCAAACCACACACACACGTCAGAGTTAGTTATAAAAGTCCATCTTTAATTATATGAGCTCTTATCACAATCCTGTGACTCTCAGATAATTCAGTGTCTCCCAGTGAATCCTCTGAGAGCCCCCTTACAATGCAACTGAGTTCCTTTAATAGCAAAGACACCCATAGTCAGACAGCATAGACATAATTCATCGTTCAGCTTTGTCTCCTTTCCCAAACCCCAGAAACCATAAACCAAATCCTCCATATCAACAGGCATATATCAAATTGTAATTTATATACAACCCACTCTAAATACAAACTCCTGGACAAACTCACGGAGAGGAGAGTGACCCTACAGGTCAACAAAGAGGGAGCATAGAATGATTCCACCCTCCTTTCCCCCCCATGAGAAAAGTAGGGTGTAAAAGATATGTTTACACATGATGACACTTTGACCTCTCCCCTCTCTCAGCGGCCCATGCAACTGCAACCTCACCACAGAATTACACAAAAATACCATTCTGATGAGAAGTAACTTTACACACATTTGATGAATATTAAACATCTTACAAATTCTGATAATTCCACGACAGTTGTTATTCATAATATACAGGATTTTCATTTTTTTTGTTGTTGCTGTTACTATGTAGATCTAGTTCCTTACACCCAACTACCAGACCTTCTTGTTGCTTTATGTCTATTTCAGGGCCTGGACACATTAACTGGGTGGATACATTATTTGAATAGTCTTCTGAATATAAAAATAAAGCAGGGAGGCCACTGCTAGAAACAACGTGTGACTTTCTGAGATACATTGCATTTGAGCCATAGATAAAATCCCTTGGGCTCGTTGTTGTTCTGTAAACCAGCCTTAGCTTTTATATTCTTATATTCTTGGCATGAGTAGCAGGAAGTTGAAATTGGGCACGCTATTTATCCAAAAGTAAAAATGCTGTCCCTTATACCTTAAGAAGTTAACAAGAAATGTGTAGAGTGGTTGAAAAAACAGTTTTAATGACTACAACCTAAGTGTATGTAAACTTCCAACTTCAACTGTATCTGACACGAGTCCGGAGCGAGAGGTTTGGTGATGAAATTTCCTCTTCTCGGACAGAAATCAATATTTCCATCTACACCACCTGAGTTCTCTCATCATTTAATTGGTCAGCGAATTCAGTGAGTTCTGCTGATTTGTCATCCAACTTGGTCATTGTGTTCATTAACTGATGGTCTTTGGTTTGCAGCATGTTGAGTAGATTGTTACTTTGAGTAACGTTCAACACAACTACATGCATGTTGTCACTTTGCACGCTCCTATTTGTAGATAACTTGTCAGATTTAGCTAGTTTAGTATGGACTTCGTCGTTTTTAGTTTGGCTAAATCGAGTTGTTCCTGTAGAAGACGATTTTGTTGAAGAGTTTGTACTCGTTCATCGTCATAAGTTTTTGCAATTACTTTAAATTGTTCAGTTTTCGACCGCAATTCATTGGTTAACAGAATGTTTTACTCATCTGTTTTGTCAATAGTTTCCCAGTTCTCTCCAACTGTTCCTTCAGATCAACCATTTCTTACTAGTGCTTCAGCTGTGCACTGTGCTATTGGACTGATGCCAACGTCTGATGGCCTCGACAACATTCCGCTGAAAAGGCAGCTCACAAAATTCAACAATATTTTTTTGAAATATGTCACTTTCACACATTAACAAGTCCAATACAGCAAATGAAAGATAAACATCGCTATAATCTACCCATCATGTCCGATTAAAAAAATGCTTTACAACTAAAGCACAACATATGATTATGTTAGATCACCGTCAAGTTGGAAAAAAACACCTCCTTTACCTACTAAAGAAAGCAATGGTGCATTTTCCCATTAGAGTTACGTTTACATCAAATTGACTTGTTGCAGATAAAAGTCTGTGCGTAAATAAAAATAACTTGCAGTTAAAATCCCATGTGCCAAGAAAAAAAAAAGTGAAATTTCCATCGCATCTTTTACTCAAGGCCTACAGATGGTTTTGTAACACAAAAAATGCTTTACTCGCATAAAAATGTTGATTGGAAACCTGGTTAATGTGGATGAACGTATGCAAGCCTACAGGAGACTTTTGAAGTAGCCTAATCAGATTTAACCATTGTGACTGGTTGTTTTAATGCCACATATGAAAGGTAATATATTTGTTAAATGATAAATATGAAGACTATACTGAAGCGTTAGGTCCTAGGTGCATGAGGAATAGCCGCTTGGATTGGAGAGGAGGTAGAACGCGTGTTAAACTTTCCTGAATAACTGGGAAAGCCTGGAGCATATTTGGCCACATTATAGGGAGACTTGGGAGAATGATGATCTACAAAAAACTGCACATTCAGTATTAGATTTGAAATACAGCCAGACCGCACTGCTACTGTGCCTTTTTAGACCCAGAACTGATCCAAATGGAATGAAACCTTCAAGTCACAGGGCTTTTGCGCTATTATTCAAATAACATTTTCACTGCAGCTCGGAGTAGAATTTTGAACTCACTTGAAAACAATAATGTAATTATTCATTTCATTGTGGTGTTGTAGGGTAGTCTAGTCTATCATTGTATTGTACCTAAACAAGATCAATACGGGAGCTTTTGACCTGGCCTCCCCACTTCCTATCAGCTAATCGTATTTGTTCTTGTGGATTCATTTTGAGAATTGATGCCGTTTTGAATGCTTTGTGTGGTATTATGATTGCTAGTTTAGGTTGCAGATCTGGACAAATTATCCACCTACCACTTTTGCCACTATGAATGGTGGATAGAGGGCAGGATAGGCAGCTAGACTGGTAAACTATATTGATGTATAGTAAAAGTTTGTAGTGCATAAGGGAAGTACCAAAACACCTTTGGACTACCACTCCCCCCCCCCCCCCCCCCCATTACATTTCGAGCTGTCACTAAAGTTTTCTACAGGATGTGAAATGGCTCACATCAGGTGTGTCTTTTACAACAGTGTTTTTTATATTTTGGCAAATGTTTCAACAAGGTGTATTACATTGTCTGCTTCATTACAGTAGTTGATAGGCTTGCTATTGTGGCATGTTTTTCTGTTGGTCAACTAATTTAACCATTTATTAACTGGTTAATTTAAAATTTTAAAAACATGTATTTCACCTTTATTTAACCAGGTAGGCTAGTTGGGAACAAGTTCTCATTTGCAACTGCGACCTGGCCAAGATAAAGTAAAGCAGTGTGACACAGACAACAACACAGAGTTACACGTGGAGTAAACAATAAACAAGCCAATAACACAAACAAATCACTGACACAGTAGAAAAAAAGAAAGTCTATATACAGTGTGTGCAAAAGGCATGAGGAGGTAGGCAATAAATAGGCCACAGGAGAGAATAATTACAATTTAGCAGATTAACACTGGAGTGATAAATGAGCAGATGATGATGTGCAAGTAGAGATATTGGTCTGCAAAAGAGCAGGAAAGTAAATAAATAAAAACAGTATGGGGATGAGGTAGATAGATTGGGTTGGCAATTTACAGATGGACTATGTACAGCTGCAGCGATCGGATAACTGCTCAGATAGTTGATGTTTAAAGTTGGTGAGGGAAATAAAAGTCTCCAACTTCAGCGATTTTTGCAATTCGTTCCAGTCATTGGCAGCAGAGAGCTGGAAGGAAAGGCGGCCAAATGAGGTGTTGGCTTTGGGGATGATCAGTGAGATATACCTGCTGGAACATGTGCTACGGGTGGGTGTTGTTATCGTGAGCAGTGAACTGAGATAAGGCGGAGCTTTACCTAGCATAGACTTATAGATGACCTGGAGCCAGTGGGTCTGGCGACGAATATGTAGCGAGGGCCAGCCGACTAGAGCATACAGGTCGCAGTGGTGGGTGATATAAGGTGATTTGGTAACAAAAAGGATGGCACTGTGACAGATTGCATCCAGTTTGCTGAGTAGAGTGTTGGAAGCTATTTTGTACATGACATCACCAAAGTCGAAGATCGGTAGGATAGTCAGTTTTACTAGGGTAAGTTTGAGGGCGTGAGTGAAGGAGGCTTTGTTGCGAAATAGAATGCCGATTCTAGATTTCATTTTTGATTGGAGATGTTTAATATGAGTCTGGAAGGAGAGTTTGCAGTCTAGCCAGACACCTAGGTATTTATAGTTGTCCACATATTCTATGTTGGAACCATCCAGGGTGGTGATGCTAGTTGGGGTTGGGGTTGGTTAGTCAGCCAAAAATTGTACTGAAATGTGCAGCCCCAGTTACTCCCCAACCCTGTAATAAACATCAGCTGTTATCTATTTTGTCCAGTAGTGCAACTGCTCTTGCATTCTTTCTCCTTCGTGTTGAAAACAATTGCTGAACTGAGGAATGAAACGGCTGAACACTTCACAGACATAAATTGCACATGGAATGACGCTGGAGAGATGAAGCCGGTACGGGGAGTCAAACATTTAAATAACGTACATGGAAGGAGACAGGAACAGCGTCAGCAAAGTAATAATGCAGACAAAAAAATGAATGCAGCAGTGGGGAACAGAGCAGGGAACTGACAAATATAGGGGAGGAAATTAACAGGTGATGAATGAGTCCAGGTGAGTCCAATATCACTGATGCGCGTGACGAGGGAAGGCAGGTGTGCGTAATGGATGGCAGGAGTACGTGATGCAGGGCAACCTGGCGTCCTCAAGCGCCAAGGGGGGAGAATAGTGGGAGCAGACGTGACAATAAAGACGTGTGGGTTGAAGAACTCCAATTTCAGCAGTTCCCATCGGGATCATGCCTGGGTACTTTCCAGTGACAGCCTCTCGGCCACTAGTCTATAGTTACATTGTCTGTTCTCAGTGTAACTGCATAGTAATCATGTTAGGAGTCTGGGCAGAGGCAGTGTTCTACATCTGATGTAGAGGGCAGAGGATGCAAACAGTAACTTCTTTGTTTATTATTACAATGTCTGATGTTTTTCTTGTGATATTTGGTAAAACATTCCTCAGCCTCTCAGTATCACGCCTTTGTCACTGGTTGCACTTCCCAGAGAGGGAAACATCTCCATTGAACAGAGCCAGGTCTAAAGAAACATGGTATGAAGAAAAGGTAGCCTATTTCAGAAGAACAGAATAGCATATTCTGAGTTGTCCTTATGTTACGCCCTGATCTGGCTATATGTATGTATGACTGTGGGATACACTAGTTAATTTAGCAGACAAGATTTGTTTAGAATTCCGTGGTATTATTTTATATTATTTTAAAATATGAAGAATAGAATTGAACATAAAATATAAAGGATATTATCCCCACATGATTTCTGGGGGACATGCGGCTAATCTGTGTTGAGCAATTAACCAAGAAACAGGTCCTCCTACAGTATCTGCATAATTTATGTTATTTATGCAACTTTAGTTATGGTACAAACATTAGGCTATATGTTTAGATTGGTAATACATTGTAAGGCAGCGTGATGCGACTCTAATGAGGATTGGAAAAAAGTAGCTTGAAAGGCCTGAGCTCTGCTGTGTTTCTTCTGCTCTGTTTCTCTTATTCACAATTTGACAAGCACTTATCACCAATCAGACTCTTCTTCATTTAACGTGGTCTTTACACATAGCCTACTAATATAAGTGTGGAATAATTGTTTATTTAGAATAAAAAAACATGTAATCCGTAGCCTGCACTCGAATAGTGTGTGTTCCATTTATAATAGTAAAGTTATGGGAAGCTAAGCTTTCCCTACAGTAAATTGAATTACTGTTTAGCTATAATTAGCCTAATTAGCTTCCTCCTGTCTATACAGAAATAAATAAAATAGTACAAAATAGTCTACAAAAGCATGTTTTGGCCACCGGATCATTAGCTTCTTTAAAAAAAAGCTGTGGATTGTTTTAAATCTCATTGCTTGCAGTCGGAAGGAAAGTCAGCGTGTGCAATTTGGCTAGATTGGTGTCACCCAGTCTCTCATTTATTATGTACTATTTTGTACAAATTAGCACAATGTTTTTATGTACTAATAGCAAAACTCTCAAGGCATCAAACTTCATCAATGCCACGCCCCTTCTGAATCCTTAACTCGATGCTCTCGGAGTTTGTGCTATTAGTACAAATAAATATAACTGCTTATTTGGACGTAGCTAGTTGGCTATTTTAAAGTGAAAGTGAGGTAAATTATCGGATAAGAAATGACCAATAATCTAGTAGTTTCTGTATTTCGGCCCATATAATTCTAGACTATTATTGCATTTGAATCAGTTATGTGTATTGCTTCATCATCTTGTATATTACTGGAAGTGATCTTTATTTGTTCTGGCCAACATTGTTGTTGTTGTAACACGTTAGCTTTTTGGTTCCCGGGAGCGTGTAAATTTACGCCTTTTTAAAATCTACTAGCTGTTGTTATCATTTATGTAAAAAGACAATACATAATATCAATTGTGTAAGCACATGGCACTACTTTTTAGCAATTTATTGATTTATTTCAGACTCATGATTTAAGTGGCTCGCTGTGAGTGACGGACTGTGAAACTCAATCTCCCATGATTCCGTAGTACCTTAACTCACCATATAATTAATCAATTTATGTTGTATTCAAATAAAATACAATTGTATTAGTCATATGCGCCTGATACAACAGGTGTAGACTTTACAGAGAAATGCTTACTTATGATCCCCTAACCAACAATGCAGTTTCAAAAAATACAGATAAGAATAAGAGATAAAAGTAACAAGTAATTAAAGAGCAGCAGTAAATAATGACAATATATACAGAGGGGTGCTGGTACAGTGTCAATGTGCAGGGACACCGGTTAGTTGAGGTTGTATGTACATGTAGGTAGAGTTACTAAAGTGACTATGCATAGATGGGAGGGGGGCAACGCAAACAGTCTGGGTAGCCATTTGACTAGATGCTCAGGAGTCTTATGGCTTGGGGGTAGAAACTATTTAGAAGGCTCTTGGACCTAGACTTGTCGCTCCGGTACCGCTTGATGTGCGGTAGTGGAGAGAACAGTCTATGACTAGGGTGGCTGGAGTCTTTGACAATATGTAGGGCCTTCCTCTGACACCGCCTGGTATAGTCCTGGATGGCAGGAAGCTTGGCCCCAGTGATGTACTGGGCCGTTCGCACTACACTCTGTAGTCCCTTGCGGTCGGAGGCTGAGCAGTTGCCATACCAGGCAGTGATGCAACCAGCTGTAGAACCTTTTGAGGATCTGCGGACCTATGCTAAATATTTTCATTCTCCTAAGGGGGAATAGGTTTTGTTGTGCCCTCTTCGTGACTGTCTTGGTGTGCTTGGACCATGTTAGCTTGTTGGTGATGTGGACGCCAAGGAACTTGAAGCTCTCAACCTTCTCCACTGCAGCCCCGTAGATGAGAATGGGGGCGTCCTCGGTTCTCTTTTTCCTGTTGTCCTCAATTATCTCCTTTGTCTTGATCACGTTCCAGGTTCCAGATCAAACCGTTTAAGATCAGATAAAATGCTTTCTTTCTGAGAGTTTAGAATATTTATTGTCACATAGCTCACTGTCGATATTGACAATTAGGTTAAACAGAGCATGACTGTTGTAGCCTAAGTTTGTGCACTCGGACAGCATCAGTAGGCAGCATCAGTGGACTAGACTGGGAAGGCTTATTGTCAAAGTCTACAGGGACACCAGGGATTTGACCCGGCAATAGTGCAACCAATAAAACTATACTACTTTGGCAAGACTGCCCTAGAGAGGCAAAATGACGTAACTATAAATTTGCTAAAACATATTTGATCTGTTGTAATGGTTTCCTGCTACAAGAACAAGCCAGTTGATCAGAATATATCACGGTGTAATAGGAATATATCACGGTGTAATCGGAATATATCACGGTGTAATAGGAATATATCACGGTGTAATAGGAATATATCACGGTGTAATCGGAATATATCACGGTGTAATAGGAATATATCACAGTGTAATAGGAATATATCATGGTGTAATAGGAATATATCACGGATTACCAGAAATTGCAGTCTGTCTAGACAGAAAAATAAAGTCAGATTTTGCAGTAAAGTAAATTTAAAGTTCCTGCATTTAACATGTGTAGGGCAGAAGTGGGAGCCTAATATTCATATCTTACTATCAATATATAGCAACTATACAATTAAATATAGGCCTACAACCTTTTACAATCATGGAGGAACCCAGTCTAAGTAGGCTACCCCTCAATTACGGCCATAGAAATAATACTTACAAAAAACTATTGCATTAGATAAAACGGACCTCCTAAATATTTCTGTTGAGCACTTCGGCATTACAAGTCAGTTGTTAAAAGTACTCCTAGGGCCATTGGAAGAACTATACAGATATCCAATTTCTGTCTGGTTCTCTGCTCTGTCATGACCTCTAGAGAGTCTGGAGTCAGGCCAATAGCTAACTCCAATAACTGAATTAGCCTTCTTAATCAGTTTATTGATCTTGATCCTAATGTGGACAATTTAATATCTAAAATAACCCTCTATTTACTACCTCATTCTGGAATTATTATGCTATTAAACCATTAGCATATGATTATGTGTTCATATTGACATTATAAAGATGCACATTGTCCTCAATTTCAGAAATGTCAGGATCTACAAAAAAATGTGTCCAAACTGTGGCCAAAACCTTGTGGTGAGGGCTAAAGAATGTGTCCAAACTGTGCCCAAAACCTTGTGGTGAGGGCTAAAGAATGTGTCCAAACTGTGGCCAAAACCTTGTGGTGAGGGCTAAAGAATGTGTCCAAACTGTGTCCAAACCCAAAACCTTGTGGTGAGGGCTAAAGAATGTGTCCAAACTGTGGCCAAAACCTTGTGGTGAGGGCTAAAGAATGTGTCCAAACTGTGGCCAAAACCTTGTGGTGAGGGCTAAAGAATGTGTCCAAACTGTGCCCAAAACCTTGTGGTGAGGGCTAAAGAATGTGTCCAAACTGTGCCCAAAACCTTGTGGTGAGGGCTAAAGAATGTGTCCAAACTGTGCCCAAAACCTTGTGGTGAGGGCTAAAGAATGTGTCCAAACTGTGCCCAAAACCTTGTGGTGAGGGCTAAAGAATGTGTCCAAACTGTGGCCAAAACCTTGTGGTGAGGGCTAAAGAATGTGTCCAAACTGTGGCCAAAACCTTGTGGTGAGGGCTAAAGAATGTGTCCAAACTGTGGCCAAAACCTTGTGGTGAGGGCCAAACTGTGGCCAAAACCTTGTGGTGAGGGCTAAAGAATGTGTCCAAACTGTGGCCAAAACCTTGTGGTGAGGGCTAAAGAATGTGTCCAAACTGTGGCCAAAACCTTGTGGTGAGGGCTAAAGAATGTGTCCAAACTGGCCAAAACCTTGTGGTGAGGGCTAAAGAATGTGTCCAAACTGTGCCCAAAACCTTGTGGTGAGGGCTAAAGAATGTGTCCAAACTGTGCCCAAAACCTTGTGGTGAGGGCTAAAGAATGTGTCCAAACTGTGGCCAAAACCTTGTGGTGAGGGCTAAAGAATGTGTCCAAACTGTGGCCAAAACCTTGTGGTGAGGGCTAAAGAATGTGTCCAAACTGTGGCCAAAACCTTGTGGTGTGGTGAGGGCTAAAGAATGTGTCCAAACTGTGGCCAAAACCTTGTGGTGAGGGCTAAAGAATGTGTCCAAACTGTGGCCAAAACCTGTGGTGAGGGCTAAAGAATGTGTCCAAACTGTGGCCAAAACCTTGTGGTGAGGGCTAAAGAATGTGTCCAAACTGTGGCCAAAACCTTGTGGTGAGGGCTAAAGAATGTGTCCAAACTGTGGCCAAAACCTTGTGGTGAGGGCTAAAGAATGTGTCCAAACTGTGCCCAAAACCTTGTGGTGAGGGCTAAAGAATGTGTCCAAACTGTGCCCAAAACCTTGTGGTGAGGGCTAAAGAATGGCAAAACCTTGTGGTGAGGGCTAAAGAATGTGTCCAAACTGTGGCCAAAACCTGTGGTGAGGGCTAAAGAATGTCCAAACTGTGGCCAAAAACTCCAAACTGGCCAAAACCTTGTGGTGAGGGCTAAAGAATGTGTCCAAACTGTGGCCAAAACCTTGTGGTGAGGGTGTCCAAACTGGGCTGAGGGCTAAAGAATGTGTCCAAACTGTGGCCAAAACCTTGTGGTGAGGGCTAAAGAATGTGTCCAAACTGTGGCCAAAACCTTGTGGTGAATGTGTCCAAACTGGCCCAAAACCTTGTGGTAAAGAATGTGTCCAAACTGTGGCCAAAACCTTGTGGTGAGGGCTAAAGAATGTGTCCAAACTGTGGCCAAAACCTTGTGGTGAGGGCTAAAGAATGTGTCCAAACTGTGCCCAAAACCTTGTGGTGAGGGCTAAAGAATGTGTCCAAACTGTGCCCAAAACCTTGTGGTGAGGGCTAAAGAATGTGTCCAAACTGTGCCCAAAACCTTGTGGTGAGGGCTAAAGAATGTGTCCAAACTGTGCCCAAAACCTTGTGGTGAGGGCTAAAGAATGTGTCCAAACTGTGGCCAAAACCTTGTGGTGAGGGCTAAAGAATGTGTCCAAACTGTGGCCAAAACCTTGTGGTGAGGGCTAAAGAATGTGTCCAAACTGTGGCCAAAACCTTGTGGTGAGGGCTAAAGAATGTGTCCAAACTGTGGCCAAAACCTTGTGGTGAGGGCTAAAGAATGTGTGTCCAAACTGTGTGCCAAACTGTGGCCAAAACCTTGTGGTGAGGGCTGGCCAAAAGAATGTGTCCAAACTGTGGCCAAAACCTTGTGGTGCCCAAAACCTTGTGGTGGGCTAAAGAATGTGTCCAAACTGTGCCCAAAACCTTGTGGTGAGGGCTAAAGAATGTGTCCAAACTGTGGCCAAAACCTTGTGGTGAGGGCTAAAGAATGTGTCCAAACTGTGGCCAAAACCTTGTGGTGAGGGCTAAAGAATGTGTCCAAACTGTGCCCAAAACCTTGTGGTGAGGGCTAAAGAATGTGTCCAAACTGTGGCCAAAACCTTGTGGTGAATGTGTCCAAACTGGCTAAAGAATAAAGTGTCCAAACTGTGGCCAAAACCTTGTGGTGAGGGCTAAAGAATGTGTCCAAACTGTGGCCAAAACCTTGTGGTGAGGGCTAAAGAATGTGTCCAAACTGTGGCCAAAACCTTGTGGTGAGGGCTAAAGAATGTGTCCAAACTGTGGCCAAAACCTTGTGGTGAGGGCTAAAGAATGTGTCCAAACTGTGGCCAAACTGTGCCCAAAACCTTGTGGTGAGGGCTAAAGAATGTGTCCAAACTGTGGCCAAAACTTGTGGTGAGGGCTTGTCCAAACTGTGCCCAAAACCTTGTGGTGGGCTAAAGAATGTGTCCAAACTGTGGCCAAAACCTTGTGGTGAGGGCTAAAGAATGTGTCCAAACTGTGCCCAAAACCTTGTGGTGAGGGCTAAAGAATGTGTCCAAACTGTGGCCAAAACCTTGTGGTGAGGGCTAAAGAATGTGTCCAAACTGTGGCCAAAACCTTGTGGTGAGGGCTAAAGAATGTGTCCAAACTGTGGCCAAAACCTTGTGGTGAGGGCTAAAGAATGTGTCCAAACTGGCCAAAACCTTGTGGTGAGGGCTAAAGAATGTGTCCAAACTGTGGCCAAAACCTTGTGGTGAGGGCTAAAGAATGTGTCCAAACTGTGGCCAAAACCTTGTGGTGAGGGCTAAAGAATGTGTCCAAACTGTGGCCAAAACCTTGTGGTGAGGGCTAAAGAATGTGTCCAAACTGTGGCCAAAACCTTGTGGTGAGGGCTAAAGAATGTGTCCAAACCCAAAACCTTGTGGTGAGGGAATGTGTCCAAAGGCCAAAATGTGTGAGGGCAAACTGTGTCCAAACTGTGGCCAAAACCTTGTGGTGAGGGCTAAAGAATGTGTCCAAACTGTGCCCAAAACCTTGTGGTGAGGGCTAAAGAATGTGTCCAAACTGTGCCCAAAACCTTGTGGTGAGGGCTAAAGAATGTGTCCAAACTGTGGCCAAAACCTTGTGGTGAGGGCTAAAGAATGTGTCCAAACTGTGCCCAAAACCTTGTGGTGAGGGCTAAAAATGTGTCCAAACTGTGCCCAAAACCTTGTGGTGAGGGCTAAAGAATGTGTCCAAACTGTGCCCAAAACCTTGTGGTGAGGGCTAAAGAATGTGTCCAAACTGTGCCCAAAACCTTGTGGTGAGGGCTAAAGAATGTGTCCAAACTGTGGCCAAAACCTTGTGGTGAGGGCTAAAGAATGTGTCCAAACTGTGCCCAAAACCTTGTGGTGAGGGCTAAAGAATGTGTCCAAACTGTGCCCAAAACCTTGTGGTGAGGGCTAAAGAATGTGTCCAAACTGTGGCCAAAACCTTGTGGTGAGGGCTAAAGAATGTGTCCAAACTGTGCCCAAAACTTTGTGGTGAGGGCTAAAGAATGTGTCCAAACTGTGGCCAAAACCTTGTGGTGAGGGCTAAAGAATGTGTCCAAACTGTGGCCAAAACCTTGTGGTGAGGGCTAAAGAATGTCCAAACTGTCCAAACTGTGGCCAAAACCTTGTGGTGAGGGCTAAAGAATGTGTCCAAACTGTGGCCAAAACCTTGTGGTGAGGGCTAAAGAATGTGTCCAAACTGTGGCCAAAACCTTGTGGTGAGGGCTAAAGAATGTGCCCAAAACCTTGTGGTGTAAAGAATGTGTCCAAACTGTGTGCCAAAACCTTGTGGTGAGGGCTAAAGAATGTGTCCAAACTGTGCCCAAAACCTTGTGGTGAGGGCTAAAGAATGTGTCCAAACTGTGCCCAAAACCTTGTGGTGAGGGCTAAAGAATGTGTCCAAACTGTGCCCAAAACCTTGTGGTGAGGGCTAAAGAATGTGTCCAAACTGTGGCCAAAACCTTGTGGTGAGGGCTAAAGAATGTGTCCAAACTGTGGCCAAAATGAGGGTGTCAAACTGTGCCCAAAACTGTGGCCAAAACCTTGTGGTGAGGGCTAAAGAATGTGTCCAAACTGTGGCCAAAACCTTGTGGTGAGGGCTAAAGAATGTGTCCAAACTGTGCCCAAAACCTTGTGGTGAGGGCTAAAGAATGTGTCCAAACTGTGGCCAAAACCTTGTGGTGAGGGCTAAAGAATGTGTCCAAACTGTGGCCAAAACCTTGTGGTGAGGGCTAAAGAATGTGTCCAAACTGTGCCCAAAACCTTGTGGTGAGGGGGCCAAAGCCAAAACCTTGTGGTGAGGGCCAAACTGTGGCCAAAACCTTGTGGTGAGGGCTAAAGAATGTGTCCAAACTGTGGCCAAAACCTTGTGGTGAGGGCTAAAGAATGTGTCCAAACTGTGGCCAAAACCTTGTGGTGAGGGCTGGCCAAACCTGTGGTGAGGGCTAAAGAATGTGTCCAAACTGTGGCCAAAACCTTGTGGTGAGGGCTAAAGAATGTCCAAACTGTGGCCAAAACCTTGTGGTGTGTCCAAACCCAAAACCTTGTGGTGAGGGCTAAAGAATGTGTCCAAACTGTGGCCAAAACCTTGTGGTGAGGGCTAAAGAATGTGTCCAAACTGTGCCCAAAACCTTGTGGTGAGGGCTAAAGAATGTGTCCAAACTGTGGCCAAAACCTGTGGTGAGGGCTGATGTGGCTGTGCCCAAAAAGAAGAATGTGTCCAAACTGTGGCCAAAACCTTGTGTGTCAAACTGTGAGGGCTAAAGAATGTGTCCAAACTGTGTGTGAGGGCCAATGTGTCCAAACTGTGGCCAAAACCTTGTGGTGAGGGCTAAAGAATGTGTCCAAACTGTGGCCAAAACCTTGTGGTGAGGGCTAAAGAATGTCCAAACTGTGGCCAAAACCTTGTGTCCAAACTGTGGCCAAAACCTTGTGGTGAGGGCTAAAGAATGTGTCCAAAAACTGTGGCCAAAACCTTGTGGTGAGGGCTAAAGAATGTGTCCAAACTGTGCCCAAAACCTTGTGGTGAGGGCTAAAGAATGTGTCCAAACTGTGCCCAAAACCTTGTGGTGAGGGCTAAAGAATGTGTCCAAACTGTGGCCAAAACCTTGTGGTGAGGGCTAAAGAATGTGTCCAAACTGTGGCCAAAACCTTGTGGTGAGGGCTAAAGAATGTGTCCAAACTGTGGCCAAAACCTTGTGGTGAGGGCTAAAGAATGTGTCCAAACTGTGGCCAAAACCTTGTGGTGAGGGCTAAAGAATGTGTCCAAACTGTGGCCAAAACCTTGTGGTGAGGGCTAAAGGCTGTAAAGAGGGCTAATGAATGTGTCCAAACTGTGCCCAAAACCTTGTGGTGAGGCTAAAGAATGTGTCCAAACTGTGCCCAAAACCTTGTGGTGAGGGGGGCTGCCCAAAACCTTGTGGTGAGGGCTAAAGAATGTGTCCAAAAACTGTGTCCAAACTGTGGCCAAAACCTTGTGGTGAGGGCTAAAGAATGTGTCCAAACTGTGGCCAAAACCTTGTGGTGAGGGCTAAAGAATGTGTCCAAACTGTGCCCAAAACCTTGTGGTGAGGGCTAAAGAATGTGTCCAAACTGTGCCCAAAACCTTGTGGTGAGGGCTAAAGAATGTGTCCAAACTGTGCCCAAAACCTTGTGGTGAGGGCTAAAGAATGTGTCCAAACTGTGCCCAAAACCTTGTGGTGAGGTCCAAACTAAAGAATGTGTCCAAACTGTGCCCAAAACCTTGTGGTGAGGGCTAAAGAATGTGTCCAAACTGTCCAAAACCTTGTGGTGAGGGCTGTCCAAACTGTGCCCAAAACCTTGTGGTGAGGGCTAAAGAATGTGTCCAAACTGTGCCCAAAACCTTGTGGTGAGGACTAAAGAATGTGTCCAAACTGTGGCCAAAACCTTGTGGTGAGGGCTAAAGAATGTGTCCAAACTGTGGCCAAAACCTTGTGGTGAGGGCTAAAGAATGTGTCCAAACTGTGCCCAAAACCTTGTGGTGAGGGCTAAAGAATGTGTCCAAACTGTGCCCAAAACCTTGTGGCGAGGGCTAAAGAATGTGTCCAAACTGTGCCCAAAACCTTGTGGCGAGGGCTAAAGAATGTGTCCAAACTGTGCCCAAAACCTTGTGGTGAGGGCTAAAGAATGTGTCCAAACTGTGGCCAAAACCTTGTGGTGAGGGCTAAAGAATGTGTCCAAACTGTGCACTCAGCAGAACTGAAAAAGTGTGTGCGAGCAAGGACGCCTACAAACCTGACTCAGGTACACCAACTCTGTCAGGAGGAATGGGCCAAAATTCACCCAACTTATTGTGGGAAGCTTGTGGAAGGCTACCCGAAACGTTTGACCCAAGTTAAACAATTTAAAGGCATTGCTACCAAATACTAATTGAGTGTATGTAAACGTCTGACCCACTGGGAATGTGATGAATGAAATAAAAGCTGAAATCAATCATTCTATTTTTAAAATAAAGTGGTGACCCTAACTGACCTAAGACAAGGAATTTTTACTAGGATGAATTGTCAGGAATTGTGAACAACTGAGTTTAAATGTATTTGGCTAAGGTGTATGTAAACTTCCGACATCAACTGTATCTCTTTTCTAAACAATATTAAATGTCTCCCTTGTGCTCACCAGAAATGTGGTACATTGTAAACAGGTCTAGCTGTTTGGTCGCTAACTTATGTTTTGTTTTTTGTTGATTAGACTGGTTTAGGGGTCCCAAGTCATACAGATTCTGGCCTGTTGTTGTATTGGAGATGTTTTTTCTTAAATAAAGTAAATCACTTTGTCCCGTCATTCTTGTTTGTTTGTAATGAGGCCTATGGGTATGTTTCATAAACTGTAAATGGTGGTACGGGCTTTCAAAGAGGATGCACACAGCCTATGAAAAGCCAGGAGTCTGTGAGTGGGGTGGAGACTAGACTCTCATCCATGATCCACCACATTGTGCGATAGCTGCTGTGGCTTACTGAATTAGTGTTTTCCAACAGTAGCACAAACGGCAACAAACAAATGCCTCGGCTATTTCAGCAGGGGAACTTCCATTCATCAAAGCTTTGGTGGTCTATTAAATTGAAAGATGCAAATGTTTTGTTCCATTATTACTGACCAATATAAGCCTGGTTGTTTATTTTTGTGAAAAGTTTTGGGCTAAATTGCAAGATGTGCATAGTCTCCAACAAAGAGTGATGATTGCAGAACATTGCTCGAATAAATTGCATTTCATTCGAAATGATTTTCCATACAGCTTAGCCTACATAACCGTTTTACAGAAACATCAATAGGTCCTCATTATTACAACACTCTGTAAATGTATTCTACACTATAAACATCCACTGTAAGTATATTCTACTACCACTATCCTACACTATAAACATCCACTGTAAATATATTCTACTACCACTATCCTACACTATAAACATCCACTGTAAGTATATTCTACTATCACTATCCTACACTATAAACATCCACTGTAAATATATTCTACACCATAAACATCCACTGTAAGTATATTCTACTACCACTATCCTACACTATAAACAACCACTGTAAATATATTCTACACCATAAACATCCACTGTAAGTATATTCTACTACCACTATCCTACACTATAAACATCCACTGTAAATATATTCTACTACCACTATCCTACACTATAAACATCCACTGTAAGTATATTCTACTACCACTATCCTACACTATAAACATCCACTGTAAGTATATTCTACTACCACTATCCTACACTATAAACATCCACTGTAAGTATATTCTACTACCACTATCCTACACTATAAACATCCACTGTAAGTATATTCTACTACCACTATCCTACACTATAAACATCCACTGTAAATATATTCTACACTATAAACATCCACTGTAAGTATATTCTACTACCACTATCCTACACTATAAACATCCACTGTAAGTATATTCTACTACCACTATCCTACACTATAAACATCCACTGTAAATATATTCTACTACCACTATCCTACACTATAAACATCCACTGTAAATATATTCTACTACCACTATCCTACACTATAAACATCCACTGTAAGTATATTCTACTACCACTATCCTACACTATAAACATCCACTGTAAATATATTCTACTACCACTATCCTACACTATAAACATCCACTGTAAGTATATTCTACTATCACTGTCCTACACTATAAACATCCACTGTAAACATATTCTACTACCACTATCCTACACTATAAACATCCACTGTAAGTATATTCTACTATCACTATCCTACACTATAAACATCCACTGTAAGTATATTCTACTACCACTATCCTACACTATAAACATCCACTGTAAATATATTCTACACCATAAACATCCACTGTAAGTATATTCTACTATCACTATCCTACACTATAAACATCCACTGTAAATATATTCTACACCATAAACATCCACTGTAAGTATATTCTACTACCACTATCCTACACTATAAACATCCACTGTAAGTATATTCTACTACCACTATCCTACACTATAAACATCCACTGTAAGTATATTCTACTACCACTATCCTACACTATAAACATCCACTGTAAGTATATTATACTACCACTATCCTACACTATAAACATCCACTGTAAGTATATTCTACTACCACTGTCCTACACTATAAACATCCACTGTAAGTATATTCTACTACCACTATCCTACACTATAAACATCCACTGTAAGTATATTATACTACCACTATCCTACACTATAAACATCCACTGTAAATATATTCTACACCATAAACATCCACTGTAAGTATATTCTACTATCACTATCCTACACTATAAACATCCACTGTAAATATATTCTACACCATAAACATCCACTGTAAGTATATTCTACTACCACTATCCTACACTATAAACATCCACTGTAAGTATATTCTACTACCACTATCCTACACTATAAACATCCACTGTAAGTATATTCTACTACCACTATCCTACACTATAAACATCCACTGTAAGTATATTCTACTACCACTATCCTACACTATAAACATCCACTGTAAGTATATTCTACTACCACTGTCCTACACTATAAACATCCACTGTAAGTATATTCTACTACCACTATCCTACACTATAAACATCCACTGTAAGTATATTATACTACCACTATCCTACACTATAAACATCCACTGTAAGTATATTCTACTACCACTATCCTACACTATAAACATCCACTGTAAATATATTCTACACCATAAACATCCACTGTAAGTATATTCTACTATCACTATCCTACACTATAAACATCCACTGTAAATATATTCTACACCATAAACATCCACTGTAAGTATATTCTACTACCACTATCCTACACTATAAACATCCACTGTAAGTATATTCTACTACCACTATCCTACACTATAAACATCCACTGTAAGTATATTCTACTACCACTATCCTACACTATAAACATCCACTGTAAGTATATTATACTACCACTATCCTACACTATAAACATCCACTGTAAGTATATTCTATTACCACTGTCCTAGACCATAGACATCCACTGTAAACATATTCTACTACCACTATCCTACACTATAAACATCCACTGTAAACATATTCTACACCATAAACATCCACTGTAAATATATTCTACTACCACTGTCCTACACTATAAACATCCACTGTAAGTATATTCTACTACCACTATCCTACACTATAAACATCCACTGTAAACATATTCTACACCATAAACATCCACTGTAAATATATTCTACTACCACTGTCCTACACCATAAACATCCACTGTAAATATATTCTACTACCACTGTCCTACACTATAAACATCCACTGTAAGTATATTCTACTACCACTATCCTACACTATAAACATCCACTGTAAACATATTCTACACCATAAACATCCACTGTAAATATATTCTACTACCACTGTCCTACACCATAAACATCCACTGTAAATATATTCTACTACCACTATCCTACACTATAAACATCCACTGTAAGTATATTCTACTACCACTATCCTACACTATAAACATCCACTGTAAGTATATTCTACTACCACTGTCCTAGACCATAGACATCCACTGTAAACATATTCTACTACCACTATCCTACACTATAAACATCCACTGTAAACATATCCTACACCATAAACATCCACTGTAAATATATTCTACTACCACTGTCCTACACTATAAACATCCACTGTAAGTATATTCTACTACCACTATCCTACACTATAAACATCCAGTGTAAACATATTCTACACCATAAACATCCACTGTAAATATATTCTACTACCACTGTCCTACACCATAAACATCCACTGTAAATATATTCTACTACCACTGTCCTACACTATAAACATCCACTGTAAGTATATTCTACTACCACTATCCTACACTATAAACATCCACTGTAAACATATTCTACACCATAAACATCCACTGTAAATATATTCTACTACCACTGTCCTACACCATAAACATCCACTGTAAAAATTATACTATCCTACACTATAAACATCCACTGTAAGTATATTCTACTACCACTATCCTACACTATAAACATCCGCTGTAAGTATATTCTACTATCACTGTCCTACACTATAAACATCCACTGTAAGTATATTCTACTATCACTGTCCTACACTATAAACATCCACTGTAAACATATTCTACACCATAAACATCCACTGTAAATATATTCTACTACCACTGTCCTACACTATAAACATCCACTGTAAGTATATTCTACTACCACTGTCCTACACTATAAACATCCACTGTAAGTATATTCTACTACCACTATCCTACACTATAAACATCCACTGTAAATATATTCTACTACCACTATCCTACACTATAAACATCCACTGTAAGTATATTCTACTACCACTATCCTACACTATAAACATCCACTGTAAGTATATTCTACTACCACTATCCTACACTATAAACATCCACTGTAAGTATATTCTACTACCACTGTCCTACACTATAAACATCCACTGTAAGTATATTCTACTACCACTATCCTACACTATAAACATCCACTGTAAGTATATTATACTACCACTATCCTACACTATAAACATCCACTGTAAGTATATTCTACTACCACTATCCTACACTATAAACATCCACTGTAAGTATATTCTACTACCACTGTCCTACACTATAAACATCCACTGTAAGTATATTCTACTACCACTATCCTACACTATAAACATCCACTGTAAGTATATTCTACTACCACCATCCTACACTATAAATATCCACTGTAAGTATATTCTACTACCACTATCCTACACTATAAACATCCACTGTAAATATATTCTACACTATAAACATCCACTGTAAGTATATTCTACTACCACTATCCTACACTATAAACATCCACTGTAAACATATTCTACACCATAAACATCCACTGTAAATATATTCTACTACCACTATCCTACACTATAAACATCCACTGTAAGTATATTATACTACCACTATCCTACACTATAAACATCCACTGTAAGTATATTCTACTACCACTATCCTACACTATAAACATCCACTGTAAGTATATTCTACTACCACTGTCCTACACTATAAACATCCACTGTAAGTATATTCTACTACCACTATCCTACACTATAAACATCCACTGTAAACATATTCTACTACCACTATCCTACACTATAAACATCCACTGTAAACATATCCTACACCATAAACATCCACTGTAAATATATTCTACTACCACTGTCCTACACTATAAACATCCACTGTAAGTATATTCTACTACCACTGTCCTACACTATAAACATCCACTGTAAGTATATTCTACTATCACTGTCCTACACTATAAACATCCACTGTAAGTATATTCTACTATCACTATCCTACACTATAAACATCCACTGTAAGTATATTCTACTATCACTGTCCTACACTATAAACATCCACTGTAAGTATATTCTACTATCACTGTCCTAAACTATAAACATCCACTGTAAGTATATTCTACTATCACTGTCCTACACTATAAACATCCACTGTAAGTATATTCTACTATCACTGTCCTACACTATAAACATCCACTGTAAGTATATTCTACTACCACTATCCTACACTATAAACATCCACTGTAAGTATATTCTACTACCACTATCCTACACTATAAACATCCACTGTAAATATATTCTACTACCACTATCCTACACTATAAACATCCACTGTAAGTATATTCTACTACCACTGTCCTACACTATAAACATCCACTGTAAATATATTCTACTACCACTATCCTACACTATAAACATCCACTGTAAGTATATTCTACTACCACTATCCTACACTATAAA
Source organism: Oncorhynchus nerka (assembly GCF_034236695.1). Taxonomy (NCBI): domain Eukaryota; kingdom Metazoa; phylum Chordata; class Actinopteri; order Salmoniformes; family Salmonidae; genus Oncorhynchus; species Oncorhynchus nerka. Next base: position 65,676,587 of record NC_088398.1, on the reverse strand, counting down.
CATCCACTGTAAACATATTCTACTACCACTATCCTACACTATAAACATCCACTGTAAACATATTCTACACCATAAACATCCACTGTAAGTATATTCTACTGCCACTATCCTCCAATATAAACATCCACTGTAAATATATTCTACACCATAAACATCCACTGTAAGTATATTCTACTACAACTATCCTACACTATAAACATCCACTGTAAGTATATTCTACTATCACTGTCATACACTATAAACATCCACTGTACGTATATTCTACACTATAAACATCCACTGTAAGTATATTCTACTACCACTATCCTACACTATAAACATCCACTGTAAATATATTCTACTACCACTATCCTACACTATAAACATCCAATGTAAGTATATTCTACTACCACTGTCCTACACTATAAACATCCACTGTAAGTATATTCTACTACCACTATCCTACACTATAAACATCCACTGTAAATATATTCTACACTATAAACATCCACTGTAAGTATATTCTACTACCACTATCCTACACTATAAACATCCACTGTAAATATATTCTACTACCACTATCCTACACTATAAACATCCACTGTAAGTATATTCTACTACCACTATCCTACACTATAAACATCCACGGTAAATATATTCTACTACCACTATCCTACACTATAAACATCCACTGTAAGTATATTCTACTACCACTATCCTACACTATAAACATCCACTGTAAATATATTCTACTACCACTATCCTACACTATAAACATCCACTGTAAGTATATTCTACTACCACTATCCTACACTATAAACATCCACTGTAAGTATATTCTACTACCACTATCCTACACTATAAACATCCACTGTAAACATATTCTACACCATAAACATCCACTGTAAATATATTCTACTACCACTATCCTACACTATAAACATCCACTGTAAATATATTCTACTACCACTATCCTACACTATAAACATCCACTGTAAGTATATTCTACTACCACTATCCTACACTATAAACATCCACTGTAAGTATATTCTACTACCACTATCCTACACTATAAACATCCACTGTAAATATATTCTACTACCACTATCCTACACTATAAACATCCACTGTAAGTATATTCTACTACCACTATCCTACACTATAAACATCCACTGTAAGTATATTCTACTACCACTATCCTACACTATAAACATCCACTGTAAGTATATTCTACTATCACTATCCTACACTATAAACATCCACTGTAAAGATATTCTACACCATAAACATCCACTGTAAGTATATTCTACTACCACTATCCTACACTATAAACATCCACTGTAAGTATATTCTACTACCACTATCCTACACTATAAACATCCACTGTAAATATATTCTACACCATAAAGATCCACTGTAAGTATATTCTACTATAACTGTCCTACACTATAAACATCCACTGTAAGTATATTCTACTATCACTGTCATACACTATAAACATCCACTGTAAGTATATTCTACACTATAAACATCCACTGTAAGTATATTCTACTACCACTATCCTACACTATAAACATCCACTGTAAATATATTCTACTACCATTATCCTACACTATAAACATCCACTGTAAGTATATTCTACTACCCCTATCCTAAACTATAAACATCCACTGTAAATATATTCTACTACCACTGGCCTAGACTATAAACATCCACTGTAAGTATATTCTACTACCACTATCCTACACTATAAACATCCACTGTAAATATATTCTACACCATAAAGATCCACTGTAAGTATATTCTACTATCACTGTCCTACACTATAAACATCCACTGTAAGTATATTCTACTATCACTGTCATACACTATAAACATCCACTGTAAGTATATTCTACACTATAAACATCCACTGTAAGTATATTCTACTACCACTATCCTACACTATAAACATCCACTGTAAATATATTCTACTACCACTATCCTACACTATAAACATCCACTGTAAGTATATTCTACTACCACTATCCTAAACTATAAACATCCACTGTAAATATATTCTACTACCACTGGCCTAGACTATAAACATCCACTGTAAGTATATTCTACTACCACTATCCTACACTATAAACATCCACTGTAAATATATTCTACACCATAAAGATCCACTGTAAGTATATTCTACTATCACTGTCCTACACTATAAACATCCACTGTAAGTATATTCTACTATTACTGTCATACACTATAAATATCCACTGTAAGTATATTCTACACTATAAACATCCACTGTAAGTATATTCTACTACCACTATCCTACACTATAAACATCCACTGTAAGTATATTCTACTACCACTATCCTACACTATAAACATCCACTGTAAGTATATTCTACTACCACTATCCTAAACTATAAACATCCACTGTAAATATATTCTACTACCACTGGCCTAGACTATAAACATCCACCGTAAGTATATTCTACTACCACTATCCTACACTATAAACATCCACTGTAAGTATATTCTACTATCACTGTCCTACACTATAAACATCCACTGTAAGTATATTCTACTACCACTATCCTACACTATAAACATCCACTGTAAGTATATTCTACTACCACTATCCTACACTATAAACATCCACTGTAAATATATTCTACTACCACTATCCTACACTATAAACATCCACTGTAAGTATATTCTACTACCACTGTCCTACACTATAAACATCCACTGTAAGTATATTCTACTACCACTATCCTACACTATAAACATCCACTGTAAGTATATTCTACTACCACTATCCTACACTATAAACATCCACTGTAAATATATTCTACTACCACTATCCTACACTATAAACATCCACTGTAAGTATATTCTACTACCACTATCCTACACTATAAACATCCACTGTAAACATATTCTACTACCACTATCCTACACTATAAACATCCACTGTAAACATATTCTACACCACTAACACTATAAACATCCACTGTAAATATATTCTACTACCACTATCCTACACTATAAACATCCACTGTAAATATATTCTACTACCACTATCCTACACTATAAACATTCACTGTAAGTATATTCTACTACCACTATCCTACACTATAAACATCCACGGTAAATATATTCTACTACCACTATCCTACACTATAAACATCCACTGTAAGTATATTCTACTACCACTATCCTACACTATAAACATCCACTGTAAGTATATTCTACTACCACTATCCTACACTATAAACATCCACTGTAAATATATTCTACTACCACTATCCTACACTATAAACATCCACTGTAAGTATATTCTACTACCACTACCTACACTATAAACATCCACTGTAAGTATATTCTACTACCACTATCCTACACTATAAACATCCACTGTAAATATATTCTACTACCACTATCCTACACTATAAACATCCACTGTAAGTATATTCTACTACCACTGTCCTACACTATAAACATCCACTGTAAGTATATTCTACTACCACTATCCTACACTATAAACATCCACTGTAAATATATTCTACTACCACTATCCTACACTATAAACATCCACTGTAAGTATATTCTACTACCACTATCCTACACTATAAACATCCACTGTAAACTATATTCTACTCCCACTATCCTACACTATAAACATCCACTGTAAACTATATTCTACACACTATAAACATCCACTGTAAATATATTCTACTACCACTATCCTACACTATAAACATCCACTGTAAATATATTCTACTACCACTATCCTACACTATAAACATTCACTGTAAGTATATTCTACTACCACTATCCTACACTATAAACATCCACTGTAAGTATATTCTACTACCACTATCCTACACTATAAACATCCACTGTAAATATATTCTACTACCACTATCCTACACTATAAACATCCACTGTAAGTATATTCTACTACCACTGTCCTACACTATAAACATCCACCGTAAATATATTCTACTACCACTATCCTACACTATAAACATCCAATGTAAGTATATTCTACTACCACTATCCTACACTATAAACATCCACTGTAAACATACTCTACTACCACTATCCTACACTATAAACATCCACTGTAAACATATTCTACACCATAAACATCCACTGTAAATATATTCTACTACCACTATCCTACACTATAAACATCCACTGTAAATATATTCTACTACCACTATCCTACACTATAAACATTCACTGTAAGTATATTCTACTACCACTATCCTACACTATAAACATCCACTGTAAGTATATTCTACTACCACTACCCTACACTATAAACATCCACTGTAAGTATATTCTACTACCACTATCCTACACTATAAACATCCACTGTAAATATATTCTACTACCACTATCCTACACTATAAACATCCACTGTAAGTATATTCTACTACCACTGTCCTACACTATAAACATCCACTGTAAGTATATTCTACTACCACTATCCTACACTATAAACATCCACTGTAAATATATTCTACTACCACTATCCTACACTATAAACATCCACTGTAAGTATATTCTACTACCACTATCCTACACTATAAACATCCACTGTAAACATATTCTACTCCCACTATCCTACACTATAAACATCCACTGTAAACATATTCTACACCATAAACATCCACTGTAAATATATTCTACTACCACTATCCTACACTATAAACATCCACTGTAAATATATTCTACTACCACTATCCTACACTATAAACATTCACTGTAAGTATATTCTACTACCACTATCCTACACTATAAACATCCACTGTAAGTATATTCTACTACCACTATCCTACACTATAAACATCCACTGTAAATATATTCTACTACCACTATCCTACACTATAAACATCCACTGTAAGTATATTCTACTACCACTGTCCTACACTATAAACATCCACTGTAAATATATTCTACTACCACTATCCTACACTATAAACATCCACTGTAAGTATATTCTACTACCACTATCCTACACTATAAACATCCACTGTAAACATATTCTACTACCACTACTATCTATAAACATCCACACTATAAACATCCACTGTAAATATATTCTACTACCACTATCCTACACTATAAACATCCACTGTAAATATATTCTACTACCACTATCCTACACTATAAACATCCACTGTAAATATATTCTACTACCACTATCCTACACTATAAACATCCACTGTAAATATATTCTACTACCACTATCCTACACTATAAACATCCACTGTAAGTATATTCTACAACCACTATCCTACACTATAAACATCCACTGTAAATATATTCTACTACCACTATCCTACACTATAAACATCCACTGTAAATATATTCTACTACCACTATCCTACACTATAAACATCCACTGTAAGTATATTCTACTATCACTGTCCTACACTATAAACATCCACTGTAAGTATATTCTACTATCACTGTCCTACACTATAAACATCCACTGTAAGTATATTCTACTACCACTATCCTACACTATAAACATCCACTGTAAGTATATTCTACTACCACTATCCTACACTATAAACATCCACTGTAAATATATTCTACTACCACTATCCTACACTATAAACATCCACTGTAAGTATATTCTACTACCACTGTCCTACACTATAAACATCCACTGTAAGTATATTCTACTACCACTATCCTACACTATAAACATCCACTGTAAGTATATTCTACTACCACTATCCTACACTATAAACATCCACTGTAAGTATATTCTACTACCACTATCCTACACTATATACATCCACTGTAAATATATTCTACTACCACTATCCTACACTATAAACATCCACTGTAAGTATATTCTACTACCACTATCCTACACTATAAACATCCACTGTAAACATATTCTACACCATAAACATCCACTGTAAATATATTCTACTACCACTATCCTACACTATAAACATCCACTGTAAATATATTCTACTACCACTATCCTACACTATAAACATTCACTGTAAGTATATTCTACTACCACTATCCTACACTATAAACATCCACGGTAAATATATTCTACTACCACTATCCTACACTATAAACATCCACTGTAAGTATATTCTACTACCACTATCCTACACTATAAACATCCACTGTAAGTATATTCTACTACCACTATCCTACACTATAAACATCCACTGTAAATATATTCTACTACCACTATCCTACACTATAAACATCCACTGTAAGTATATTCTACTACCACTGTCCTACACTATAAACATCCACTGTAAGTATATTCTACTACCACTATCCTACACTATAAACATCCACTGTAAGTATATTCTACTACCACTATCCTACACTATAAACATCCACTGTAAACATATTCTACTACCACTATCCTACACTATAAACATCCACTGTAAACATATTCTACACCATAAACATCCACTGTAAATATATTCTACTACCACTATCCTACACTATAAACATCCACTGTAAATATATTCTACTACCACTATCCTACACTATAAACATTCACTGTAAGTATATTCTACTACCACTATCCTACACTATAAACATCCACGGTAAATATATTCTACTACCACTATCCTACACTATAAACATCCACTGTAAGTATATTCTACTACCACTATCCTACACTATAAACATCCACTGTAAATATATTCTACTACCACTATCCTACACTATAAACATCCACTGTAAATATATTCTACTACCACTATCCTACACTATAAACATCCACTGTAAATATATTCTACTACCACTATCCTACACTATAAACATCCACTGTAAGTATGTTCTACTACCACTATCCTACACTATAAACATCCACTGTAAATATATTCTACTACCACTATCCTACACTATAAACATCCAATGTAAGTATATTCTACTACCACTATCCTACACTATAAACATCCACTGTAAATATATTCTACTACCACTATCCTACACTATAAACATCCACTGTAAAGTATATTCTACTACCACTATCCTACACTATAAACATCCACTGTAAATATATTCTACTACCACTATCCTACACTATAAACATCCACTGTAAGTATATTCTACTACCACTATCCTACACTATAAACATCCACTGTAAATATATTCTACTACCACTATCCTACACTATAAACATCCACTGTAAATATATTCTACTACCACTATCCTACACTATAAACATCCACTGTAAGTATATTCTACTATCACTGTCCTACACTATAAACATCCACTGTAAGTATATTCTACTACCACTATCCTACACTATAAACATCCACTGTAAATATATTCTACTACCACTATCCTACACTATAAACATCCACTGTAAGTATATTCTACTACCACTATCCTACACTATAAACATCCACTGTAAATATATTCTACTACCACTATCCTACACTATAAACATCCACTGTAAGTATATTCTACTACCACTATCCTACACTATAAACATCCACTGTAAGTATATTCTACTACCACTATCCTACCACTATAAACAACCACTGTAAGTATATTCTACTACCACTATCCTACACTATAAACATCCACTGTAAATATATTCTACTACCACTATCCTACACTATAAACATCCACTGTAAGTATATTCTACTACCACTATCCTACACTATAAACATCCACTGTAAATATATTCTACTACCACTATCCTACACTATAAACATCCACTATATTCTAACCATAAACATCCACTGTAAATATATTCTACTACCACTATCCTACACTATAAACATCCACTGTAAATATATTCTACTACCACTATCCTACACTATAAACATCCACTGTAAGTATATTCTACTACCACTATCCTACACTATAAACATCCACTGTAAATATATTCTACTACCACTATCCTACACTATAAACATCCACTGTAAGTATATTCTACTACCACTATCCTACACTATAAACATCCACTGTAAGTATATTCTACTACCACTATCCTACACTATAAACATCCACTGTAAATATATTCTACTACCACTATCCTACACTATAAACATCCACTGTAAGTATATTCTACTACCACTGTCCTACACTATAAACATCCACTGTAAGTATATTCTACTACCACTATCCTACACTATAAACATCCACTGTATATTCTACTACCACTGTCCTACACTATAAACATCCACTGTAAGTATATTCTACTACCACTATCCTACACTATAAACATCCACTGTAAACATATTCTACTACCACTATCCTACACTATAAACATCCACTGTAAACATATTCTACACCATAAACATCCACTGTAAATATGTTCTACTACCACTATCCACACTATAAACATCCACTGTAAATATATTCTACTACCACTATCCTACACTATAAACATCCACTGTAAGTATATTCTACACTACCACTATCCTATCCTACACTATAAACATCCACGGTAAATATATTCTACTACCACTATCCTACACTATAAACATCCACTGTAAGTATATTCTACTACCACTATCCTACACTATAAACATCCACTGTAAATATATTCTACTACCACTATCCTACACTATAAACATCCACTGTAAATATATTCTACTACCACTATCCTACACTATAAACATCCACTGTAAATATATTCTACTACCACTATCCTACACTATAAACATCCACTGTAAGTATATTCTACTACCACTATCCTACACTATAAACATCCACTGTAAATATATTCTACTACCACTATCCTACACTATAAACATCCAATGTAAATATATTCTACTACCACTATCCTACACTATAAACATCCACTGTACGTATATTCTACTAACACTATCCTACACTATAAACATCCACTGTAAATATATTCTACTACCACTATCCTACACTATAAACATCCACTGTAAGTATATTCTACTACCACTATCCTACACTATAAACATCCACTGTAAAGTATATTCTACTACCACTATCCTACACTATAACACATCCACTGTAAATACTACTATCCTACACTATAAACATCCACTGTAAGTATATTCTACTACCACTATCCTACACTATAAACATCCACTGTAAATATATTCTACTACCACTATCCTCCACTATAAACATCCACTGTAAGTATATTCTACTATCACTATCCTACACTATAAACATCCACTGTAAATATATTCTACACCATAAACATGCACTATAAACATCCACTGTACGTATATTCTACTAACACTATCCTACACTATAAACATCCACTGTAAATATATTCTACTACCACTATCCTACACTATAAACATCCACTGTAAGTATATTCTACTACCACTATCCTACACTATAAACATCCACTGTAAGAATATTCTACTACCACTATCCTACACCATAAATATCCACTGTAAGTATATTCTACTACCACTATCCTACACTATAAACATCCACTGTAAGTATATTCTACTACCACTATCCTCCACTATAAACATCCACTGTAAGTATATTCTACTACCACTATCCTACACTATAAACATCCACTGTAAATATATTGTACTACCACTATCCTCCACTATAAACATCCACTGTAAGTATATTCTACTATCACTATCCTACACTATAAACATCCACTGTAAATATATTCTACACCATAAACATCCACTGTACGTATATTCTACTAACACTATCCTACACTATAAACATCCACTGTAAATATATTCTACTACCACTATCCTACACTATAAACATCCACTGTAAGTATATTCTACTACCACTATCCTACACTATAAACATCCACTGTAAGTATATTCTACTACCACTATCCTACACCATAAATATCCACTGTAAGTATATTCTACTACCACTATCCTACACCATAAATATCCACTGTAAGTATATTCTACTACCACTATCCTACACTATAAACATCCACTGTAAGTATATTCTACTACCACTATCCTAAACTATAAACATCCACTGTAAATATATTCTACTACCACTGGCCTAGACTATAAACATCCACTGTAAGTATATTCTACTACCACTATCCTACACTATAAACATCCACTGTAAATATATTCTACTACCACTATCCTACACTATAAACATCCACTGTAAGTATATTCTACTACCACTATCCTACACTATAAACATCCACTGTAAATATATTCTACACCATAAACATCCACTGTAAGTATATTCTACTACCACTATCCTACACTATAAACATCCACTGTAAGTATATTCTACTACCACTATCCTACACTATAAACATCCACTGTAAATATATTCTACACCATAAACATCCACTGTAAGTATATTCTACTATCACTATCCTACACTATAAACATCCACTGTAAATATATTCTACACCATAAAGATCCACTGTAAGTATATTCTACTATAACTGCCATCCACTGTAAGTATATTATACACTATAAACATCCACTGTAAGTATATTCTACTACCACTATCCTACACTATAAACATCCACTGTAAATATATTCTACTACCACTATCCTACACTATAAACATCCACTGTAAGTATATTCTACTACCACTATCCTAAACTATAAACATCCACTGTAAATATATTCTACTACCACTGGCCTAGACTATAAACATCCACTGTAAGTATATTCTACTACCACTATCCTACACTATAAACATCCACTGTAAATATATTCTACTACCACTATCCTACACTATAAACATCCACTGTAAGTATATTCTACTACCACTATCCTACACTATAAACATCCACTGTAAATATATTCTACTACCACTATCCTACACTATAAACATCCACTGTAAGTATATTCTACTACCACTATCCTACACTATAAATATCCACTGTAAATATATTCTACTACCACTATCCTACACTATAAACATCCACTGTAAGTATATTCTACTATCACTATCCTACACTATAAACATCCACTGTAAATATATTCTACTACCACTATCCTACACTATAAACATCCACTGTAAGTATATTCTACTACCACTATCCTACACTATAAACATCCACTGTAAATATATTCTACTACCACTATCCTACACTATAAACATCCACTGTAAATATATTCTACTACCACTATCCTACACTATAAACATCCACTGTACGTATATTCTACTAACACTATCCTACACTATAAACATCCACTGTAAATATATTCTACTACCACTATCCTACACTATAAACATCCACTGTAAGTATATTCTACTACCACTATCCTACACTATAAACATCCACTGTAAGTATATTCTACTACCACTATCCTACACTATAAACATCCACTGTAAATATATTCTACACCATAAATATCCACTGTAAGTATATTCTACTACCACTATCCTCCACTATAAACATCCACTGTAAGTATATTCTACTACCACTATCCTACACTATAAACATCCACTGTAAATATATTGTACTACCACTATCCTCCACTATAAACATCCACTGTAAGTATATTCTACTATCACTATCCTACACTATAAACATCCACTGTAAATATATTCTACACCATAAACATCCACTGTACGTATATTCTACTAACACTATCCTACACTATAAACATCCACTGTAAATATATTCTACTACCACTGTCCTACACTATAAACATCCACTGTAAGTATATTCTACTACCACTATCCTACACTATAAACATCCACTGTAAGTATATTCTACTACCACTATCCTACACCATAAATATCCACTGTAAGTATATTCTACTACCACTATCCTCCACTATAAACATCCACTGTAAGTATATTCTACTACCACTATCCTACACTATAAACATCCACTGTAAATATATTGTACTACCACTATCCTCCACTATAAACATCCACTGTATGTATATTCTACTATCACTATCCTACACTATAAACATCCACTGTAAATATATTCTACACCATAAACATCCACTGTACGTATATTCTACTAACACTATCCTACACTATAAACATCCACTGTAAATATATTCTACTACCACTATCCTACACTATAAACATCCACTGTAAGTATATTCTACTACCACTATCCCTACACTATAAACATCCACTGTAAGTATATTCTACTACCACTATCCTACACCATAAATATCCACTGTAAGTATATTCTACTACCACTATCCTACACCATAAATATCCACTGTAAGTATATTCTACTACCACTATCCTACACTATAAACATCCACTGTAAGTATATTCTACTACCACTATCCTAAACTATAAACATCCACTGTAAATATATTCTACTACCACTGGCCTAGACTATAAACATCCACTGTAAGTATATTCTACTACCACTATCCTACACTATAAACATCCACTGTAAATATATTCTACTACCACTATCCTACACTATAAACATCCACTGTAAGTATATTCTACTACCACTATCCTACACTATAAACATCCACTGTAAGTATATTCTACTACCACTATCCTACACTATAAACATCCACTGTAAATATATTCTACTACCACTATCCTACACTATAAACATCCACTGTAAGTATATTCTACTACCACTATCCTACACTATAAACATCCACTGTAAATATATTCTACTACCACTATCCTACACTATAAACATCCACTGTAAATATATTCTACTACCACTATCCTACACTATAAACATCCACTGTAAATATATTCTACTACCACTATCCTACACTATAAACATCCACTGTACGTATATTCTACTAACACTATCCTACACTATAAACATCCACTGTAAATATATTCTACTACCACTATCCTACACTATAAACATCCACTGTAAGTATATTCTACTACCACTATCCTACACTATAAACATCCACTGTAAATATATTGTACTACCACTATCCTCCACTATAAACATCCACTGTAAGTATATTCTACTATCACTATCCTACACTATAAACATCCACTGTAAATATATTCTACACCATGAACATCCACTGTACGTATATTCTACTAACACTATCCTACACTATAAACATCCACTGTAAATATATTCTACTACCACTATCCTACACTATAAACATCCACTGTAAGTATATTCTACTACCACTATCCTACACTATAAACATCCACTGTAAGTATATTCTACTACCACTATCCTACACCATAAATATCCACTGTAAGTATATTCTACTACCACTATCCTACACTATAAACATCCACTGTAAATATATTCTACTACCACTATCCTACACTATAAACATCCACTGTAAGTATATTCTACTACCACTATCCTACACTATAAACATCCACTGTAAGTATATTCTACTACCACTATCCTACACTATAAACATCCACTGTAAGTATATTCTACACTATAAACATCCACTGTAAGTATATTCTACTACCACTATCCTACACTATAAACAACCACTGTAACACACACACACACACACACACACACACACACACACACACACACACACACACACACACACACACACACACACACACACTCAGAGATATAATCTCACCCACCCCCACACACACACAATGTTGCTTAACTGATTGCTTATAATAACTGTATTCCCTCTCTCTTCACAGATACATCTGCTGCCTGTTGTTTTCTACACGTTGTCATTCTATGTCTGTTGCTGCTGCTCCTGCACTTTTATCGTACTGGTGTCTTTTATACTGATAACAAGTTCAAACAGGTGCCATTAATACAGATAACTAGTAGAGGACAGAGGAGCCTCTTAAATAAGAAGTTACAGGTCTGTGAGAGCCAGAAATCTTGCTTGTTTGTAGGTGACCAAATACTTATTTTCCACCATAATTTTTCTCATTTTGTCTGTCATAGTTGAAGTGTACCTATGATGAAAATTTACAGGCCTCTCTCATATTTTTAAGTGGGAGAACTTGCACAATTGATGGCTGACTAAATACTTTTTTGCCCCACTGTAAGTTACATGTTATAGATGGGTGAAGACACTTGTTCTTTTTTGAAGTAACTTGTCTTCCTGATATGGAAATAGTAACAAAGGCTCCAAAAACACAGAAATATGTACTTTTACAAGCTGCAAAGTTATCGTTATCATGGTGCAGGTCTGTACTGTAGATATGGAAGATTTTGTCATTCTTAACTTTATCTGCAATGATCTGTGGCAGTACATTTTGCCTTCTTGAGACAATATCTGACATGCACAAACTACCATTTTTAACCTTCATTTAACTAGGCAAATCAGTTAAGAACAAATTGTTATTTACAATGACGGCCTACCTACAGGGTCAGCACCTGGAGCAAATTAGGGTTAGGTGCCATGCTCAAGGACATATCTACAGGTTTTTCACCTGGTCAGCCAGCTTGGCTACATGTGCGTACTCCCAAACTGGGGTACGCGCAATGCCTTCAGGGTACGCCAAATAAAAATAAAAATGTGATTCATATTTTACAACAGTCCATTTAGATTTTCCAACAGGGCTATACATTTGGATGATGTTTCTTTATTGACTGAGTAGCCTCTTTTCACTGAACTCCCCCAAAATTCAACCATCTAGTGTTCAGCAAAATAACAAAAACAATGTCAAGTGTAGGTAGTCAAATAATTAACAATCAATCACATTAACCATTACTCTCTTGTAGGAATTTCACTAATGGCCCATATGTAGCCAAATATATTTGCTGCTCATTCGTTAGTTCGAAAATTGATAAATGGTTAAAAAAGTAAGGCCTGCCTCTGTAGAGACACATACCAGCTCTACTGGTAGTACTGCTGCTTTATTTAACTAGGCAAGTCGGTTAAGAACATATTCACAATGACAGCCTACACAGGCCAAACTCGGATGACGCTGGACAAATTGTGCGCCGCCCTATGCGATTCCCCATCACAGTCGGTTGTGATAAAGCCTGGATTCTAACCAGTGTGTCTGTAGTGATGCTTGTAGCACTGAGATGCAGTGTCTCAGACTGCTGCGCCTCTTGGGAGCTACTTCCAGCAATACTACATCTGCAACAGAAGACGATAGAAGTTGTCTGCTTCTATGCTTCCATGAGCATGTCTAATGCTAGCATCAGTAATTCTACATTTGTTGATAGCCCAGTTAACAAATAAAACTGTGAAGGACCTCGGCGTTACTGTGGACCCTGATCTCTCTTTTGACGAACATATCAAGACTGTTTCAAGGACAGCTTTTTTCCATCTACGTAACATTGCAAAAATCAGAAACTTTCTGTCCAAAAATGATGCAGAAAAATGTATCCATGCTTTATTTACTTCTAGGTTAGACTACTGCAATGCTCTACTTTCCGGCTACCCGGATAAAGCACTAAATAAATTTCAGTTAGCTCTAAATACGGCTGCTAGAATCCTGACTAGAACCAACCTTTTTTATCATATTACTCCAGTGCTAGCCTCCCTACACTGGCTTCCTGTTAAGGCAAGGGCTGATTTCAAGGTTTTACTGCTAACCTACAAAGCATTACATGGGCTTGCTCCTACCTATCTTTCTAATTTGGTCCTGCCGTACATACCTCCAGGTACGCTACGGTCACAAGACGCAGGCCTCCTAATTGTCCCTAGAATTTCTAAGCAAACAGCTGCAGGCAGGACATTTAGAAACAAAACATGCCAATTTGAAAAATAAGCCACATTAGTTTTTTGATTGAGAATTTAGAGGACTTTCGAGTAGTAAGACATGTATAAAAGCAACAGATACCATTAATAAGAAGGGGCTAGAAGCGTCTTATATGGTGAGCTACCGAGTGGCTAGGACAGGCAAGCCCCATACTATTGTGGGGGACTTAATTCTTCCTGCTGCCGCTGATATGGCTGGGACAATGCTGGGGGAAAAGGCCAAAAAATATATACAGACAATGCCTTCATCAAACAACACTGTTTCACGATGCATCAGTGACATGGCAGGAGATGTTTTGAAACAATTACTGCTTCACATTCAAGCCAGTTAATTCTATGCGTTACAGCAGGATGAGTCAACAGATGTGGTGGGCCTGGCACAGCTCCTGGTGTATGTCCATTATGTTTATGGGGGGTCTATTAAGGAAGACATCATTTTCTGCAAACCACTGTAAACCAGGACAACAGGAGAGGATATTTTGGTGGTCAAGATGTGTTGGTATCTGTACTGATGGCGCAAAAGCCATGACAGGGAGACACAGTGGAGTGGAAACGTGAGTGCAAGCATTTGCTCCCAACACTACTTGGGTGCACTGCAGCATCCACCGAGAGGCTCTTGCTGCCAAGGAAATGCCTGACAGCTTGCAAGATGTTTTGGACACTGCAGTGAAAATGGTTAACTTTGTTAAAGCAAGGACCCTGAACTCGTGTATTTTCTGCATTATGCAATGATATGGGCAGCAACATAAAGAAAGGCGCTGGTTATCATGGGGTAAAGTATTGACATGTTTTTTGAATTGCGAGATGAGCTTAAAGTTTTCTTTACTGACCGTAATCTTCACTTGTCTGACTGCTTGCATGATGAGTTTCTCCCACGACTGGCCTATCTGGTTGATGTTTTTTCCTGCCTGAACGTCTTGTCGTGTCCCATGTATATATATTTTTTTTATTCACATATTGTTTTTCCAACTACAACATGCTCTCCTGCAAACCGCCTCACCCAATGTGGTATGGGTCTGCTATTTCTTTACCTCTGAACCGGAACCCTCAACGGAAGCTAGCCAGCAAACTAGCTACTAGCTAGTAGCCAGCTAGCAACTGCTAGCGGTCATCAGCTACCATTAACCGGGACAACTCTCGCCAGTCTGCACAGTGCGACTCAAAGAGCATATCTGATTTATTTTTCTTCTCCAAATCTCCGAATTCCTACCGCAAGCTCTGAACCTTTTCACCTGGATCATCGCAGCTAGCTAGCTGCTATCCGAGTTGCCACTCCTGGCTAACGTCTCTGTCCCAAAGCAAGAACCAATTAGCCTGGAGCATGCCTTGTTAGGACCATCTCCGGGCTAGCCGAAGAGGTCCATCAGCCACTCCTTGGGCTACAATACCTATTTTTCCAATTGGCCGAGACCCCCGCCGACCCTTCACCACTGGACTACCGACATATTTCACCCGAGGGGGTTTAACGTCCCCTGAATGCCCATCTGCTAACCTGCTCTCCGTGGCCCGCTAGCTGTCTAGAGCATATCGGACTGTTAGCTTAAGAGACCCATCGGACAAATTCTTTGGCCACCATACCTATTCTGCCAATTGGCCTAGACCCCTTTTACCACACAAAGCCCTACTGATCTACGACAACTGGTCTGCAGACACAACAAGCATGAGGGGGCTACAACAGACTCTTCCGTCGCGACGTCCCTCTAAGGCCCTTCTGCTACCTTGCTAGCTCCGGCCCGCTAGCCTCGTGAATCGCCATGTCTCCGGCCCCAGCCACTCACTGGACCCCTATGATTACTCGGCTACGCATGCCTCTCCCTAATGTCAATATGCCTTGTCCATTATTGTTTTGGATAGTAATTATTGCCTTATTTCACTGTAGAGGTTTCTAGCCCTGCTCAATACACCTTAGTTAACCCTTAAATTCCACCTCCCACACATGAGGTGACCTCACCTGGTTTAAATTATGTTTCGAAAGACAAAATCTCTCTAATTGTCACTCAGTGCATAGGTTTACCTCCACTGTATTCACATCCTACCATACCTTTGTCTGTACATTATGCCTTGAATCTGTACATTATGCATTGAACCTGCTCCTTTTACTCTATGTTCCGAAAGTACTATATGAACAGTTCTTATAGCCTTTAGCCATACCCTTATCCTACTCCTCCTCTGTTCCTTTGGTGAGATTAATCCAGGCCCTGCAGTGCCTAGCTCCACTTCCATTCCCCAGGCGCTCTCATTTGTTGACTTCTGTAACCGTAAAAGCCTTGGTTTCATGCATGTTAACATTAGAAGCTTCCTCCCTAAATTTGTTTTATTCACTGCCTTAGCACACTCTGCCAACCCTGATGTCCTAGCTATGTCTGAATCCTGGCTCAGGAAGACCACCAAAAACCCTGAAATTTCAAACCCTAACTATAACATTTAGAACATCCAACAAGATAGAACTGCCAAAGGGGGCGGAGTTGCAATCTACTGCAGATATTGCCTGCAGAGTTCTGTCTTACTATCCAGAACTGTGCCCTAAAAAATTGAGCTCCTACTTTTAAAAATCCACCTTTCCACAAACAAGTTTCTCACCTCTGCCACTTGCTTTAGACCACCTTCTGCCCCCAGCTGTGCCCTGGACACCATATGTGAACTGATTGCCCCACAATCTTTCTTCAGAGCGCGTGCTGTTAGGTGACCTAAACTGGGACATGCTTCACACCCCAGCCATCCTACAATCGAAGCTTGACGCCCTCAATCTCTCAATTATCAATGAACCTACCAGGTAAACCCCAAATCTGTAAACATGGGGAACCCTCATAGATATTATCCTAACCAACCTGCCCTCCGAATATACCTCTGTTGTCTTTAACCAGGATCTCAGCGATCACTACCTCATTGCCTGCGTCTGTAACGGGTCTGCGGTCAAACGACCACCCCTGATCACTGTCAAACACTCCCTAAAACACTTCAGAGAGCAGGCCTTTCTAATGGACCTGGCCTGGGTATCCTGGAAGGACATTGACCTCATCCCTTCAGTAGAGGATGCCTGGCTATTCTTTAAAAGTGCTCTTCTCACCATCTTAAAAAAGCATGCCCCGTTTAAAAATGTAGAACCAGGAACAGATATAGCCCTTGGTTCACTCCAGACCTGACTGCCCTTGACCAGCACAAAAACATCCTGTGGCGCCCCCGCGATATGCAACTTTACACGGAAGTTAGGAACCAATATACACAGGCAGTTAGGAAAGCAAAGTCTATCTTTTTCAAAAATAAATTTGCATCCTGTAGCACAAACTCCAAAAGTTCTGGGACACTGTAAAGTCCATGGAGAATAAGAGCACCTCCTCCCAGCTGCCCACTGCACTGAGGCTAGGAAACACTGTCACCACCGATAAATCCACGATAATTGAGAATTTCAATAAGCATTTTTCTACAGCTGGCCATGCTTTCCAACTGGCTACCCCTACCCCGGTTAACAGCCCTGCACACCACACAACAACTTGCCCAATCGTCCCCCATTTCTCCTTCACCAAAATCCAGATAGCTGATGTTCTGAAAGAGCTACAAAATCTGGACCCCTACAAATCAGCTGGGCAAGACAATCTGGGCCCTCTTTGAAATTATTATCAGAAATTTTTGCAAACCCTATTTACTAGCCTGTTCAACCTCTCTTTCGTATCGTCTGAGCTCCCCAAAGAATGGAAATCTGACGCGGTCATTCCCCTCTTCAAAGGGGGAGACACTCTTGACCCAAACTGCTACAGATCAATATCTATCCTACCCTGCCTTTCTAAGGTCTTCGAAAGCCAAGTTAACAAACAGATCACCGACCATTTCGAATCCCACCATATCTTTTCCGCTATGCAATCTGGTTTCGGAGCTGGTCATGGGTGCACCTCATGAACCACGCTCAAGGTCCTAAACGATATCATAACCTACATCTATAAGAGATAATACTGTGCAGCTGTATTCATCACCCTGGCCAAGGCTTGACTCTGTCAATCAGGATTGGATTGACTCTGTCAATCAACACTCTGTCAATCAACACATTCTTATCGGCAGAATCAACGGCCTTGGTTTCTCAAATGACTGCCTCGCCTGGTTCACCAACTACTTCTCAGACAGAGTTCAGTGTGTCAAATCGGAGGGCCTGTTGTCCGGACCTCTGGCAGTCTCTATGGGGTGCCACAGGGTTCAGTCGTCGGGCCGAATCTTTTCTCTGTATACATCAATGATGTCGCTCTTGCTGCTGGTGACTCTCTGACCCACCTCTACGCAGACACCATTCTGAGTACATCTGGCCCCTCTTTAGACACTGTGTTAACTAACTTCCAGACGAGCTTCAATGCCATGCAACTCTCCTTCCGTGGCCTCCAAAGGCTCTGAAATGCAAGTAAAACTAAATGCATGCTCTTCAACCGATCGCTGCATACACCTGCCCGCCTGCCCGCCCAGCACCACTACTCTGGACGGTTCTGACTTAGAATATGTGGACAACCACAAATACCTAGGTATCTGGTTAGACTGTTAACTTTCCTTCCAGACTCACATTAAGCATCTCCAATTAAAAATTACATCTAGTATCAGCTTTCTATTTCGCAACAAAGCATCCTTCACTCATGCTGCCAAACATACCCTCGCAAAACTGACTATCCTACAGATCCTTGACTTCAGTGATGTCACTTAACAAAATAGCCTCCAACACTCTACTCAGCAAATTGGGTGCAGTCTATCACAGTGCCATCCGTTTTGTCACCAATATACTACCCACCATTGCGACCTGTATGCTCTCGTTGGCTGGCCCTCGCTTCATATTTGTCGCCAAACCCACTGGCTCCAGGTCATCTATAAGTCTTTGCTAGGTAAAGCCCCGCCTTATCTCAGCTCACTGGTCACCATAGCACGCGCTCCAGCAGGTATATTTCACTGGTCACCCCCAAAGCACATTCTTCCTTCGGCTGCCTTTCCTTCCAGTTCTCTGCTGCCAACGACTGGAACGAACTGCAAAAATCACTGAAGCTGGAGACTCATATCTCCCTCACTAGTTTTAAGCACCTGCTGTAATAGCAGCTCATAGACTATTGCACCTGTACATAGCCCATCTGTAAATAGTCCACCAAGTACCTCCTCCCCATACTGTTATTTATTTTTGTATTTATTTTGCTCCTTTGCACCCCATTATCTCTACTTGCACACTCATCTTCTGCACATCTATCACTCCAGTGTTTTATTGCTATATTGTAATTTTTTGCACTACACACTGTATATAGACTTTTTCTATTGTATTATTGACTGCATGTTTGTTTATTCCATGTGTAACTCTGTGTTGTTGTTTGTGTCGCACTGCTTTGCTTTAACTCGGCCAGGTCGCAGTTGTAAATGAGAACTTGTTCTCAGCTGGCCTACCTGGTTAAATAAAGGTTAAATAAATAAACAAATATTTTAAAAATCAGCCTGCGGCAAACCGACACCAATGTTGAACCAAATTAATTCCCCAGTCTTCTCCCAGTCTGCTCTTTGTATTCCATCTCTCCATAATGTAATTTACTTTGGTTGTTTTCTTAGGTACAGCAGGAAAGCAATGATTTATGAAAACTGTCTAGCAACGGATGCTGCACAACACTGTTAATATGGACCCACAACACAGGGAAAAGGAGGCAGAGAAAACAGGAGGAGAACATAGAATGCAACTGAGGGGTTGAGGTTTGGACAAGAGAATGTACAGCATTTCTATTTCAGGCATTGACCACCTGATAACAACAGTGCTGTGATGGAAATATATGGACGTAATTTGTACCAGAGCATGAGAGACAGATACACCTCTGCACTCTATAGCCAGAAGGTGGTGCTTAGGGTTAAGTGCTGGCGAGCCTGTTGTGGGCTAGGATTTGCATCGAAGATGGAAATCTAAGGCTTGTTTACAGAAAAACAACGAGCCCAAGGGATTTTATCTATGGCTCAAATGCAATGTATCTCAGAATGTCACACGTTGTTTCTAGATAGCAGTGGCATCCCTGCTTTATTTTTATATTCAGAACAACATTCAAATAATGTATCCACCCAGTTAATGTGTCCAGGCCCTGAAATAGACATAAAGCAACAAGAAGGTCTGGTAGTTGGGTGTAAGGAACTAGATCTATATAATAACAGCAACAATAAAATGTCGTCTTGAAAATCATGTCTATTATGAATAACAACATGAGTGAAGGACAACTATAGTAATGTGTACACATATAGAGAAACATGCACATTGCATAATGATGGGAGAAATACGAAGTGGTAGAGAGGCCTGGGAAAGCGTTTGTGCATGTGTCAAACTGTTAAATAAACTCTGTTTTTGAATACACGTCCGAATACAAAATCGTATAATTTCCTGCACTTGATAAATAGATCACCAGTTCATAAAAACATAAATTGTTATTATTATTTACAGTATTTACAGCAGTACAACTGCTCTTGCCTTCTCTCTCCTTTGTTTACAAAGAAAGTAGTTAGCAGAGGGACACAGCTGAATTCTTCACAGAAATAAAACCATGTGAGTGAGGTTGAGGCACTCCCATGATCTACTGATCTCTGCCTTTACCATAGTGATTACATCACGGGACCCTTTCCATCACAGTCACTAGTCCATATTAGATTGCATGGGTCCAGTTCTCAGAGTAACAGCATAATAATCAAGTTAGGAACCTGGCTGGAGGCTTAGCTACTATCATTCAGTTCTGAATCTGGTGTAGAGGGCGGAGGCTTGTAAACAATGACATCTTTGAGAGAAAGAGGACAGCTTCAATATCCGATATCTGATATCTCTTTGTCTTGACGGTTATTTTTTACTGTTTTCTGTTTTGTTTATCATCACTCTCTCTGTATTACCACTCTGTAACTGGTTACTCATCCCTAAGGGAAATTCCCCATCTTCGGGGAGTCATGTGAGCATGTCATGTTTTTGCTGTGTTTGCACTGAAATTGTTGAATTCTATGTGGGGTTTTTATATTTACTGCTGACGTTCTGGCCAGGTCTCCCTTTTCTGGCCTCAATGAGACATCCTGGTTAAATAAAGGTGTTATTACTGCACACAAAACGTAAACATATAATAATAATAATACAATATTAATATTAATACTACTACTAATAATAATGATAATAATATATATTAATAATCATAATAATCATAATAATATATAATTAAAAAAACAATAATAATGATAATAATAAATAATACTAGGTCACCATAACAGTATCAAACTTCTGCATGATTATGAATAGTGAACAAAAGCACTGAAACTAAAGTGTAGTAAAAAATATATTCTCAGGATGGAAACAACTGCTGACCATCTAACAGCCATTCTAACTGTCATTATCTGTCTCCAAACTGTGGTTTTCACTGACTTCCTTCCCCTAGAGTGGTCTAACAGCTACAGTTTGCTACAGTGCCTGGTTACTACAGATATTGAATCGTTTTTTATTTCACTGAAGAACGAAATGCACGTCCCACTCAGTATAGCGTAGGTTTAATAAGCATCCAAACAATCAATATGTTTGAATAAAACCAACACAAAGAAATGTACACTAGTAATGTACACACACACCAACCACTGCCACTACCACCCATAAACCAACAGACATGTCTCTTCTTGTTGATTAAAAGGCAGAAGTACACACTAGGTACTACGTTTTTTTGAAGATGGGGTTGGGAGGAAGTTGAGGCTAAGACAGTTGATGGTGGTCTATGTTGGGGTGGCAGGGTAGCCTAGTGGTTAGAGCGTTAGACTAGTAACCAGATGGTTGCAAGTTCAAACCCCCGACCTGACAAGGTACAAATCTGTCTCTCTGCCCCTGAACAGGCAGTTAACCCACTGTTTCTAGGACGTCGTTGAAAACTGACTTGCCTAGTTAAATAAAGATAAATAAATAAATGTTGCTCTGTAAGAGCCACTACCATATCATCAATCAAGCAGACAGAGCACAGCCACAAAGAACCCACAAGCAACAGCTTGTTCCTGTGTGTTCCTAGTTCTGTTGGCTGAAATCAAATCAAATTCTATTTGTCACATGGGCCGAATGTGCAATCCCTTAACCAACAATGCAGTTTAAAAAATAAGTTTAAAGTAAAGTAAAAAATAGATAAGTAAAAAAATTGAATAACAAATAATTAAAGAGCAGCAGTAAAATAACAGTAGCGAGACTATATATAGGGAGTACCGGTACAGAGTCAATGTGTGTGGGCAACAATTAGTCAATACAAGGACTTTACAGCGAACTAACCAAAGCAAGGCCTTGAGTAAACTTGTAAGTCGCTCTGGATAAGAGCGTCTGCTAAATGACTTAAATGTAAATGTAATGTAAATGTAAACATTGATCAAGGCATGACTTAACAGTCTCTTTCTAACCTGCTTTCTAACTATTAAAGTTAGTGAAAATATCTGCATTGTAACTAGTAATGTAGTGAAAAGACCTGCATTCTAACTACTAATGTAGTGAAAATACCTGCATTCTAACTACCTACAGTAACTACTGGTGGACAAAATGCCATGTTACACTAATGCTATGCTAAAACAACAAATGGCATAGGGTTTATCAGTGATAGGGTTAATGCGTTGATAGGGCTGTGGCAGTCATCAACCGGTGACTGTCAAGCAAATAACTGCTAGTCTCATGGTAATTGAACATTAATGAACATAAACACATTTAGCATATCCTGGCTTCCACACACAGCATACAAGCCACTGAGGCAGCCCTTTGGAACATCTACATATTTCAAAATGGTATAAATCCATGTAATCGCCTACACCTTCGCAATAAATCCATTATTTATTTTAGACAGTTCTAAAGAAACATGATATGAAGAAAATGTATATTACAGAAGAACAGAATTAGCATTCTCTGAGATGTCCTTATGTTAGGTCCTGATCTGGCCATAAAGCTGTGGGCTAATATAGTTCATTTAGCAGACAAGATTTGCGTAGAATTTCTTGGCATTATTTTATAGTATTTTATAGTATGAAGAATACAATCGAACAAACCTGAATCAAATGGAAACGAGTTGAGAGAGTGCGCACATGCGACTATTCTATGTTGAGCGGTTCACAATGAAACAGGTACTCCTAAACGCTTAATTTAGAGTTATTTATGTCACTGTAGTTATGATTGAAGCGTTTGGATATATGTTATCATTTTTAATACATTCCAAGACGGAAAGATGCGACTCCAATGATGATATTTTTTAAAGTCGCATGAAAGGCACGAGCTCTGCTTTGTTTTACTGTGCAGGCTGTACACATTTCCTCAGTCTCTCATTCACAAGTTGTCAAGCACTTGATAATGCCAAATATTTCCCGATCGAATCCCCTTTGTGTGGCCGTAATGACCTCAATAAAAATCTAGGCCTTTTGCGACCATTGGCCATTGTGCCCTTAGGCTGAATATAATCATTGTAATTAAATTCTCCCTGCATGCTGCATGCTCCAAAGCACCTCTCACTCAAGTAGCTCTCTCAAATAGCTCAATTCTTATTAGTCAATGCCCGTCACGTGATCGGGTCTTTCTCACAGGCTGTAAATGAAGACAGACATTGGGGACACAACTGCGCGAGTCCTTATCCAATTCCGAGGTGCATATTGAAGATATTGGAAGAACGGTCCAAATTTACTTTATGGCAGCCAACAAGATGAGTAGGCCAAACGAACAGCAGAAGCACTAGCCCTTGTCAATCTACTACCCCTCATAGTAAAACAGTTGACCTATTTTTTGTCTGTGTGAGACATACATATTCCAAAATTAGTCTGGGACAGTTGTGGGATGCGATAATACAACCACTACCCACACGCAATGAGGTTGACGCAACAGGTCAGAACGTTTAACTTAAAATGTTGATAAACTATTAGGCTATTTCTTTACATTATAAGCAACGCAATCTGTACACGGCATTAGGCTACAAGCGCAGATGTTCAGTTAGCGGGAAACACCATTATCAACAGCAAATGTGATTATGCATTTATTGCTTTTATTATAAAGTTGCATTTTTAGGGTGAAAATGATCTTCCCCAAACATGAAACTTGTTTTGATTTAGAATGGACCATTATCATGCACCTGTCTTGAAACAGGGACAGGGTAAAAATACATGTCATCTAAGCGCTTGAATAGCGAATGGGGGACGCTTTTTCTGTGGTTCATTTTCATGCCAGCCAGGTAGGCGGTACTCCTGTTCTAACGAGTACCACCACCAGCCAGAGTGTTGATGGTCATTACTGACAAGATTCTCTATTTGTACATGTTATTTAGATTATACTTGACCTCCCGTAAATTGGCTTCACCATACATACAGTGGGGCAAAAAAGTATTTAGTCAGCCACCAATTGTGCAAGTTCTCCCACTTAAAAAGATGAGAGAGGCCTGTAATTTTCATAATTTTCATTCATCACTTCAACTATGACAGACAAAATGAGAAAAAAACAAATCCAGAAAATCACATTGTAGGATTTTTAATGAATTTATTTGCAAATTATGGTGGAAAATAAGTATTTGGTCACCTACAAACAAGCAAGATTTTTGGCTCTCACAGACCTGTAACTTATTCTTTAAGAGGCTCCTCTGTCCTCCACTCATTACCTGTATTAATGGCACCTGTTTGAACTTGTTATCAGTATAAAACACACCTGTCCACAACCTCAAACAGTCACACTCCAAACTCCACTATGGCCAAGACCAAAGAGCTGTCAAAGGACACCAGAAACAAAATTGTAGACCTGCACCAGGCTGGGAAGACTGAATCTGCAATAGGTAAGCAGCTTGGTTTGAAGAAATCAACTGGGGGAGCAATTATTAGGAAATGGAAGACATACAAGACCACTGATAATCTCCCTCGATCTGGGGATCCACGCATGATCTCACCCCGTGGGGTCAAAATGATCACAAGAACGGTGAGCAAAAATCCCAGAACCACACAGGGGGACCTAGTGAATGACCTGCAGAGATCTGGGACCAAAGTAACAAAGCCTACCATCAGTAACACACTATGCCGCCAAGGGACTCAAATCCTGCAGTGCCAGACGTGTCCCCCTGCTTAAGCCAGTACATGTCCAGGCCTGTCTGAAGTTTGCTAGAGAGCATTTGGATGATCCAGAAGAAGATTGGGAGAATGTCATATGGTCAGATGAAACCAAAATATAACTTTTTGGTAAAAACTCAAATTGTCGTGTTTGGAGGACAAAGAATGCTGAGTTGCATTCAAAGAACACCATACCTACTGTGAAGCATGGGGGTGGAAACATCATGCTTTGGGGCTGTTTTTCTGCAAAGGGACCAGGACGACTGATCCGTTTAATGGAAAGATGAATGGGGCCATGTATCGTGAGATTTTGAGTGAAAACCTCCTTCCATCAGCAAGGGCATTGAAGATGAAACGTGGCTGGGTCTTTCAGCATGTCAATGATCCCAAAGGTCCTGGAGTGGCCTATCCATTCTCCAGCTTTCAACCCCACAGAAAATCTTTGGAGGGAGTTGAAAGTCTGTGTTGCCCAGCAACAGCCCCAAAACATCACTGCTCTAGAGGAGATCTGCATGGAGGAATGGGCCAAAATACCAGCAACAGTGTGTGAAAACCTTGTGAAGACTTACAGAAAATGTTTGACCTCTGTCATTGCCAACAAAGGATATATAGAAAAGTATTGAGATAAACTTTTGTTATTGACCAAATACTTATTTTAATTTTAATTTGCAAATAGATTCATAAAAAATCCTACAATGTGATTTTCTGGATTTGTTTTCTCATTTTGTCTGTCATAGTTGAAGTGTACCTATGATGAAAATTACAGGCCTCTCTCATCTTTTTACGTGGGAGAACTTGCCTCCTCCCACTAACCTTCCCTATATATGTCACTCCCTTTGGTTACTTCCCCAGACATTATTGTTTCTGTTTCAGTGTTAAGTCTGTGCGTTGTTCGTGTTTCTTGTTTTGTTTTATGTTGTGTTTATTTATTAAAAAACACTCACTCCTTGAACTTGCTTCCTGACTCTCACATCATTACACATAGTCACATACCTGTGGTGGTGCCTGGAATTGGTGATTAGCCATGATTGAATTCCTGGGATATCATCCAGAAAAAAATATGATATTTATTTGAGCCAAATCAATATATGATCATCTAATGAAAAAAAATGTTTTTTCACAATGCAAAATTCAGTTCATAATATTACAGTGGTTGATATTACCAAGTAAATTGTCTGTATTTGCACTGGTACCATATTAGTGCAGCCGCAGCAACAATCAGACAGAGAATGGCTCAAAGTAGAACCCAATAGACAGCAGAGGACTCTGTAAGGAGAGGGCATACAGTTAATAAGAAACAGTCTGTATTTACAATTACATCTCATTTTGTTGCCCAGCAACCATCATGGCTCTGATGCACACACGTTCCTGCCGAAAACAAAGAAATAAAACCAGGCTATAAGACATGTATATATGCAGTAAGTGATAAGTGTGTACCATGACCATCATAGTTAGTGGTTATACAGTAACTGTCACGACTTCCACCGAAGTCGGTCCCTCTCCTTGTTCGGGCGGTGTTTGGCAGTCGACGTCACCGTCCTTCTAGCCATCACTGATCCATTTTTAATTTTCCATTGGTTTTGTCTTGTCTTCCTTCACACCAGGTTCCAATCCCATCAATTACATGTTGTGTATTTAACCCTCTGTTTCCCCTCATGTCCTTGTCGGAGATTGCTTATTGTATGTTGTGTGCTAGTATGTGTCTGTGTGCGACGGGTTTTGTACCCACTTTTATTATTTTTTGTATATTTTGGTTTTTGGAGTTTTATGAGCACTTATTAAACGACTCTGTTTATACCAATTGTTTTTTCCTGCGCCTGACTTCCCTGTGCCACCGACACGCACCCATTACAGAAACTTCCTGTCGAAAGGGGAATGAGGCCATAGTCTGATACTAACACATGCATTGATACTAACAATGATACTAACATATGCTATGAAATATGAGTGAACATCTGGCTCAACTTTGTTATCCATGCTACATCATATTTCTCATAACTTCATATATGTGTTTGTGTGTATACCAGGAATGACTGTATTGTTACCAGACAAATTTCACTATGGGACAATACAGTTTTCAATCAATCAGGCAATCAATCAAAGAACCAATGAATCAATAAATTGCATAACAACTATAAGCAATTTATAAAGAAGTATAAGCAACCAGTATGAATAGTGTGTGTGTACGTATGCATGTGTGTGTGTCTAAGGTGCTTCTCACCAGAGTGTATGTGTACATAGAGGGAGCCAGTTGCTCGTCCGTAGGGGTTTGAGGCCTCACAGACATAGAGACCATTCAGCTCAAAGCTGAGACTGTGTGTGTGTGTGTGTGTGTGTGTGTGTGTGTGTGTGTGTGTGTGTGTGTGTGTGTGTGAAAGACAAAGGCATAATTTGACTGCCAGCATAATTCAAAACTGTCCTTTAGATATGAACATTCTGAAGCTTCAAGCAAATTTAGATCTCATGTCTTATCAAGTGCAGATAACATTTACATTTAAACTGGTTTGAACTAGTTTAGGAGTGAGTACCTGCTCCAGGTGTAGCTGGGTTGTGGGTTACCATCTGATACACATAGTAAGACTGTAGCTTTGGAGGCCTCACTAAGTGTAATGTTCACTGACTGAGATGGATCTATGAGAGAGAGAGAGAGAGAGAGAGAGCGAGACAGCCTAGAGGGAGTAAGTGGTGTGTGGCAGTGTGGTGTAGCAGTGTGGTGCCAGTACAACCTCTCCCTCAACATCAATACAACCAAGGAGCTGTTCTTAGACTATAGGAGAAAGAGGGGAGAGCAAACTTCCATCCACATCGACGGGGCAGTTGTGGAGCAGCTCGAAACCTTTCCGTTCTTTGGCGTCCACATTAGTAAGGAAGTAACATGGTCCACACTCACTCACACTAGGACCAACAGGCTCAGAGACAGCTTCTAGCCATAAGACTGGCAAATAATAATTTATGGTACCTAAACTATCTGCACTGACTCCATCTTGCACTGACCCTATGCACACTAACTAGACTTTATATTCACACCATATACACACTCACTCACACACTACACTATCACTCCCACACAAATCCCCCACATATTCAAACACTACATACAAACACACACACACGCACACAACACAAACGCATACTGACACAACACAAACACACACAGACACACATAACACAAATGCATACTGACACAACACAAACACACAAATACACACATACACTCACACACTAACATAAACACACTTTAACACATCATTTGCTGCTGCTCAACACTGGAGCCCCTCAGGGGTGCGTGCTCAGTCCCCTCCTATACTCAATTTTCACCCATGACTGAGTGGCCAGGCATGACTCCAACAACATCATTAAGTTTGCAGATGACACAACAGTGGTAGGCCTGATCACCGACAGCAACGAGACAGCCTATAGGGAGGAGGTCAGAGACCTGGCCGGGTGGTGCCAGAATAACAACCTATCCCTCAACATAATCAAGACAAAGGAGATGATTGTGGACTACAGGAAAAGGAGGACAGAGCACGCCCCCATTCTCATCGATGGGACTGCAGTGGAGCAGGTTGAGTGCTTCAAGTTCTTTGGTGTCCACAACACCAACAAACTACAATGGTCCAAACACACCAATACAGTCGTGAAGAGTGCACCACAAAGCCTATTCCCCCCTCAGGAAACTAAAAAGTTTTGGCATGGGTCCTCAGATCCTCAAAAGCTTCAACAGACATGGAGTGCATTGTTGCGTCACTGCCTGGTACGGCAATTGCTCGGCCTCCAACCGCAAGGCACTATAAAGGGTAGAGCGTACGGCCCAGTACATCACTGGGGCTAAGCTGCCACCCATCCAGGACCTCTACACCAGGTGAGGTCAGAGGAAGGCCCTAAAAATTATCAAAGACTCCAGCCACCCTAATCATGGACTGTTCTCTCTGCTACCGCATTTTTGAAACTGCACTGTTGTTTAGGGGCTCGTAAGTAAGAATTTCACTGTAAGGTGCGTACATTGTATTCGGCGCACATGACAAATACACTTTGATTTGATTTTCTATTCTGTTCTTTATTTTACTCATATTATTATTTATCATCCGGATGCCTAGTCACTTGACATTGCCTTCATGTACATATCTACCTCAACTACCTGTACCTCGTACCTCTGCACATTAATCTGGTACTGGTCCTCCTTGTATACAGCTCCATTGTTGTGTATTTTATTTTACTCCTCTTTTGTTAGTTACTATTTCATTTAAAAAAAATCTCAGCATTGTTTGAAAAGGATCGTAAGCAAGCATTTGACTGTAAAAGTCTACACCAGTTGTGATCGGTGCATGCGATAAGCAACATTCTATTTGATTAGACAGAGAGAGAGAGACATTGAGTGAGAGCGATTGAAAAAGAGAGGTGGTTACAGTTACTGCAGGTATAAAATATAAATAGACCTACACTCACACACCCATACCAAGACATATATCTTACACCTATAACAATGACAGTACCGTCTCTGGGCAGTGGGAAGGGATGGAACTTTCATCTACATATGAGGCAAAATTCAAAGAATTCTGTTATTTGTCATCCTGGTCTACTTTGTACCTGTCTGCCACTTTACATCTGCCTGTGGCTTGCCACCAGTAGCCACACAGGTTGCCAAGACAACCTCATTCTCCCCAATGGCAGGAGGAACATAAACTGTCACACTCACTACTGGAGGAACTATGATCAGAAAACAAACAAACAAAC
This sequence comes from Oncorhynchus nerka, assembly GCF_034236695.1. Lineage (NCBI taxonomy): Eukaryota > Metazoa > Chordata > Actinopteri > Salmoniformes > Salmonidae > Oncorhynchus > Oncorhynchus nerka. Next base: position 65,645,259 of record NC_088398.1, on the reverse strand, counting down.
ATAGAATAGAAAACAGGAACAAGTCACTCCTTATAATTTTTTAAATTGTATTTTTACCTCACCTTTATTTAACCAGGTAGGCCAGTTGAGAACAAGTTCTCATTTACAACTGTGACCTGGCCAAGATAAATGTGGAACTATACATGAAAGAACAACCCAAACACACACAGCCCGTCATGTGAAATTTATCCAAATGCTCATGTTACATGATCAACACACTTTAAATAAACCCTTTAATGTTCTCTATCTGGTCAATTGCAATATACATCATTAGTAGCTACACATGTACTGTACTCGAGGTATGGGCAATCATGTTTTAACAGGTTTTAGCTCACCATGATGAGAGGTTCTTGCACCTGAGGTATTAAGTTTCATACATATCACAACATGTTTTTCAGCTTCACCAGTCCCACTGAAAAGCATTCACAGCCCAGTGATTATGCCGTTAAGAAATGCAGGATACAGTGGTGTATTCTATATATTCCAACATCTTTTCCACCATTGTTGAAACCATTGATGCCTGTACTCTCCTGGTTACAGCTTGAGTAAGAGGATACACTCTCAGAAAGGAAGTTGCTAAGTACAACCACATAGGGCTCTTTGGTTTGTCCCCATACAGGATCCCTTTTTGGTGCTGGGTCACCCTTTGCAGAGTGTTCTATCTAGAATAATAATTAGGAATTAGAATAGGATCTCTATGGGTTCTTCATAGATCCCCCTCTAAATGGTTCTGCCTAGAACCCTCTATATATAATAACGTACAGTTTAAAATGTTTTAATGTCACATACACCAGATAATTGCAGTGAAATGTGTTGTTTTACAGCGCCAGCCAAAGTAGTACAGCATCAATGGAGCAAATTAGGGTTAATGTCACGGATACCCCGGTACTGCTGCTCATTCCGTGAACCAGCTCCGGAGGTCTACGTCACCGGCTTTCTAGCCATCATTGAATTGGATTCATTACCACCAAGACCGGACTGTCTCATTACGCACACCTGGTTTCCATTTCCCCTGATTAGTATGTTACATATGTGCCCTGTGTGCCCCATTGTTCTTATTGTTACCATGTCTGTTGGTTCTGTGAGCACCTGTGCAATGTATTGGCTTTTGTGCTATGTGCACTTGTATTACTGGTCTCATGCTGTGATTATGTTGAGATTTACACCTCACTCTTTTGTTTGGGTTTAAACCCTGTGTTAATATATATATATATATATATATATATAGTACATATACTAGACTTCTCCAAGCTCTCCAAGCTCTGATGCTGCTGATGGTCATTAGCAGCCTAACAAACGTTTATACTGCTTTGTACTCTGCACACTATTGTCCCTCTCATACCTCTGACATCATTGCATAGGTAATCGAAAATCTAATCACACTTAATGAGAGCCCATGAGCTCCTATTGCACAGCATTTCTATAGGCTAAGCAATTGCATGAGATAACAGTGTTTTGATGGCCTCTATTAAAAAGAGGGAGGATTTCATCAGCTTTCTATAGGCTACACCAGTGGTGTAAAGTACTTAAGTAAAAACACTTAAGTGTAACTAATGTCGATTTTGGGGGTATCTGTACTTTACTTTACTATTAATATGTTTGACAAATTATGCTTGTACTCCACTACATTCCTAAAGAAAATGAAGTACATTTTCCTTCATACAGTTTCCCTGACAGCTAAAAGTACTCGTTACGTTTAGAATTCTCAAGCAGGACAGAATTATGGCAGCTAACAATATAATGCTTTATCATCCCTTCTGCCTATGATCACAAATGTGTTTTTAAAAACACATTACCATTTTTAAAATAAAAAAACAGAAAAAAACAAAGAAAAATGTACACTTACTTATTTATAACCATGACTGAAAAGCCAGAGATGGTTATCAGCCAGAGATGATTGATCATCCACTTGATCATCCACTTCATGTTGTCATAATTTTTTAAAATGGTTTTATTTATCTTTATTTAACTAGGCAAGTCAGTTAAGAACAAATTCTTATTTACAATGATGGCCTACACCGGACAAACTCGGGCAACACTGGGCCAATTGTGTGCCTCCCTATGGGACTCCCAATCATAGCCGGTTGTGATAGTTTGGATTCAAACCAGGTTGCCTGTAGTGACACCAATAGCACTGAGATTTTGTGTTTTAGACCACTGCGTCACTTGGATTGTGCCCCTGTCTCTCCCTAATAAAAAATAATAAGAACACAGTTGAATTAATATAAGGAATTTGATGTATAACATTTACTTTGTCCTTTTACTCAAGTATGACAATGTAGTACTTTTTTTACCACTGTACTTTAAGTATATTTTAAACCAGGTACTTTTAGACATGTACTCAAGTAGGGTAACTTTCACTTTTACTTTATTCATTTTCTGTTAAGGTATCTTTACTTTTACTCAAGTATGACAATTTAGTAGAGGAGTATAGTCTACCTGACTGGCATGAAAATTAACCACAAAATTAAGCACATATATTACATATTTTTTCCCCCATTGCCCCTGTTCCCGAGACAGGCGCATGATAATGGTCCATTCTAAATAAAAACTAATTTCATACATATATTATTTAGTATATGTAAAGATGACACTAAATTAAGAACAGTCTGATGGGGGACAATAATAGCCTATCACTTGTGAATGACGTATTATCACTTAGGAATGAAGCCCAGGTTGTTCAGTAAGGCAAGACACAGCTTGCCTCTTTTTGCAACTTTTTCAAATCATCAGTGATGGAAAAAGTACCAAATGGTCATACTTGAGTGAAAGTATAGATACCTTTTACCTAGTAAAAGTGAAAGTTACCAAGTAAAATACTTGAGTAAAAGTCTAAAAGTATTTGGTTTAAAATATACTTAAGAATCAAAAGTAAAAGTAAAAACATATATTTATATTTTCACATTTCTTATATTAAGCAAAGCAGACTGCGCCATTTTCTTGTTTAAAAATGTACGGAAAAATGTACAGATAGCCAGGGGCACACTCCAACACTCAGACATTATTTACAAAAGATGCATTTGTGTTTAGTGAATCCGCCAGAACATAGGCAGTAGGGATGATCGTGTGTCAATTTGTCAATTTGTCCGGTTCTGCTAATCATTCAAAATGTATTGAATTGAATTGAATTTATTTTGTGTAACAACATATAGAATTAATTAAAAAGCTTGATTCCAAAGTGGTTCTCGATGGTAAAAACACTAACACATATAATGATGAAATGGCAAGACAAATTACAAACAAGATTAAATACGTTCATTTATATTGACATCCTAAAAAAGTGTCACTATTCACCGCACTTTTCAATAGCCTTAAAATCAACCCCATTAATTTCACATTAAAACAATCTATATAAAGAGTACAGAAACGACGAAAAAATAATGCAACAAATATTGTGTTTAAACTCCAACATAATAATTGAATTTTAAAAAATGATTTAAAAAAACATATGTATAATCTTTGTAAATTATATCTGTATGTATATCTGTATGACTGTAAGAAGTTATGTCGCAAATGCAGCTGACAAACCATATAGAAATGTCTGGTCTACCCAAAATTACAACTGAATAATATCAGCATTGCAGCAAAAATGGAGGAGGAAAGTGGAAGGAGGAAAAAGTAAGGAACTTGTCTGTCAGCCCTGCATTAAAGACAATTATTGTGATAAATAAAAGAGTATACCAGTTTCATTTAAAGGCCAAAGGTTTGACAGCAGTCCCATATAGATTGCAAAATAGTTGGGAAGAGATGTTTTACGTACTGATTCCATGGCACATGGTGTGTGAACTGATACGCAAAATGACACCGGATTCAAAACATGTAATTTTTATTTTAAATTATTATACAAAATTCTTGCAACCAATAGAATGTTATTTATATGGGGGATACAACCTTCTCTGCTCTGCAGTTTTTATTTGTCTCATTCGCCGAATACAACAGACCTTACACTGAAACGCTTACAGACAAGCCCTAACCAACAGTGCAGTTTTTAAGTACAAAATAGGTATTAGGTAAACAATAGAAAAGTAAAGAAGTAAAAAACAGTAAAATGACAGTAATAAACATGTAGGTATAGTTAAAGTGACTATGCATAGATGATAAACAGAGAGTAGCAGCAGCGTAAAAGAGGTGTTGGCGGGGGGCGGGCGACAATGCAAATAGTCCGGGTAGCCATTTGATTACATGTTCAGGAGTTTTATGGCTTGGGGGTAAAAGCTGTTGAGAAGCCTATTGGTCCTAGACTTGGCGCTCCGGTACCGCTTGCCATGCGGTAGCAGAGAGAACAGTCTATGACTGGGGTGGCTGGGGTCTTTGACAATTTTTAGGGCCTTCTTCTGACACTGCCTGGTATAGAGGTCCTGGATGGCAGGCTATTTGCATTGCCCCCCCCCCTCTCCCCTTCTTTTACACCGCTGCTACTCTCTGTTGTTATCATCTATGCACAGTCACTTTAATAACTCTACCTATATGTACATATTACCTCAAGTAACCGGTGCTCCCGCACACTGACTCTGTACCTGTACCCCACTGTATATAGTCTCGCTATTGTTATTTACTTCTGCTCTTTAATTACTTGTTACATTTATTTGTAAGTCGCTCTGGATAAGAGCGTCTGCTAAATGACTTAAATGTAAATGTAAATGTAATTACTTGTTACATTTATTTCTTATTCTTATCTACTTTTTTTAAACTGCATTGTTGGTAAGGGCTCATAAGTAAACATTTAACTGTAAGGTCTACCTACACCTGTTGTATTCGGCGCATGTGATGAATAAAATTTGATTTGATTTGAAAAGTCAATGTGGAGTGCAATAGAGATTGCATCATCTGTGGATCTGTTTGAGCGTTATGCAAATTGGAGTGGGTCTAGGGTTTCTGGGATAATGGTGTTAATGTGAGCCATGACCAGCCTTTCAAAGCACTTCATGGCTACCGACGTGAGTGCTACAGGTCTGTAGTCATTCAGGCAGGTTTCCTTAGTGTTCTTGGGCACAGGGACTATGGTGTTCTGCTTGAAACATGTTGGTATTACAGACTCAATCAGAGACATGTTGAAAATGTCAGTGACGACACCTGCCAGTTGGTCAGCACATGCCCAGAGCACACGTCCTTGTAATCCGTCTGCCCCAGAGGTCTTGTGAATGTTGACCTGTTTAAAGGTCTTACTCACGTCGGCTACGGAGTGCGTGATCACACAGTCGTCCGGAACAGCTGATGTTCTCATGCATGCATTAGTGTTGCTTGCCTCAAAGCGAGCATGAAAGTGATTTAGCTCATCTGGTAGGCTTGTGTCACTGGGCAGCTCGCGGCTGTGCTTCCCTTTGTAGTCTGTAATAGTTTGCAGGCCCTGCCACATCCAACGAACGTCGAAGCCGGTGTAGTACGATTCAATCTTAGTCCTGTATTGGCGCTTTGCCTGTGATGGTTCGTCTGAGGGCATAGCGGGATATCTTATAAACGTCCGGGTTAGAGTCCCGCTCCTTGAAGGCGGCAGCTCTACTCTTTAGCTCAGTGTGGATGTTGCCTGTAATCCATGGTTTCTGGTTAGGGTATGTACATACAGTCACTGTCGGGATGATGTCACTGATGAACTTATTCATGAAGTCGGTGACTGATGTGGTGTACTCCTCAATGCCATCGGAAGAATCCCTGAACATTTTCCAGTCTGCGCTAGCAAAAGATTCCTGTAGCTTAGCATCTGCGTCATCTGACCACTTCTTTATTGACCGAGTCACTGGTGCTTCCTGCTGGAATCAGGAGGATGGAATTATGTTCAGATTTGCCAAATGGAGGGCAAGGGAGAGGTCTGTATGCATCTCTGTGTGTGGTGTAAAGGTGGTCTTGAGTTTTTTTTTCCTATGGTTGCACATTTAACATGCTGATAGAAATGAGGTAAGACTGATTTCAGTTTTCCTGCTTTAAAGTCCCCAGCCACTAGGAGCACTGCTTCTGGCTTGGCGTTTTCCAGTTTGCTTTTTTCATTTTTCAGCTGACTGAGTGCGGTCTAAGTGCCAGAATCCGTCTGGGGTGGTAAATACATTTCAGGCTTGTTTATTCCAAAACGAGTAAGAATAATTACTTTTAGTACTGGGACACACTATTGGAAATGTGTGTATGCGCACGCGCGATGAAGATAAAACGCACCTGCTAATATCGGTTTCCTATTGAACATACTTCTTTCTATATGAAATATGGAAATGGAATAATGTGTCCCTGAACAAAAAGGGGTCAAAATCAAAAGTAACAGTCAGTATCTGGTGTGGCCAACAGCAGTGTTCTCCTCTTCATGGACTGCACCATATTGGGTAGTATATGGGGGCTTTGATGACAAATCGGATGGCACTGTGATAGACTGCATCCAATTTGAATCGTACTACACCGGCTTGAGTAGAGTGTTGGAGGCTATTTTATAGGTGACATCTCCGATGTCAAGGATCAGTAGGATGGTCAGTTTTAAGAGGGTATGTTTGGCAGCATGAGTGAAAGATGCTTTGTAGCAAAATAGGAAGATGATTCTAGATGTCATTTTGGATTGGAGATGCTTAATGTGAGTCTGGAAGGAGAGTTTACAGTCTAGCCAGACACCGAGGTATTTGTAGTTGTCACATATTCTAAGTCAGAATCGTCCAGAGTAGTGATGCTGGACGGGGGGGGGGGGGCAGGTGTGGGCAGTGATCGGTTGAAGAGCATGCATTTAGTTTTACTTGCATTTCAGAGCAGTTGAAGGCCATGGAAGGAGAGTTGTATGGCATTGAAGCTCGTCTGGAGGTTAGTTAACACAGTGTCCAAAGAAAGGCCAGATGTATACATAATGGTGTCGTCGGCGTAGAGGTTTATCTGAGAATCATCAGCAGCGAGAGCAACATCCTTGATGTATATAGAGAAGAGAGTCGGCCCAAGAATTGAACCCTGCGGCACCCCCATAGAGATTGCAAGGGGTCCGGACAACAGGCTCTCTGATTTGACACACTGAACTCTATCAGAGAAGTAGTTGGTGAACCAGGCATGGCAATCATTTGAGAAACCAAGGCTGTTGAATCTGCCAATAAGAATGTGGTGATTGATAGAGTCGAAAGCCTTGGCCAGGTCGATGAATACGGCTGCACAGTAATGTCTCTTATCATTGGCGGTTATGATATCGTTTAGGACCTAGCGCATGGCTGAGGTGCACCCATGACCAGCTCTGAAACCAGATTGCATAGTGGAGAAGGTACGGTGGGATTGGAAATGGTCGGTAATCTGTTTGTTGACTTGACTTTCGAAGACCTTAGAAAGGCAGGGTAGGACAGATATAGGTCTGTAGCAATTTGGGTCTAGAGTGTCTCCCCCTTTGAAGAGGGGGATGACCGCGGCAGCATTCCAATCTTTGGGAATCTTAGATGATAAGAAAGAGAGGTTGAACAGGCTAGTAATAGGGGTTGCAAAAATTTTGGGCAGATAATTTTAAAAAGAGAGTACCGATTGTCAAGCCCGGCTGATTTGTATGGGTCCAGGTTTTGCAGTTCTTAAAATCATCAGCTATCTGAATTTGGGTGAAGGAGAAATGTGGAGGCTTGGGCGAGTTGCAGTGGGGAGTAGCCAGCCGTAGAAAAGCATAGCCAGCCCTAGAAAAATGCTTATTGAAATTCTCAATTATTGTGGATTTATCGGTGGTGACAGTGTTGCAAATTTCTGCTTGAAAAAGCTAACCTTAGTTTTCCTAACTGCCTGTGAATATTATTTCCTAACTTCCCTGAAAAGTTGCATATCACGGGTGCTTTTCGATGGTAATGCAGAACGCCGCAGGATCTTTTTGTGCTGGTCAAGGGCAGTCAGGTCTGGAGAGAACCAAGGCCTATATTTTTTCCTGGTTCTACATTTTCTAAATGTGGTATGCTTATTTAAGATGGCGAGGAAGGCACTTTTAAATATTGACCAGGCATCCTCTACTGATGGGATGAGGTCAATGTCCTTCCAGGATTCCCGGGCCAGGTCGATTAGGAAGGCCTTCTCGCTGAAGTGTTTTAGGGAGCGTTTGATAGTGATGAGGGGTGGTCGTTTGACCGCAGGCCCATTACGGATATAGGCAATGAGGCAATGATTGCTGAGATCTTGGTTTGAAAACAGCAGAGGTATATTTGGAGGGGAAGTTGGTTAGGATGATACCTACGAGGGTGCCCGTGTTTACGGATTTGAGGTTGTACCTGGTGGGTTCATTGACCTTTTTTGAGACATTGATGGCATCAAGCTTAGATTGTTGGATGGCCGGGGTGTTAAGCATGTCCCAGTTTAGGTCATCTAGCAGCATGAGCTCTGAAGCTAGATGGGGACAATCAGTTCACATATGGTGTCCAGGGCACAGCTGGGGGCAGAGGGTGGTCTATAGCAAGCGGCAACGGTGAGAGACTTGTTTCTGGAAAGGTGGATAAAAAAAAAAGGTGGATTTAAAAAAAAGTAGAAGCTCAAAATTCAAAAGACACTCGCACATCTGAGCAATCTTTTTTGCAGGTGCATGGCAACAGTTGAACAAGATGAAGGAAAACGATCCCGCACAAGATGAAGGAGTAATCTTAAATAGGCACATAATTCATGTTCAAATTCACAACATAACATACATAGGCATTTCATCATAAAGTCCTTTAGGAAATAATGTCTGAAAATCCAAAAACATTCACTTTTACTCAGAAAGTAGAAGCTCGGATTGTTTGGGTACAGACCTGAATAGTAAGACAGAACTCTGCAGGCTATCTCTGCAGTAGATTGCAACTCCGCCCCCTTTGGCAGTTCTATCTTGTCGGAAAACATTACAGTTAGGGATGGAAATTTCAGGGTTTTTGGTGGTCTTCCTGAGCCAGGATTCAGACACGGCTAGGACATCCGGGTTGGCAGAGTGTGCTAGGGGAGTGAATAAATCAAACTTAGGGAGGAGGCTTCTCATGTTAACATGCATGAAACCAAGGCATTTAAGGTTACAGAAGTCAACAAATTATAGTGCCTGGGGAATGGGAGTGGAGTCACTGCAGGGCCTGGATTAACCATCACATCACCAGAGGAACAGAGGAGGAGTAGGATAAGGGTATGGCTAAAGGCTATAACAACTGGTCGTCTAGTACGTTCAGAACAGAGAGTAAAAGGAGCAGATTTCTGGGCATGGTAGAATAGATTCAAGGCATCATGTACAGACAAAGGTATGGTAGGATGCGGATACAGTGAGGGTAAACCTGTGCATAGAGTGACGATGAAAGAGATATTATCCCTAGAAATATCATTTAAACCAGGTAATGTCACCGCATGTGTGGTAGGTGGAACTAAAGTGTTAAATGAGGCGTGTTGAGCAGGACTAGAGGCTCTACAGTGAAATAAGGCAATTAATACTAACCAAAACAGCAATGGACAAGACATATTGATGTTAACAAGAGGCATGCGTAGCCGAGTGATCATAGCAGTCCAGTGAGTGGCTTCAGGCAGCTTGCGGGCCGGGGCCAGCAAGCTAACAGAAGGGCCTTGGAGGGACGTCGCGACGGAAGAAAGTCTGTTGTGGCTCCCTCGTGCTGTTACGTCGGCAGATGGATCAGCAGGGCTCCGTGTGGTAAACCAGGCCAATTGGCAGAATAGGTACAGTGGACAAAGAATTTGTCCGGTCGGATGGGATTTCAGGGGACGAAGCAAAGGCGGAGCCAGTTGAGAAAAACCCCTTCGGGCAAATCATGTCGGTGGTCCAGTCGTGATAAGTCAGCACGGGTCCAAGCCAGTTGGCAAAAAGAGGTATTGTAGCCCAAGGAGTTGGTGATGGACCTCTTTGGCTATCCGGGAGATGGGCCTAGCAAGGCTAGTTCCAGGCTAATTGGTTCTTGCTTCGGGACAGTGACGTTAGCCAGGAGTGGCCACTCGAATAGCAGCTAGCTAGCTGCGATGATCCAGGTGAAGAAACAAAAGGTTCAGAGCTTGTGGTAGGAATCCGGAGATATGGAGAAAAATAAGTCTGACTTGCTCTGGTTTGAGTCGCGCTGTTTAGACTGGCGGGAGTTTCCCATGCTAGAGGTGGCTGATGACGGGAAGTGAAATAAGTGTTCTTGTATTTATTTTTCAGCTGCTCATATTAAGCACATTCTCTGCTAGAAAACCGAAGTAGCCTCCAAAACAGACCAGCGGGAAAGCTTGGCACTTCCATTCCCTATTCGAGTGCATACAAATGACATGTATTTTTTTACCCTGCCCCTGTTGCTGCCCATTTAATAATGGGCCATTCTAAATCAAAACAAATGTTACATCTTAGTAAAAACAAGATTAAATTGAGAATAGTCTGATGAGTGAAAATCACTTGATGAGAGAACAGCAGTGCACCCTGAGGAAAGGAACAGAGCGCAAGCTTTTTTTCCTTCTTTCTCAAATCATCAACAGCCTAATGTTGCACCATGCAGCCCATATATGTTTTGATTTCTAAGACATTTTAAGGTTGGTATCATTCACAACTAAGCTCTAAATCTAGCATATAGGACATGTTTCAAGACAAATGTCCTTTCCATTTTTTTCAGCTAAGTTCAATTATGTTCTTCATAATATAAAATCATATAAAATATAATAATGGAACGGGACTTATAAGTTTATCTTGTCAGCTAAATGGCACGGAACATAGCCAGATAACATACAGTAGGCCAACTCATATTCTGATCTTCTGAAATACAGTTTCTTCATATCATAATGTTTCTTTAGACCTGACTAAAATAAATAATGGATTTGTGATGTATATTAAATTGATTTATTACACTTTTTTTTATGTAGATGTTCCAAAGGCGCAAATCAGTGGCTTGTATGTGTGGAGGCCTGGAGATGCTAAACTTGTTTATGTTAATTAACAGTCAATTACCGTGAGACCGGAAGGCTGTTTTTACTTGACAATAACCAGGTGACAAAATGTCATGACTGCCACAGCCCTACCCCCTCTCTCACAAAGTTGCCCATCCCTGCTGTACACAAAATAAATTAATAACACTCAATTCTGGTTATTAACACCAACTCCTGAATCAACACTAGACATGTTACAATGAAAAATCAACCGTAGGTAAAACTGCAAAATGTTCTGTGTACCAGACTTCCTTCTATTCTCCCACTCTCTGCTCAAGACAATGAAAAAAAATACTAGTTTGAAACACAAAAATCATGGCAAAAATATAAACTGTCAGTATTGTATTTATTAAATGATTAAGAGAATCATTGCACAAATCATATGCACACATATTCCCTTACACTGTAGGTACAGTTTAAAACATCTTTAAACATTTATCAGATTACTGGAACTCCTGATGTTAAAGTTTAAGTAATTAGATTAACACTAATGCTCAGGCGTTATTTTATGGTAAGATTTTTTTTTAAAATAAACATTCTTATTCAAATTCAGAAGAGTTTCTGTGTAGAAACATTCTTGCCTTTCAAATACTCATCAATTAACGAATTCTTCCAAAAAATAATTTTAGGATGAAAAGGTTATAGGTCGAATCGTATCCCTCTGGAAAGAATCCATTTAGCACCCTTTTTCTAAGTGTGGAAAAAGCAAAACCTGTAGATGAGGGCTCTGCTCTTGCTTCACTTGAATATTGAAACGACCAACTTTTTGGCTTTCTAGTATTGATTATCACATGCGGCCATTCTACACCGTCAAAAGTAGAAACAATGCTGCAAAGAGTGAAGGAAGAGTTCTTACCTAGCACAGTCAGAGGTATCTCTGTAGTGTATGTTCCACTGGGGAAAACACTGAAGATACATGTGAAGGTGCCTTCATCAAGCAGTCTGACAGCTGTTATTCTAATAGATCCAAGGTTTTCTGATGGGTTCCCAATAAACTGGACTCTATCTGCCAATCCATTCGGTGCAATACATTTAGTAACCCCATTGGGATTAATCAGCATAAAATTATGGTTCTGTGTTTCTTCCAAAGTACTTTTCTGCCATGTTATCTGTTCGAGGTCCTCAGTTGTCTCTATCAGTCTGCAGGATAAGTCCACATCCTCCCCCTGTACCACAGTCCTGCATTCACCAATGACCTGTGTACCTGTAGAGAAAACACAAGCCTAAAAAACTGTCCAAAAGATACCTGTAGAATAGATGCGTATGAACTCTAATAAACAGAGATTAGACCATTATTAATATTTATGTCACGCCCTGACCATAGTTTGCTTTGTATGTTTATATGTTTTGTTTGGTCAGGGTGTGATCTGAGTGGGCATTCTATGTTGTATGTCTAGTTTGTCTGTTTCTGTGTTTGGCCTGATATGGTTCTCAATCAGAGGCAGGTGTTAGTCGTTGTCTCTGATTGGGAACCATATTTAGGTAGCCTGTTTTGTCATTTTGGGTTGTGGGTGATTGTCTATGTGTAGTGTTTGTGCCAGCACGATTATTCATTAGTGGCACGGTCGTTGTTCATTTATTGTTTAGTTCAGTTTACTTCGTGTTTTCGTCATCCATTAAAATGATGCATTCACACCACGCTGCACTTTGCTCCGCTTCTTACGACGATCGTGACAATTTAGCTGTGCTTATGAACTATGATATCCTATTAATGGCTACAGAGGGACCTAATAACCAAGGCTGAAGGTATCTCTAGACTAACATATGGTGCTCTATCTTTATATCTTGAAAGTAAAATAAGCAAGGAGATAGACCAGATGCTTTTCAACTTTCTTTGGAGAAACCGTACCCATTACATTAGGAAAACTGTTGTAATGAACACTTATGAGAATGGTGGACTGAATTTTCTTGACTTTACTACCTTAATATAATACTTTTAAGATCAATTGGATAAAACAATTCCTAAGAAGACCCACTTCTATCTGGAATTTTGTTCCTCATCATGTCTTCTCTACTTTTGGTGGCCTTAACTTCATGTTGTTTTGCAATTATAATATTGACAAAGTTCCAGTGAAACTTTCTGCTTTTCATCGGCAGGTTTTCTTGTCATGGTCCTTAATTTATAAACACAATTTTTCTCCACACAGATATTATATATCTGGATATAATCGGGATATGTTGTATATTGTATAAAAATACCTCTCTGTTTTTAGAATATTGGTTCCGAAATAATATCCTATTGGTGAGCCAACTGGTAAATGCAGAGGTTCTTTTACTCAGTTATAAAGAATTCTTATCGCTTTTTCAAGGTCCCTTGTAACACCTAAAGATTTTGCAGGTGTTGCTCTGTTATTCAGGAACGTGTCAAGACCTGACCCTCAGAGCCTACCTTCTATTGACCCTGTTGACTCATCAGTAGGAAAGATTTGTTTCTCTTTTGGTCCATTCAACAACAGAGCAATATGATCCTTGTTTCAGCAGGATGTTGTATCTATACCTTATGTCATGCCTTATTGGAATGGATTTATTGATTATATCTGTTGGGAAAAAGTTTGGATGTTGCCACACACATACCTACTTGTTAACAAAATTAATGAAGTTTCCTTTAAAATTATTCATAAATATTATCCTGCCAACCACTATATGAAGAGGTTTAAGGAAAACATCAACTCAAATTGCTCCTTTTGTAATGACCACCCAGAAACAGTGTTGCATCTTTTTATGGCATTGTATGCATGTAAGAAAACTGTGGCAAGACATCAGTAGGTTTATAATTGAACACATTTATGAAGATTTTACACTATTGTGGAGAGATGTACTGTTTGGATTCTTTACATACAATAGAAATAAGCTGAAACATTTTTATGTAATTAATTTCATTATTCTTTTGGCCAAATTTCATATACACAAATGTAAATTTACAAACAGAAAACCACATTTTCGTACCCTACAAAAAGAAATTGAACTGTATTTTAAGACGGTTAAATGCTCTACTAACAAAAAAGCTGTTAGAATGGTAAGTATATGCATGTCCCTTAAGGTCCTTGTGTAATTGTAATATTGATAGTGATATTGTACCACCTAGCTTGATTGTCCATTGTTTGTAATCTATGTATGCTTGTGTTCCCTCATGTGCTTTATGTATTGATTTGTTGTTAATTAAAAAAAAAAAAAACGCCTACGCCTTCCACTAGATGTCCTCATTCAGTAGAACGTGGAATGGAGCTTTTGGTGTGAACTTTGACCGAATGGGAGGGGAAATAGTCACGGTTTTGGCAGAATGCAATTTCCCTGTGGCGCATTTCTCTCTGGGTGCCACCGACGTTCCATTTGGCTGCAGCTGAAAACTTATGATCCGGTTGGAACGTTATTGGATATATATGAAAATAACATCCTGAAGATTGATTCTCTACTTAGTTTGACCAGTTTATTTGACCTGGAATATATCTTTTTGAAGTTTTCGTGCGAGTTGTCCTGGACCAGCGTCAGCTTTTGGGCATGTGAGCTGAAAGTGCTAGCAAATGCAGCTAATTGGACACTAGTATTGGACATTATGGAACAAAACAACGATTTATTGTGGAACTAGGACTCCTTCCACTGCATTCTGATGAAAGATCATCAAAGGTAAGGGAATATATATGACGTAATTTCTTATTTCTGTTGACTCCAACATGGCGGAGAAATACTTTTACGTCTGAGCGCTGTCTCAGATTATTGCATGGTAGGCTTTTTTCGTAACGTTTAAAAAAAATCTGACACAGCGGTTGCATTAAGAACCAATGTATCTTTAATTATATGTAGAACATGTATCTTTAGTCAAAGTTTATGATGAGTATTTCTGTTATCTGGTGTAGCTTTCTATAATTCCTCCAGATATTTTGGAGGCATTTCTGAACATGGCGTCAATGTAAACCAAGATTTGTGGATATAAATATGCATATTATCAAACAAAACATAAATGTATTTCGTAACATGTCATATGTGTAACGACGTTCGTCTGTTGAAGGAAGAGAGTCGGACGAAATGCAGCGTGGTGGTTACTCATGTCTTTAATGAAGAAAATGACGATACATGAAAATAACGTATAAATACAAAAACAACAAACGGAACGTGAAACCTAATACAGCCTATCTGGTGAACACTACACAGAGACAGGAACAATCACCCACAAAATACAAAGTGAAACTCAGGCTACCTAAATACGGTTCCCAATCCGAGACAACGAGAATCACCTGACTCTGATTGAGAACCGCCTCAGGCAGCCAAGCCTAACTAGACACAGCCCTAATCATACACAATCCCAATGCTATAAAACCCCAATACGAACACAACACATAACCCATGTCACACCCTGGCCTGACCAAAATATATAATGAAAACACAAAACATTATGACCAAGGCGTGACAATATGAGTGTCATCTGATGAAGATTTTCAAAAGGTTAGTGATTCATTTTATCTCTAATGCTTTTGTGACTCTATCTTTGGCTGGAAAAAATTGCTGTGTTTTTCCTTTGATTTCGTGGTGGTCTAACATAAATATATGTTGTGTTTTCGCTGTAAAACATTTAAAAAATCGGACATGATGGGTAGATGAACAAGATGTTTATCTTTCATTTGCTGTACTGGACTTAATGTGTGAAAGTTAAATATTTCTAAAGAATATTTTTGAAATCCCTGCGCCACCTTTTCAGCTGAATGGGGGGGGTGGAGTTCCCCTCTGGGATCGCCTTGCCATAACAGGATTTATTAACCTCTTGAAACTGGGGGCACTATTTTCATTTTTGGAAAAATAACGTTCCCAAAGTTAACGGGCTATTTTGTCAGGACAAGATGCTAGAATATGCATATAATGGACAGCTTAGGATAGAAAACACTCTAAAGTTTCCAAAACTGTAAAAATATTGTCTGTGAGTATAACAGAACTGATATTGCAGGCGAAAGCCTGAGCAAAATCCAATCAGGAAGTGACTCATGTTTTGAAAGCTCTGCGTTCCGATGCGTCCCTATTGAGCAGTGAATGGGCTATCAACCAGATTCCTTTTTCTACGTATTCCCCAAGGTGTCTACAGCATTTTGACGTAGTTTCACGCCTTTATGTTGAAGAATGAGCATAAACGATTACATTGCGTAAGTGGCCGGCTGAGTGCTCTCAGAGTAATTCTTGGGTAATAGACAGAGGTAGCTATTTTTTCTCCCGGTCTTACTGAAAATACAGCTGTCCCGGTTGATATATTATCGAATAGATATTTGAAAAACACCTTGAGGATTGATTATAAACAACGTTTGCCATGTTTCTGTCGATATTATGGAATATATTTGATATTTGGAATCTTTTTTGCCGTTGTCGTGACTGCAATTTCCGATCGAATTCTCAGCCAAACGTGAAGAACTAAGGGAGCTATTTTGGCTACAAAAATAATCTTTATGGAAAAACGGAACATTTGCTCTCTAACTGGGAGTCTCGTGAGTGAAAACATCCGAAGCTCATCAAAGGTAAACGATTTAATTTGATTGCTTTTCTGATTTTCATGACCAGGTTGCCTGCTGCTAGCTAGGCATAATGCTATGGCTGAAATTATGCTTTGGCTGTAAAGCATAATTTCAAAATCTGAGATGACAGGGTGATTAAAAAAAGGATAAGCTGTTTTTCAATATATTTCACTTGTGATTTCATGAATATGAATATTTTCTAGAGGGATTTTTTGTCCGTTGCGTTATGCTAATTAGTGTCAGTTGATGACAATTCTCCCAAATCCGGGAGGAGTAGTTCCAAGATTAAGACAGAGAATAGTATGTTCATTACTGGAGATAAATAACGAAGTGCGCGCCCTCACCGATGCGCGCCACAATACTATAGCCAAAATGGGAGCCACTTAGAGAAACTGCAAATTCTATCTCATCAAAACCAAGCCTGAAACTCTTTCTAAAGACTGTTGACATCTAGTGGAAGCCCTAGGAACTACAATCTGGGAGGTATTCCTTTGATATTCCCATAGACAGCCAATATAATGAGTGGTGAGCTCAAAAAGAACATTTCTCGCGTGGATTCTCCTCTAGGTTTTGCCTGCTATATCAGTTTTTTTTATACTCACAGACATTATTTTAACAGTTTTGGAAACTTCAGAGTGTTTTCCATCCAATACTACCAATTGTATGCATATCCTTGCTTCTGGGCCTGAGTAACAGGCAGTTTACTTTGGGCACGTCAGAAATACCGAATACTGCCACCGGCCCACAAGAAGTTAATAAATTCAGTAGTTCTAAACCTTCGACTGTCCCCTGCCTACTCCTCTCTACACTTTAGATAGAATGACCGACCCAATAGAATAGGAAGCAGCAGGGCATCCCGACCTCTCCACCATACTATACCACGACTCGTGCCTGGAGCACCTCGGGACTGCCAAGGACGAGGTATTCCATACCTTAAGGGTACATTTTGACATTTGCCATATGGTTAGTGAGAAAGTCCACATTGCAAATGTACGGTCCCTTACTAGACGTCCGAAAACGTTTCTAAAATTTGCGGACGGCGTCAGACCGTGCGGCAGGGCCGGATCTTCCAGGAAGTCATCAAACAAATTCTCTCAGACATTCGGTTTCCGTTTTATAAAATAATAAAATTTTGGTCATTTTTCCGCTGTCCCGGTAAATCCCACAAGAGGGCGAATGGAATCATATTGCAAATGTACAAAACATCACGAATCACGACGTGGCCTTATCTCCTAAACGGAAAATATTTTGAAGCCGTAACTTGGTGAGCATAGGTTTGGCATAATGGGCAGTAACGAACAAGATGGCGTCTAGGCCTCAACGGTTTTTGAGTTATGGACATTTTTCTGGGATTAAAGGTCCAAAATGAAAATAGAGCAATAATTGTTCTGCTTCAAAGTAAAGGAACCTACGGTGTCAATAAAAAAAGAACCAGCCATTTATCTATCGTCATTTAACCTCTTAACTCCACCCGACATGCAGGCGTCTCATCTAGCCATCTGGAAATGCAAATGCGCTACGCTAAATGCTAATAGCACTCGTTAAAACTCAAACGTTCATTAAAACACACATGCAGGGTACTGAATTAAAGGTACACTCGTTGTGAATCCAGCCAACAAGTCAGATTTTTAAAATGCTTTTCGGCGAAAGCATGAGAAGCTATTATCTGATAGCATGCAACACCCCGAAATACCCGAAGGGGACGTAAACAAAATAATTAGCATAGCCGGCGCTACACAAAACGCAGAAATAAAATATAAAACATTCATTACCTTTGACGATCTTCTTTGTTGGCACTCCTAGATGTCCCATAAACATCACTATTGGGTCTTTTTTTCTACGATTAAATCGGTCCATATATACCCTAAATATCGATCTATGAAAGGTGTGTGATCCAGGAAAAAACAGCGTTTTAAAACGCAACGTCATTTTTTAAAATTAAAAACGTTGACGATAAACTTTCACAAAACACTTCGAAATACTTTTGTAATCCAACTTTAGGTATTAGTAAACGTTAATAATCTATCAAATTGATCACGGGGCGATGTGTATTCAATAGCTCCATGTCTTGAAATCATGTTCGGAAATTTCTACTCCAAAACATCCTGTCGGACACCGGAAGGAATGGGCTCTCTCTTACTCGTTTGACCAAGAAACAAAGCCCAGGCAATTGACAAGACTGGTGACATCGTGTGGAAGCTGTAGGACTTGCAATCTCAGCCCCATGTAATTTGCTTTCCAATAGACAATACATGCAAGTGGCGCATTGATATATTTTCCAGTTTTCGGTGATCAGTTTTTCTTGCGCTTTTCGATGAAACACACATTATGTTATAGTCACAGCCGTGATTTAACCAGTTTTAGAAACGTCAGAGTGTTTTCTATCCACACATACTAATCATATGCATATACTATATTCCTGGCATGAGTAGCAGGACGCTGAAATGTTGCTCGATTTTTAACAGAATGTTTGAAAAAGTAGGGGGTAGGCTTAACAGGTTTTAAGATTTAAGAGAAATCGTACAATGTCAAATTGGTGATGTTCAAAAATAGTAAAAAAACAACAAAAAAACACTTACAGAACCAGTTGCAGCATGTTCATACAAATCTTTTTAAACTGTGCTTCGGAGCTCTGCCAGATTTCTGTGATTTTCTGTGATTTTCTGAAATAACATACACTCACTAAACCCTCCGTGAATAAGTCAGTTCTTAACATAAATACTTAAATCTCAAAATTCGATAATTGCCTACCCCAAGGAGGATATGTGTTCACTTTCAGCTTCCTGTGTAAACCGGAAGTGCCTTAAAATGGGTCATAGGTGCTGTTTCGAAGGGTTAAAAAGGTCAAATCTTTTCAAAACTTCATATGTGTGATTGGGCAACCCTCATGAACTGTAAGTCAGTCTTTGCTCCCAATAGATGTCAAAGAAAACCTCTCTCACACACTCACACACACACACACACACACACACACACACACACACACACACACACACACACACACACACACACACACACACACACACACACACACACACACACACACACACACACACACACACACACACACACACAGCAAGGATGGAGTGACAAAGTGCGGTGCTTAAAGACACACAGAGCCTGCAATGGCATTTCCATATTCTCTAGGCCATGCCGAGTTCAATGAGATGCCCCGCTTGACCGTAGCTCGCTCTGAGTGCAAAAAAAAGTAGGCCCAAAATGAAGCCTGGCCCTAAATGTAATTTGCTTTTGGGTGACAGTGAGAGAACCGTTAGGGTGAGAAGCACAATTCGACCTCAGGTACGTTCCTGAGGTCCTCCCGATCTGTGCAAGCCTAACCTTGACCGTGTGGCATTAACCCTTAACAGTTAATTAGTTTTTTTTGATCTCACAGATTACAATGACATCTCTCCCCATAGGAATACATTGCCTGCTCCTCTAAAGTCAACCTGAAGCCTATGTGAGTTATGAATGCCTTATGAACCTGTCTTCAATGACAGTCCATCAAGACACTATGAGGTCTACCTGTGTCAATTTTAAGCTTCCTGAAGCAACCGGAAGTGGTTAAAATCACCCTAAACATGTTTTTCCATAACCAACCAGCAGTTTGGAATAAATAGTGCATTCAACCCTGTGTAAATCGGTCAGTTCTTAACCTGTTGCTTCTACTCGGGATGCTTGCGTCCCAACTAGAGCTCTGGAAATGCAAATGCGCTACGCTAAATGCTAATAGTATTAGTTAAAACTCAAAAGTTCATTAAAATACACATGCAGGGTATCGAATTAAAGCTACACTCGTTGTGAATCCAGGCAACAAGTCAGATTTTTAAAATGCTTTTCGGCGAAAGCATGAGAAGCTATTATCTGATAGCATGCAACACCCCAAAAGACCCACAGGGGACGTAAACAAAATAATTAGCATTTCGGCGTTACACAAACCGCACAATAAAATAGAAAACATTCATTACCTTTCACCATCTTCTTTGTTGGCACTCCTAGATGTCCCATAAACACTATTTGGGTCTTTATTTCGATTAAATCGGTCCATATAAAGCCTAGATATCGTTATATGTAGACTGTGTGATAAACGAAAAAACATAGTTTCAAAACGTAACGTCATTTTTTTAAATTCAAAAAGTCGACGATAAACTTTCACAAAACACTTCGAAATACGTTTGTAATGCAACTTTAGGTATTAGTAAACGTTAATAAGCGATAAAATTCATCAGGAGGCGATGTAAAGATCATTAGCTGTCCGTCTGGAAAAATGTCCGGCTAGAAACTCAACGAAAATATCCGGTCCTAGACCGGAGGAGATACGGTGTCCTGCATGTGTTTGACCAAGAAAAAACTCGAAGGGAAATGACAAGACTCTAGACACCGTGTGGAAGCTGTAGGTACTGCAACCTCAGTCAATTAATTGTGGTTCACCTTTATCAATGGGTTCAAGTGGCGCGTGGATATATTTTCCCATTTTCAGTGATCAGTTTTTCCTGTGCTTTTCGATGTAAATGCCGTTCTGGTAAAGCCACAGCAGTGATTTAACCAGTTTTTTTAAACGTCTGAGTGTTTTCTATCCACACAGACTAAGCAAATGCATATACTATATTCCTGGCATGAGTAGCAGGGCGCTGAAATGTTGCGCGATTTTTAACAGAATGTTCAAAAAAGTAGAGGGTCGACTTAAGAGGTTAACATAAAGACTTAAATTCTGTAAAGGCATGCCCCAATCAGGATATGTGTTTACTTATAGCTTCCTGTGCCAGCCGGAAGTGCCTTAAATGGTGTCATAGGGGCTGTTTCAAAGGGTTAAAAAGGTCAGATCGTTTCAAAACTTCATATGTGTGATTAGGCAACCCCCATGAACTGTAAATCAGTCATTACTCCCATAAAATGTCCAAGACAAAGTGTGGTGCGTAGAGACAGACAGTGCCTGCAATAGTTACCTTTGTTCGAGCTAAAAAATAACCGTCAGACCTAGAGTTCTGAAACTTTAGAAACCTGTTCTAGACCTCAGGTCGATAGTGCGTGGTGAGTTACTTGGCTATAGAAGGTTCTCGGACCGAGAAACAGCCTCGTACATTTTCAATGACCAATTCATTTTGACCATTACAAAAATTACGACATTTAAAAAAGTCTCAGAGACGCAAGACTAGGTGCATTGAAACCAGCTCGGCTCATAGAGACGGACCCCAACGTTTCTGTCCGATAGCTCATTCAAGGACCCTGTAGCAAGGCATGGAAAAAAGTGGATTTTCAGCACCAATTAAGGTCTTGCTCGGGCACCGAAGGACCTATCGAGCCGAAACTCGGGATTCGGGGTCGCCTCACATAGGCCTACACATAATGCCAGAGCTGTACCCGCAGCTAGAACGTAACTATGTGTTTTACATTTGTATTATTATCTGAAGGCGCTGTGAATTATGGGCCTGCTCTGAAATATGTGATAGTTGGCTTCTAAATTAGTTGTAAAAAGTGGGTTTGGTGACAGATGTTATCAGTTTGGTGTCAGAATGACATCTAATTGACTGATGGATGGTGACTTGCTGGTGACTTTTGTCCATTTGCAATATGTTTAAACAGTGAGGTACCATCACCAAAGTGACATTCTGAAATCAACCCCAACGAGCGATGGAGAGGAACCAGAATCACTGCCCAGCCATCCCGAGTTCATCGGGCCAGTCAATTTTGCATTCCTGCAGGATTTTTGAGCATGCCAAATTCGTGATGGTAAATGCCCATTGAAACATATTGCAAATGCAAGTGCCGGATAGGCATGCATAGGAACAGAGAGGTTTCATAAATAAGAGGCACTTCCTGATTGGATTTTCCTCAGGTTTTTGCCTGCAATATCAGTTATGTTATACTCACAGACAATATTTTGACAGTTTTGGAAACTTTAGAGTGTTTTCAATCTATCCTAATCTGACAATTATATGCATATTCTAGTTTCTGGGGCTGAGAAAAAGGCAGTTTCAAATGGGTACGTTTTTTTTGCCAAAAACGAAAATACTGCCCCCTATACGCAAAGGTTAACGAGGTGTTTAGAGACATGTTGGGTTGCTGTTCAGTGGTGTACATAGACGACATCTTGGTGTACTCCACTACACGCAAGCAACATGTCTATCATGTCTGGTCCATTTTGGAGAGGCTGATAGGGCATCGCCTATCCACCAAGGCGGAGAAGTGCCTTTTCTTCCAGCAGGCTGTCTCCTTCCTGGGCTATCAGATATCGACCGTGGGAGTGGAGATGGAAGAGCAGAGGGTCAGTGCAGTACCATCGTGGCCTGTTCCATCCAACCTAAAGGGGGTGCAGCACTTCCTAGGTCTGCCAACTATTTCAGGCACTTCATTAGGGGTTTCAGCACAGTGGTGGCCCCTTTCACCACCCTCCTGAAGCGAGGTCCTCGACAGCTGCGCTGGATTGAGGAGGCCAACGAAGCCTTCCGTGCACTGAAGGAACATTTTACGAACACACCTGTTTCAGCTCATTCTAACCCGTCTCTGCCCTTCATCGTGGAGGTGGACGCCTCCGAGGCTGGAGCAGGGGTTGTTCTCCCCGACGCACTGTATCGCCGCCTAAACTCCATCTATGTGCCTTCTACTCATGGAAGCTGTCTCCTGTGGAGTGGAATTACGATGTGGAGGATTGTGAGTTGCTGGCCATCAAGAAGACGCTGAAAACATGGCGGCACTGGCTGGAGGGTGCTCAACACCCATTCCTTGTTTGGACAGACTACCGGAACCTAGAGTATATTCGAGTATGAATCCACATCAAGCCAGGTGGGCCCGATTCTTCGCCAGGTTTGACTTTACCATCTCCTACCGGCCCGGGATCTAGGAATGTCAACGCCGATGCATTGTCCCGGGTGCATGATACAGAGGATCGGCGTGACACCCATTTTTCCTCCTCACCTGCCCACTGTCCCGAGGGGCGTACCTACGTGCCCTCTGATGTGCGGGATCGTCTCCTCGTCTAGGCACACACAGTACCTGTTTCGGGGAATCCGGTTATAGCCCGTACTATCGACTGTCTCTCCGCCAAGTACTGGTGACCCACCTTAGCACAGGACTTCCGTATTTAAGTCTCCTCCTGCTCCACTTGTACACAGAGCAAAACACCAAGACACCTCCCCTATGGCAAACTCCACCCGCTGCCAGTTCCACAATGACCCTGGTACCATCTCTCCATGGACTTTGTCACAGACCATCCCCCTCTGAGGGGCACACCACCATCCTGGTCATTGTAGACCGGTTTTCCAAAGCCTGTCGTTTGATTCCTCTGCCTGGTCTCCATACGGCCATGCAGACCGCAGTGAATCTCCTCTCTCATGTCTACCGGTACTACGGGATCCCGGAGGACACCGTGTCTGACCGTGGTCCTCAGTTCACTTCCTGTGTCTGGAATGCCTTCATGAAATGACTGGGGGGTCACGGTCAGCCTCATCCCCGGGTACCGTCCCCAATCAAATGGGCAGGTGGAAAGGGTAAATCAGGAACTGGTTAGGTACCTTCATAGTTACTGTCAGGACCGGCCGGGGAGTGGGCTGCATTGGGCAGAATACGCACAAAACTCCCATCACTCCTCCACTAACCTCACACCCTTTCAGTTTGTTCTAGGCTATCAGCCGCCCCTGGCACCCTGGCACCGGAGTCAGATAGAGACTCCTGCGGTGAATGATTGGTTCCGGGTGTCGTCCTCCGGCAGAAGGCGCAGGGACATCGTCACCGCAGTGTGGCACCTATCTTTACCCCTGTGACAGGATCTGGCTTTCTATGAAGGATGTCCTGGACCATTATCTCATTTGGAACTTCCACAGGCATTGTCCTGACCAACACAAACCGCATCTCTGGGGCCGTCCCCAGCGTTGGCAGTGCCAAGCTGATGAAGAAGCGCGTCGGGGGGGGGGGGGGCTTAACTTTGGCTCCCCTTCTGTCCAGCTCAGGCGTTAGGCATCGCCGGCTGCTGGCAAACACCCTTGACTCATCAACCCCGAACTTGTCTCGTCATCATTGCACACACCTGGTTCCAATCCCCACTCAATCACTGTACAGTGGGGCAAAAAAGTATTTACGCAGCCACCAATTGTGCAAGTTCTCCCACTTGAAAAGATGAGAGAGGCCTGTAATTTTCATCATAGGTACACTTCTACTATGACAGACAAAATGAGAGAAAAAAATCCAGAAAATCACAATGTAGATTTTTAAAATAATTTATTTGCAAATTATGGTGGAAAATAAGTATTTGGTCACCTACAAACAAGCAAGATTTCTGGCTTTAAATGCCATCACAGTGGGGTTTAGTTATCCACTACCTCTCATCGCTACAGCGGTGGAATCATTTCACAGAGCACAGTTCTTCACAAAACTGGATCTCAGGAGCGAGTATAGTCTGGTGCGTATTCGGGATGGAGACGAGTGGAAAACCGCGTTTAGTACCACATCGGGCCACTATGAGTACCTCGTCATGCCGTATGGGTTAAAGAATGCTCCAGCCATTCTTCAATCCTTTGTAGACGAGATTCTCAGGGACCTGCATGGGCAGAGCGTGGTTGATTATATCGATAACATTCTGATCTACTCAGCCACCCGCGCCGCACATGTGTCTCTGGTACGCAAGGTGCTTGGTAGACTGGTGGAGCATGACCTATACGTCAAGGCTGAGAAGTGTGTGTTCTCCAAATGAGCCATCTCCTTCCTGGGTTATCGCATTTCCACCTCGGGGGTGGTGATGGAATGTGACCGCATTAAGGCCGTGCATAATTCGCCGACTCTGACAACGGTAAAGGAGGTGCAGCGGTTTTTGATTTTGCCAACTACTACCGGAGGTTTATCCAGGGTTTTGGCCAGGTAGCGGTTCCCATTACCTCACTGCTGAAGGGGGGCCTGGTGCGTTTGCAGTGGTCAGCAGAAGCGGACAGAGCTTTCAAAAGGTTTAAGGCGCTGTTCACGGATGCACCCGTGTTGGCGCACCCGGACCCCTCTCTAGCATTCATAGTGGAGGTGGACGCGTCTGGGACTGCGGTGGCTGCCGTGCTATCACAGCGCTCGGGTATGCCACCAAAACTCTTTCTTTTCGAGGAAGCTCAGTCCAGAGGAGCGTAACTATGATGTGGGGGACCGGGAGTTGTCAGCGGTGGTCAGGACTCTGAAGGTGTGGAGACACTGGTTTGAGGGGGCTAAGCATCCCTTTCTCATCTGGACCAACCACCAGAATCTAGGAGACTGAACCCACGTCAGGCAAGGTGGGCCATATTCTTCACCCGATTCCGTTTTACGTTGTCATATAGACCGGGCTCCCAGAACGTAAAGGCTGACGCACTGTCCCGCCTTTACGACATGGAGGATCGGTCCACCGAGGCTACTCCCATCCTTCCCGCCTCGAGGCTGATGGCGCCAGTGGTATGGGAGGTGGACTCGAACATCGAGCAGGGTCTTGTAGATGACCTGGAGCCAGTGGGTTTGGTGATGAGCATGAAGCGAGGGCCAGCCAACAAGAGCGTGGTGGGTAGTATATGGGGCTTTGGTGACAAAACGGATGGCACTGTGATAGACTGCATCCAATTTATTGAGTAGGGTATTGGAGGCTATTTTGAAAATGACGTCGCTGAAGTCGAGGATCGGTAGGATGGTCAGTTTTACAAGGGTATGTTTGGCAGCATGAGTGAAGGAGGCTTTGTTTGCGAAATAGGAAGCCAATTCTAGATTTAACTTTGGATTGGAGATGTTTGATGTGAGTCTGGAAGGAGAGTTTACAGTCTAACCAGACACCTAGGTATTTGTAGTTGTCCACATATTCTAAGACAGAACCGTCCAGAGTAGTGATGTTGGACGGACGGGCAGGTGCATTCAGCGATCGGTTGAAGAGCATGCATTTAGTTTTACTTGTATTTAAGAGCAATTGGAGGCCATGGAAGGAGAGTTGTAAGGCATTGAAGCTCGTCTGGAGGGTTGTTAACACAGAGTCCAAAGAAGGGCCAGAAGTATACAGAATGGTGTCGTCTGCGTAGAGGTGGATCAGAGACTCACCAGCAGCAAGAGCGGCATCACTGATATGTACAGAGAAGAGAGTCGGTCCAAGAATTGAACCCTGTGGCACCCCCATAGAGACTGCCAGAGGCCCGGACAACAGACCCTCCGATTTGACACACTGAACTGTATCAGAGAAATAGTTGGTGAACCAGGCGAGGCAATCAATTTGAGAAACCAAGGCTATCGAGTTTGCAGATGAGGATGTGGTGATTGAACTTTAGAATTTTCGATTAGGCTAATTGACATAATTTGAGTCAATTGGAGGTGTACCTGTGGATGTATTTCAAGGCATACCTTCAAACTCAGTGCCTCTTTGCTTGACATCATGGGAAAATCTAAAGAAATCAGACAATTGTAGACCTCCACAAGTCTGGTTCATTCTTGGGAGCAATTTCCAAATGCCTGAAGGTACCACGTTCATCCATACAAACAATAGTGTGCAAGTATAAACACCATGGGACCATGCAGCCGTCACACCGCTCAGGAAGGAGACGTGTTCTGTCTCCTAGAGATGAACATACTTTGGTGCGAAAAGTGCAAATCAATCCCAGAACGACAGTAACAGACCGTGTGAAGATTCTGGAGGAAACAAGTACAGTTGTATCTATATCCACAGTAAAACGAGTCCTATATCGACATAACCTGAAAGGTCGCTGAGCAACAGGGAAGCCACTGCTCCAAAACCACCATATAAAAGCCACACTACGGTTTGCAACTGCACTTGGGATGAAGATCACACTTTTTGGAGAAATGTCGTCTGGTCTGATGAAACAAAACTAGAACTGTTTGGCCATAATGACCATCGTTATGTTTGGAAGAAAAGGGGGGACGCTTGCAAGCCAAGAGAACACCATCCAAATCTTGAAGAATGGGGGTGGCAGAATCATGTTGTGGGGGTGCTTTGCTGCAGGAGGGACTGGTGCACTTCACAAATTAGATGGCATCATTTAGCAGGAAAATGTTGTGTATATACTGTATTAAAGCAACATCTCAAGACATCAGTCAGGAAGTTGAAGCTTGGTCGCAAATGGGTCTTCAAATGGACAATGACCCCAAGCATACTTCCAAAGTTGTGTCAAAATGGCTTAAGGACAACAAAGTCAAGGTATTGGAGTGGCCATCATAAAGCCCTGACCTCAATGCCATAGAAAATGTGTGGGCAGAACTGCAAAAGTGTGCGCGATCAAGGAGGCCTGCAAACCTGACTCAGTTACACCAGCTCTGTCAGCGGGAATGGGCCAAAATTCCCCAAACTTAATGTGGGAAGCTTGTGGAAGGCTAACCGAACCGTTTGAACCAAGTTAAACCATTTAATGGCAATGCTACCAAATACTAATTGAGTGTATGTAAACTGCTGACCCACTGGGAATGCGATGAAAGAAATAGAAGCTGAAATAAATCATTCTCTCTACTATTATTCTGACATTTCACATTCTTAAAATAAAGTGGTGATCCTAACTGACCTGAGACAGGGAAATGTTTGCTAGGATTAAATGTCAGGAATTTTGAAAAACTGAGTTTAAATGTTCTTGGCTAAGGTGTATGTAAACTTCTGACTTCAACTGTATATAGAGTGTCTTAACAGGGTGTTAGGCCACCACGGCCTGCCAGGTCAGCTTCAATGCGCCTTCGCATCGATTCTAATAATGGACTTAGATCTCAGAGTAACAGCATATTAGAACATTTAGGAACTTGGCCGGAGGCTTGGCTAGGCTTAGCAGCCTCCAGTATTTATGCTGCAGTAGTTTATGTGTCGGGGGGCTCGGGTCAGTTTGTTATATCTGGAGTACTTCTCCTGTCCTATTCGGTGTCCTGTGAGAATTTAAGTGTGCTCTCTCTAATTCTCTCTTTCTTTCTCTCTCTCGGAGGACCTGAGCCCTAAGACCATGCCTCAGGACTACCTGACATGATGACTCCTTGCTGTCCCCAGTCCACCTGGCCGTGCTGCTGCTCCAGTTTCAACTGTTCTGCCTTATTATTATTCGACCATGCTGGTCATTTATGAACATTTGAACATCTTGGCCATGTTCTGTTATAATCTCCACCCGGCACAGCCAGAAGAGGACTGGCCACCCCACATAGCCTGGTTCCTCTCTAGGTTTCTTCCTAGGTTTTGGCCTTTCTAGGGAGTTTTTCCTAGCCACCATGCTTCTACACCTGCATGTTTTTGCTGTCTATGCACTGTACTTTTGAATTCTATGTGTTCTTTTGTATTTTCTGCTAGCCTTCTGGCCAGGTCTCCCTTTTCTGGCCCCAAATGGGACTTTCTGGCTAAATAAAGGTTAAATAAAAAATATTATAAAGTAGCAATTCTTTACATACTGCACACAACACGTAAAAATATAATTATAATAATATAGAATAATAATAATGATAATAATAATACAATAATACTATAATAATAGGTAGACTCAGTCACAAACTTCTGAATGATTTTTAACAGTTTACAATATGTTCAAAAGCACTGAAACTAATGAGTAGTTAAAACATATATTCTCAGGAAGGAAACAACTGCTAACTGTCTAACAGACATTCTAAATATCATTCTTTATCTCTGATGCAAGTTTGGTGGTTGCAACCACACTGTAGTTTTCACTGACTTCCCTCTTCTTCCTTCTTCTTCTCCTTTTTTGAGTGGTCAAACAGCTACTGTTCACTGCAGTGCCTGGTCACTAGAGATATTGGATCATTTTAAATTTCACTGAAGAATGAAATGCATGTCCCACTCGGAATAGCATAGGATTAATTAGCATCCAACCAATCAGTATGTGTGTCATAGTTGAAGTGTAGCTATGATGAAAATTACAGGCCTCTCTCATATTTTTAAGTGGGAGAACTTGCACAACTGGTGGCTGACAAAATACTTTTTTGCCCCACTGTACCTGGCCTCCCATTAGTTGGCTTCAACATGCACCATTCATATATAATTACATACAGGAGAGCTATTGTTGCCGCTGAAGCAACAATGCCCCTCCACCACGGCAAGTCGGAGTTCATGAGAGGGGAACAAAAAACTGAAAGAGGACCAGCACTATTTAATGCTGTGGTGGAGGAGGGGCCAAGCTGAGGTTTCTAATGTCACAGAGAATCCTGCATAGGGTCCCTGTTCATTAGGCTCTCAAGTGGTGCAGTGGTCTAAGACACTGCACCTCAGTGCTAGAGAGGTCACTACAGACAACCTGGTTTGAATCCAGACTGTATCACAACCGGCTGTGATTGGGAGTCCAATAGGGCATTGCACAATTGGCCCAGCGTTGTCCGAGTTTGGCCGGTGTAGGCCGTCATTGTAAATAAGAATTTGTCCTTAAGTGACTTGCCTAGTTAAATAAAGGTTGAATGTATATTTTAAAGTTGTAGAACGTGCCTGTTCTTTGCAAATGGTTGTAGCGTTGGAGAATGTGCAGACTGGAATTCTTCCCCCACACAGTACATGTCTGCGATTCTTCTGGCATCTGTCCTCAGCCTGTCCGGTGATTTCTTTAAAAAAGCACAATAATCATACCTCATGAATTGACAATACCTCAAACAAGATATAAATAATATTAAAAATACAAAATAATAATTTAAAAAATGTGTGTTCCTTACATCACGTTACTTCTCCCTTATCCGCCTTCCTGGCTTGGAGTGTCAGAACCCAGACGTCCCAGGTTCATCTTCCTCAACCTTGTCATCAGATATTACAACAGTATTATTACATAGCAAAAAGTGGCTGATGAGATTAATTAATCACGCAACAATGGTAGATTAATCACGCAACAATGGTGGACTTTAACATAGTCACATACCTGTGGTGGTGCCTGGAACTGTTGATTGGCTATGATTGGACTCCTGGAAAATCGTCAAGATAAAAACATAATCTGAATTTGATCCAAATCAATATATGATCATCAAATATTTTTTTTTTTTTAAATGTCATAATGGAAAATTCTGTTCATGATATTACCAAGGAAACTGTCTGTATTTGCACCGGTACCATATGAGTGCAGCCGCAGCAACAATCAGACAGAGAATGACAACGAGTAGAACCCAACAGGCAGCAGAGGTCTCTGTGAGGAGAGAGGGGATACAATTAATATAACAAACAGTCTTAATTTACAATGACATTTTTTTATTTTACTGGGCAAGTCAGTTAAGAACAAATTCTTATTTTCAATGATGGCCTGGGTTAACTGCCTGTTCAGGGGCAGAACGAAAGATTTGTACCTTATCAGCTCGGGGATTTGAACCTGCAACCTTCCGGTTACTAGTCCAACGCTCTAACCACTAGGCTACCCTGCCGCCCCATGTAATCTTGTTTCCCTAGCAACCACAATGGCTCTGATGCAAATGCTTCCTGCAGAAAGCAACGAGATAATACCAGGTTATAAGACATGTACACATGCAGTAAGAGATAAGTGTATCATGACCATCTTAGTTAGTGGTTATACAGTAACTTCCAATAGAAAGGATAATGAGGCCATAAGTCTAATACTAACACATGCAGTGAAAGTTAAGTGAGCATCTTCCTCAACTTTGTTATCCATGCTACATCACATTTCTCAACCTCATATACATGTATGTGTTTGATGTGTATACCAGGAAAGCCTGTATATTTATCAGACACATTTCCCTATGGGACAATAAAGTATTCAATAAATCAGACAATCAATCAATTATCAGCAACTAGAAAAACTCCCTAGAAAGGCCAAAACCTAGGAAGAAACCTAGAGAGGAACCAGGCTATGTGGGGTATGAATAGATGTTCAAATGTTCATAAATGACCAGCATGGTCGAATAATAATAAGGCAGAACAGTGTGTGTGGACTGTGTGTGTGTGTGTGTGTGTTTGGCCATTGTGTGTGTGTGTGTGTGTGTGTGTGTGTGTGTGTGTGTGTGTGTGTGTGTGTGTGTGTGTGTGTGTGTGTGTGTGTGTGTGTGTGTCTCAGGTGCATCTCACCAGAGGATGTGTGTACATAGAGGGAGCCAGTTGCTCGTCCGTAGGAGTTGGAGGTCTCACAGACATAAAGACCATTCAACTCAGGGCTGAGACTGAGGAATTGCAGTATGTCTCCCTCAGCTTTCACTGAAGACTCAGGCCATGGCTGGACCACTCTGAGGGGGACAGAGAGAGGAGGAGAGGGGCTGAGTATCTGTGTGTGACTGTGTGTGTGCATGTGTGCGTGCGTGTGTGTGTTACAGACAAAGGCATGATTTGACCGCCAGCATAATTCAACAACTGTCCTTTAGCTAATTTAGATATCACGTCTTAACAAGTGCAGATAACAATTACATTTAAACTGGTTTGAACTAGTTTAGGAGTGAGTACCTGCTCCAGGTGTAGCTGGGTTGTGGGTTGCAATCTGCTACACATAGGAAGACTGTGGTTTTAGAGGCCTCACTAAGTGTGATGATCACAGTCTGAGGTGGATCTATATGAGAGAGAGAGAGAGAAAGAGAGAGAAAGAGAGAGAGAGAGAGAGAGAGAGAGAGAGAGAGAGCGAGCACTGGCTCTGTATTTATACACACACAGCATATGAGTTCATTCCACATGTTTATGAAGTTACTTCCCTCAGGTCATCTGCCACCATTATCTTTCAGTTCAGGCTTCTTCCATGTTCATGCCCAATAACGCCTGTATCCACTCTTGATTAGATTACAATGGTGGCAGGAACCCACCCTCCTTTGTGTGCCCCTCTGACCTCGGTATGTCCAGCTGTCCTATGCACTCATGGCCTTGCTTTGGTTTCCTGTCCTCTACAATAGACAATGCACTTTACCCTAAGCATTTATGCATTTTATGGCTTTGGCCATTATGTCTGTTATTTCTTGGTTTCCTGTTCATACCAGAATGGCAAATGCACTCTAAGTGTGTCCTCTTCCCTCTTGTGGTCTAATGTACATCTTTGCTGTACAGTATTATGTTTGTCCCTATATGTACCGTTTGCTCCCACACTACTCTGTTCTTTATTTTACTATTATTATTACTATCCTGATGCCTAGTCACTTGACCCTGCTTTCATGTACATATCTACCTCAACTACCTCGTACCTCTGCACATTGATCTCGTACTGGTACTCCTTGCATATAGCTCAATTCTTGCGTATTTAGTTTTATTCCTCTTGTGTTAGTTACTATTGAATTTATTTTTTAAACTCTGCATCGTTGGGAAAGGATTTTAAACAAGCATTTCACTGTAAAGTCTACACCAGTTGTAGTCGGCGTATATGATAAGCAACATTTCATTTTCTTTGATTTGAGAGACGGAGAAAGAGAAACAGAGAGGTGATTACAGTTACTGCAGGTATAGAATGTAAAAAGACGTACACTCACACACCAATACCAAGACAGCTATATTACAACTATAACAATGACAGGAGTGGAACTTTAATCCACAGATTTGTTTTATTTTAATTGAACGTTTGTTTAAAGAGGCAAGTCAGTTAAGAACAAATTCTTATTTACAATTACGGCCTAGGAACAGTGGGTTAACTGCCTTGTTCAGGGGCAGAACGACAGATGTTTACCTTGTCAGCTCAGGGATTCAATCTAGCAATCTTTCAGTTACTGGCCCAAAGCTCAGATGAGGCAAAACCTTATCTTCCTTCATTTCAGTTTGATTACTTTCAGTAGAGGAGTGGTACAATGAAAGCCTTGTAAAGGTCCATACCACTCTGTGCCTCAGAACTATATTTAAGCTAAAGAAAATAACAGTTGTTACGGGCTAGATCAAAGGCTTTCCTCGGTTGAAAGGGTTTTACATGGAACCCAAAAGGTTTCGACCTGGAACTAATAGGGGGTTATTCAAAGGGTTCTCCTATTTTGAAAGACAAAAAACAACATTTTTGGTTCTAGGATAGCACCTTATTTTCTAAGAATGTATAGACAGACAGGGACTGGTTAGAGGGGCTACTAGGCTACAGCCAGTGAAGACAGTGACACTCTATACATACAGTGGATGTCTATGGTCTATGACAGTGATAGTGGATTATATATTTACAGTGGATGTCTATAGTGAAGGAGAGTGCTAGTATAATATATACTTACGTTAGATGTATATGGTGTAGGACAGTGGTAGTAGAATATATTTACAGTGTCTGTCTATAGTGTAGGACAGTGGTAGTAGAATATATTTACTGTGTCTGACGATAGGGTAGGGCAGTAGTAGTGGAGTGTATACTTACAGTGGATGTCTAAGTTGTAGTTGTAGCTCCTTTCTGTTGCCAGGGCAGACTGGTTGACCACACACTGGACCTGCTGCTGATTGGCTGCTTTGGTTGGCAACCCGAGCAGGTGGCTGAGTACTGTGGTGGTTCCATTGGTGTGCTGTGTGAAGTTAGTCACTGTCCTCAACAAACTGCCAAATGTACCTGACTTCCACGTCACATCTGCCTGTGGCTTGGCACCAGCAGCCATACAGGTTGCCAAGACAACCTCATTCTTCCCAGTGACAGGAGGAACATCAATTGTCACACTCACTACTGGAGGAACTATGGCCAGGAAACAAACAAAGAGAGAACAGAAAAAAACAGAGAACAGAAAACATGAACAAGTAACTCATTGTAAATGTTGAACTATACATGGAACTACCAAAACAGACCTCACATCACATGAAATGCTCATGTTATATGTCCAACAAACTTTAAATAATAAACCATATCATGTTCTCTATCTGGCCAATTACAATATGCATTAGTAGCAACACATTTACTGTATTGTAGGTTTAGGCAAATACAGTTTTAACAGGTTTCAGCTCACCTTGATGAGAGTTACCTGCACCTGAGGGATTAAGTATTACACACACATCCCAAAATCTGTTTTTCAGCTTCAGCAGTTCCACTGAAAATAATTCACAGGTCAGTGATTATACTGTTAAGGAATGCAGGATATAATGGTGTATTCTCTATATTCCAACATCTGTTCCACCATTAGGGAAACTATTAATGCCTGTACTCTCCTGGTTTACAGCTTGAGTAAGCGGATACACTCTCAGAAAGGAAGGTGCTACGTACAACCACATAGAGTTCTTTAGTTGTCCCCATATGGGATCCCTTTTTTGGTCTACCTAGAACCCTCTCGTAGGGTTCTTCCATAGAATTACGAATTAGAATTGGATATCTATGGGTTCTTCATAGATCCCCCTTTGGTTCTGCCAAGAACCCTCTATAAATAATACAATCTATTTCAAAATGTTTTATTGTCACATACACCGGATAATTGCAGTGAGATGTGTTGTTTTTCAGGGTCAGCCAAAGTAGCACAGCACAGCTGGAGCAAATTAGGGTTAAGTGTCTTCCTCAACCAGAATGAAGATATCCAACAATTGGAACTTTTAATCACCTACAACATGCATTTTAGAAAGACTGCCAGGTCAGGCAAATTTGATAAAATATCTACCTAAATAATCTAAACTGGAACTACTGTCTCAGTAACGGGCGCTATAAGTCCAACTATTAAAAGATCGGAAAAATTGAGACAAATATTGTCATTTTTTTTCCCGTGTAGCATAAGGTTAATCAATTCAGATACAAAAACACAGATATTGAAACAAACAAATCTATCTGCAATAGACAATGCTGGGAAATATGATAATGATGGGCATGGTTTTGGGGTGTTTAGTCTTCTCCAAGCTCTGATGCTGCTGATGGTCATTAGTAGCCTACCAAACGTGCCTACTGCTTGGTACTCTGCACACTAATGTCCATCTAATCACTCTGACATCATTGCAAAGGTAATTGAAAATCTATTCAAACACATTTCTATAGGCTATGCAATTGCATGAGAAAACAGTTTTGATGTCCTCTATTAAAAAGGGGAGGAGGTATCCCATCAGCTTTCTATAGGCTAGACCAATGGTGTAAAGTACTTAATAATACAAGTATTACCTTTACTCCACTACCTTCCTAAAGAAAATAATGTACATTTTACTCAATAAAAAACATTTTTCCTGGCAGCTAAAGGTACTCCTTACATTTAAAATGCTCAAGCAGGACAGAATTATGGCACCTATCAATATAACGCTTTGTCATCCCTACTGCCTATGATCTGGCAGACTCACGAAACACAACTAACGTGTTTGTAAATCACGTCTGAGTGTGCACCTGTCTGTCCCTAATTAAAAATAAGAAGAAGACTGTGCCCTCTGGTTTGCTAAAAATAAGGAATATGATGTATAGCATTTACTTTGACAATTGAGTACTTTTTATACCACTGTACTTTAGTATATTTAACTTATAACCTATATTTAGTTGAACCTTTATTGAACTAGGTAAGTCAGTTAAGAACAAATTATTATTTACAATGACGGCCTACCCCAGCCAAACCCAGAGTGCACCTCCCTATGGGACTCCCAATCACAGCCGGATGTGATGTAGCCTGGATTCGAATCAGGTACTGCAGTGACACCTCTTGCACTGAGATGCAGTGTCTTAGATCACTGCGCCACTCGGGAGCCCAAAATGATGTGTGCTTATTATAGACGTATTACAGACACAGTATGTTTTACATTAGTTATTTTGTGTTCAACTCCTCCCATCTATCTCTTATCTATATTGGATTTTTATTTACCATATATTTTTCAACTGTTCGGTGATGTTTCACAAAAAATCTGAACCTTTCTATTTTCATTGTTTCTACAGATTATACATTAAAAATACAATGTTTGCTGACAGTATTATTATATTATTGATCGATTGACTATGACTTTTCAGATCATCCGGTAGTGCTATCTGCAGAGTTAGCTCCAGGTTAATATTGCAATTCTTCAGCCATTCCTGGACCTGTGACCAAAAACAAGCTACATATGGACAGTATCAAAACAAAATATCTAATGATTCTGTCCACTTCGCTGCAAAATCTGCAGAGCTGGGAAGGTTTTATCCCCCATATAAATAGCATTCTTTTGGTTGCAAGAATTTTGTATAATAATTTAAATTTAACAATTCAAAGTTTTTGGTCTTTAATGCAGGGCAGACAGACAAGTTCCTTACTTTTTCCCCCTTCCACTTTACTCTTAAATTTCTGCGGTATTTCTGAAATTGTTTGGTCGTAATTTTGGGTAGAACGTACATTTCCACATGTTTTGATAGCTGCATGTCCTACCTATGATATAATTTGCAAAGATGACCTTTTTTATTTATTATTATTTTTTTGTTTTTGATCAATTAGTGTATTTGAGTTTAAACACAATATTTGTTGCATTATTGTTTCTGTTGTTCTTGTACCCTTTACACAGATTGTTTTCATGTGAAATTTGTAGAGTTTATTTTAAGGTTAGGGAATAGTGCCACTTTTTAGGATGTCAATATAAATGAATGTATTCATGCTTGTTTGTCTTAACATTTAATCATTATTTGTGTTATTGTTTTTACCTTTGAGGACCACTTTGGAAACAAGTGTTTTAATTAATACTATATTCTGTTACCCAAAATAAATTCAATTCAATTCAATACATTTGAATGTTGTGAAATTCACTCCCTATCAAGAGAACACGTGATCATCCCTACTGCCTATGTTCTGGCGGACTCACTAAACACAAATGCATCTTTTGTAAATCATGTCTGACTTTTGAGTGTGCCCGTGGCTATCTGTACATTTTTAAAGCAATAAAATGGTGCAGTCTGATTTGCTTAATATAAGAAATTAGAAATGATTTATATTTTAACTTTTACTTTTCATACTTAAGTATATTTTAGCAATTACATTTTCTTTTGATAATTAAGTATTTTTTTAAATCAAATACTTTTAGACTTTTACTCAAGTAGTATTTTACTTGGTAAATTTCACTTTTACTTGAGTAACTTTCTATTAAGGTATTTATACTCTTATTCAAGTATGACCATTTGGTACTTTTTCCACCACTGATGATTTGAAAAAGTTGCAAAATAAAGGCAAGCTGTGTCTTGCCTTACTGAACAACCTGGGCTTCATTCCTAAGTGATAATACATCATTCACAAGTGATCGGCTAATATTGTCACCCATCAGACTATTCTTAATTTAGTGTTGTCTTTTCATATACGAAATAATATATGTGAGAAATTTGTTTTTATTTTATTTAGAATGATCAACTTTACTAATATTAAGCACATTGCTTCGTTTTACAACAGGAGTATAGCCTACCTGAATTCCATGAAAATGAACCAGAGGAAAAGCGTCCTCCCTTTTCTATTTAAGCACATACATGACATTTTTTTTCTCCATTGCCCCTGTTCCGAGACAGGTGCATGATAATGGTCCATTCTAAATAAAAAACTAATTTCATACGTATATTATTTAGTATATGTAAAGATGACACTCAATTAAGAACAGTCTGATGGGGGACACTAATAGCCTATCGCATGTGAATAATGTATTATCACTTAGGAATGATGGCCAATTTCTGCAGTAAGTCATGACACAGCTTGCCTTTTTTTGCAACTTTTTCCAAATCATCAGTTGTGAAAAAAGTACCAAATTGTCATACTTGAGTAAAAGTATAGTACCTTGATAGAAAGTTACTCAAGTAAAGGTGAAGGTTACCAAGTGAAAATACTACTTGAGTAAAAGTATAAAAGTATTTGGTTTCAAACTAAATGTATTTGCTAAAATATACTTAAGTATCAAAAGTAAAAGTAAAAATCTAAATAATTTCACATTTCTTATATTAAGCGAAG
Organism: Oncorhynchus nerka; assembly: GCF_034236695.1. NCBI lineage: Eukaryota > Metazoa > Chordata > Actinopteri > Salmoniformes > Salmonidae > Oncorhynchus > Oncorhynchus nerka. The sequence continues at coordinate 65,607,283 of NC_088398.1, read as the reverse complement.
CAGACTGCACCATTTTCTTGTTTAAAAATGTACAAAAATATTTTACGGAAAGCCAGGGGCACACTCCAACACTCAGACATTATATACAAAATATGCACTGGTGTCTATATAGATTGCTAAATAGTTGGGAAGAGATTTTTGACGAACCAATTCCAAGGTTTATGAACTGATACCCAAAACTACATCAGATTCAAAAAAAATATTTTTTAAATTTAAATTATTATTCAAAATTCTTGCAACCAACAGAATGATATTTATATGGGGGATACAACCTTCTCAGCTCTGCAGATTTTCAAATCAAATGAAAATGTATTTGTCACGTCGCCGAATACAACAGGTAGAGTGAAATGTTTACTTACAAGCCCTAACCAACAGTGCAGTTTTAAGTATTTAGGTATTATTATTTAGGTTTTAGGTAAACAACAGATAAGTAAAGAAAATAAAACAGTAAAATGACTGTAAAATAACAGTGGCAAGGCTGTATACAGGTGTTACCGGTACAGAGTCAATATACAGGGACACCGGTTAGTCGGGCTAATTGGGGTAATATGTACAGTTGAAAGTTTACATAAACGTAGGTTGGGGTCATCAAAACTAATTTTTCAACCACTCCACAAATTTCTTGTTAACAAACTATAGTTTTGGCTAGTCGGTTAGGACATCTACTTTGTGCATGACACAAGTAATTTCTCCAGCATTTGTTTACAGACAGATTATTTAACTTTTAATTCACTGTATCACAATTCCAGTGGGTCAGAAGTTTCCAGAAAATTATGTCATGGCTTTAGAAGTTTCTGATAGGCCAATGAACATAATTTTAGTCAATTGGAGGTGTACCTGTGGATATATTTCAAGGCCTACCTTCAAACTCAGGGCCTCTTTGCTTGACATCATGGGAAAATCTAAAGAATCAAATCAAGAAATCAACCAAGACCTCAGAAAAAAATTGTAGGCCTCCACAAGTCTGGTTCATCCTTGGGAGCAATTTCCAAACGGCTGAAGGTACCACGTTCATCTGTACAAACAATAGTACGCAAGCATGAACACCATGGGATCATGCCGCTTAGGAAGGAAACGCGTCCCAAACTTTTTAAAATCCTGTACCCCTTCAAACATTCAACCTCCAGCTGCGTACCCACTCTAGCACCAGAGTCAGCACGCTCAAATGTTGTTTTTTTGCCACCATTGTAAGCCTGCCACACACACACTATACGATACATTTATTAAACATAAGAATGAGTGTTAGTTATTGTCACAACCCGGTTCGCGGGAAGTGACAAAGAGTTCTTATAGGACCAGAACACATAATAATAATTTTGCTCTTTATTTAGCCATCTGACATATACTTTATTTGTTCATCAAAAATGGTGAATATCTCACCACAGGTTCATGAGAAGGGTGTGCTTGAAAGGATGCACATAACTACAATGTAGGGTTGTATTGGAGAGAGTCTTAAATAATTTTCCACACACAGTCTGTGCTTATATTTAGTTTTCATGCTAGTGAGGGCCGAGAATCATACATGGTTGCAAATGGCATCAGTGTCTTAACAGTAAGATTTGCCAAGGCAGGATACTCTGAGTGCAGCCCTATCCAGAAATCTGTCAGTGGCTTCTGATTAAATACAATTTTCACAGAACCGCTTGTTACAATTTTGATGAGGCTCTCTTGTTCAGATATCATTAAGTGGACTGGAGGCAGGGCATGAAAGGAATAACGAATCCAGTTATTTGTGTCATCGTTTTGGGAAAGTACCTGTGTAATTGCACACCCAGCTCACTCAGGTGCTTCACTATATCACATTTGACATTGTCTGTAAGCTTGAGTTCATCTGCACACAAAAAAAGCATACAATGATGGTAAGACCTGTGTGTTCTCCTTGTTAATGCAGAGAGAGAAGAGCTCCAACTTCGTAATCATAGCCTCAATTTTGTCCCACACATTGAATATAGTTGCGGAGAGTCCTTGTAATCCTAGATTCAGATGATTTAGGCAGGAAAAAACATAAACCAGATAGGCCAGTCGTGGGAGAATCTCATCATCATGCAAGCGGTCAGACAAGTGAAAATTATGGTCAGTAAAGAAAACTTTTGTCTTGCAATTCAAAGTAACGCGTCAATACTTTTCCCCATGATAACCAGCACCTTTCTGTATGTTGTAAAAGCGTTACATGGTCGCTGCTCATATCATTGCCTAATGCAAAAAATACACAAGAGTTCAGGGGCCTTGCTTTAACAAAGTTAACCATTTTGACTGTAGTGTCCAAAACGTCTTTCAAGTTGTCAGGCATTCCCTTGGCAGCAAGAGCATCTCGGTGGATGCTGCAGTGTACCCAACTGGCGTCGGGAGAAACTGCTTGCACTCTCGTTACCACTACACTATGTCTCCTTGTCATGGCTTTTGCGCCATCAGTACAGATACCATCTTGACCTCCAAAGTCCATTTGATGTCACAAAGCTGTCCAGTACATGTCCTCTCCTGTTGTCTTGGTTTACAATGGTTTGCAGAAGAGGATGTCTTCCTTAATTGACCCCCATAAACGTAATGGACATATACCAGGAGCTGTGCCAGGCTGACTCATCCAGCTGTAATGCATAGAGTTCACTGACTTGTATGAGAAGCAGTAAATGTTTCAAAACATCTTCTGCCATGTGAAACAGTGTTGTTTGATTTTTTAAATAAAAAAATATAAAAAAATCACCTTTATTTAACCAGGTAGGCAAGTTGAGAACAAGTTCTCATTTACAATTGCGACCTGGCCAAGATAAAGCAAAGCAGTTCGACACATACAACGACACAGAGTTACACATGGAGTAAAACAAACATACAGTCAATAATAAAGTATAAACAAGTCTATATACGATGTGAGCAAATGAGGTGAGATAAGGGAGGTAAAGGCAAAAAAAGGCCATGGTGGCAAAGTAAATACAAAATAGCAAGTAAAACACTGGAATGGTAGATTGTGCAAAGTAGAAATAAAAATAATGGGGTGCAAAGGAGCAAAATAAATACATGAATAAATTAAATACAGTAGGGAAAGAGGTAGTTGTTTGAGCTAAATTATAGGTGGGCTATGTACAGGTGCAGTAATCTGTGAGCTGCTCTGACAGTTGGTGCTTAAAGCTAGTGAGGGAGATAAGTGTTTCCAGTTTCCGAGATTTTTGTAGTTCGTTCCAGACATTGGCAGCAGAGAACTGGAAGGAGAGGCGGCCAAAGAAATAATTGGTTTTGGGGGTGACTAGAGAGATATACCTGCTGGAGCGTGTGCTACAGGTGGGAGATGCTATGGTGACCAGCGAGCTGAGATAAGGGGGGACTTTACCTAGCAGGGTCTTGTAGATGACATGGAGCCAGTGGGTTTAGCGACGAGTATGAAGCGAGGGCCAGCCAACGAGAGCGTACAGATCGCAATGGTGGGTAGTATATGGGGCTTTGGTGACAAAACGGATGGCACTGTGATAGACTGCATCCAATTTGTTGAGTAGGGTATTGGAGGCTATTTTGTAAATGACATCGCCGAAGTCGAGGATTGGTAGGATGGTCGGTTTTACAAGGGTATGTTTGGCAGCATGAGTGAAGGATGCTTTGTTGCGAAATAGGAAGTCAATTCTAGATTTAACTTTGGATTGGAGATGTTTGATATGGGTCTGGAAGGAGAGTTTACAGTCTAACCAGACACCTAAGTATTTGTAGTTGTCCACGTATTCTAAGTCAGAGCCTTCCAGAGTAGTGATGTTGGACAGGCGGGCAGGTGCAGGTAGCGATCGGTTGAAGAGCATGCATTTAGTTTTACTTGTATTTAAGAGCAATTGGAGGCCATGGAAGGAGAGTTGTATGGCATTGAAGCTTGTCTGGAGGGTTGTTAACACATTGTCCAAAGAAGGGCCAGAAGTATACAGAATGGTGTCGTCTGCGTAGAGGTGGATCAGAGGCTCACCAGCAGCAAGAGCGACATCATTGATGTATACAGAGAAGAGAGTCGTTCCAAGAATTGAACCCTGTGGCACCTCCATAGAGACTGCCAGAGGTCCGGACAGCAGACCCTCCAATTTGACACACTGAACTCTATCAGAGAAGTAGTTGGTGAACCAAGCGAGGCAATCATTTGAGAAATAGGATGATATCTATGAGGGTGCCCGTGTTTAAGGCTTTGGGGAGGTACCTGGTAGGTTCATTGATAATTTGTGTGAGATTGAGGGCATCAAGCTTAGATTGTAGGATGGCTGGGGTGTTAAGCATGTTCCAGTTTAGGTCGCCTAGCAGCACGAGCTCTGAAGATAGATGGGGGGCAATCAGTTCACATATGGTGTCGAGAGCACAGCTGGGGGCAGAGGGTGGTCTATAGCAAGCGGCAACGGTGAGAGACTTGTTTTTAGAGATTTGATTTGATTTAATTAGGATCTCTTTTAGTCCCCATTTGGACTAATCTTCCAAGAGTCCTTAACATTAAAATACAATTTATAATACAAACACACTTTCACATATAATACACTATTACAAACATACATAATACACTAGCATAATGACCCAATAAATACTCAATCTAAAAAATATTTTGTAAATAAAAAAAAAAAAAAAAAAAAAAAAATGTGATTCTTCATCTACTATAGTCCCACAACATTTCTATATACTATATTTAAATTGTTTTTAAATAATGTTTAAACTTATATATTGAAAGGTTTCTAGTTTGCTCAGTTCATTTATTCCATTTCTTTATTGCTCTAAATCAAAATGTTCTTTTGCCCATTTCTTTTTTCTGTCTGGATAACGCATAGATGGTGGACAATCTATTCCTAGTATTTACGGAATGTCTGTCTCTTACCAACTGAATACCATTGTGAATAGAACTTGGCCGTTTTAAATGATGTATATTATAAAATAAGATAAGCATGTTTTTTTCAATTATCTTGTCGATTGATGACCAACCAAGAACACTGTGCATGACTGCAACAGAAGAACCATATATCCGCCTTAAAACAATCCTTGCTGCTTTATTCTGTGCATTCTGCAGCCTCCTAACTTCACTAGATGATGCATTTCCCCAGACCACCGAACAATATTTCACTTGACTCTCAACCAATCAATGCCTGTGTTATTTGCTGAAGGATTGTTCCTGGTAAATATTTAGCTATCCTTCTGATTATGCATGCTGTTTTAATATTTTTTTTTACATAGATTAGTTATTTGAGACGACCATGATAAGCAGTTGTCTAGCTGCACCCCCAGTAGTTTGGTTTCTGCCACTTCTTCAATTTGTACTCCTCCCATACTTAATTGTATCCCATGCTGTTTTGTCCTTTTCCTAGTTGAACAGACCAACATAACTTTTTCTTGGTGTTTAAAGCAAGTTTGTTTTGGCAAACCCATTTCCTGATTATCTCCAAATCTCCTTGCAAAGCTTGCTGTACCTGTTGAACCGATTGTCTTGCTGCATAAATTGTAGTATCATCTGCAAATATAGTAGCTTGAGTATCAACCAAGGCATAGGGAAGGTCGTTGGTGTATATTAAGTAGAGAAGTGGCCCAAGGCAGCTGCCCTGCGGTATTCCACAGTTTAACACATTAGGGGAAGAAAATGAACCATTGATATAGGTGGACTGTTTCCTGTCAGTTAGATATGACTGTACCCAATTCAATGCTACCTCCTTAAAACCATAATGCATTCATTTTGTCAAAATAATTTCATGATCCACTAAATCAAATGCTGCACTGAAATCTAAAAATAGTACACCTACAAACCTGCCATTATCCATAGCATTGAGCCACTGGTCAGTCATGTCAACCAATGCAGTGGTAGTGGAATGTTTTTTGCGATAAGCAAGAGCTGGATTTTTAAAAGTAGAAGTTCAAATTGTTTGGGTACAGACCTGGATAGTAGGACAGAACTCTGCAGGCTATCTTTGCAGTAGATTGCAACACTGCCCCCTTTGGGAGTTCTATCTTGTCTGAAAATGTTGTAGTTTGGGATTAAAATTTCAGAATTTTTGGTGGTCTTCCTAAACCAGGATTCAGACACAGCTAGAACATCCGGGTTGGCAGAGTGTGCTAAAGCAGTGAATAGAACAAACTTAGGGAGGAGGCTTCTAATCTTAACATGCATGAAACCAAGGCTATTACGGTTACAGAAGTCATCAAAAGAGAGAGCCTGGGGAATAGGAGTGGAGCTAGGCACTGCAGGGCCTGGATTCATCTCTACATCGCCAGAGGAACAGAGGAGGAGGGGGATAAGGGTACGGCTAAAAGCAATAAGAATTGGTCGTCTAGAACGTCTGGAACAGAGAGTAAAAGGAGGTTTCTGGGGGAGATAAAATAGCTTCAAGGTATAATGTACAGACAAAGGTATGGTAGGATGTGAATACAGTGGAGGTAAACCTAGGTATTGAGTGATGAAGAGAGAGATATTGTCTTTAGAAACATCATTGAAACCAGGAGATGTCATCGCATGTGTGGGTGGTGGAACTAATAAGTTGGATAAGGTATAGTGAGCAGGACTAGAGGCTCTACAGTGAAATAAGCCAATAAACACTAACCAGAACAGCAATGGACAAGACATATTGACATTAAGGAGAGGCATGCTTAGTTGAGTGATCAAAAGGGTCCAGTGAGTAGAGAGGTTGGTTGGGGCCACGGCGATTTAGACAGCTAGCCGGGCCATCGGTAGCAAGCTAGCATAGGATGGAGGTCTGTTATTAGCCACCTCAAATCACACAACAACAAAAAAAACAATAGATATAGTTATAGAGGCCCAAGAAAAAAATAATAAAGAAAAAAATAAATAATTGTCCGATAGGTCTATTCAGATAGCAGCCGATAAGACAGCTAACGGTTAGCGGATCGCAGATGGGCGTTCAGGTAACGTCGCGACGGAGGAGCCAGCCGGATAACTTCTTCGGGTAGATAACATCGGCAGTCCAGTTGTGAAGGCCCGGTGGGGCTCCGCGTTGGCAGTAAAACGGGTCCGGATAGGTGATTGTAGCCCAGGAGTGATTGACTGAACTCTTCAGCTGGCTAGCTCCGGAATAATTGATGATTGCTCCGGAATCATTTCATTGGATGACGGATTACAGCCGATAGTCACGGATAGCAGCTAGCTGGCTGCGAGATCAAGGTATGAATGTCCAGAGTTAGCGCAGCCCGCATTGTTCAACCTTCCCACACAGTCACGTCACCTGCCCTACCAATTAGGTGCTTGATATCCAGGGACATGGAGAGAAAAATAGGTCCGGTATGTTCCGTTCCGAGCCGCGCCGTACAAAACTGGAGATAGATTTTCGAGCTAAAGGATAGCTAGCTGATGACCACAAACCGTTACTGGCAAACGATTAGCCAGTAAAGAAGCTAACTAGCTTCTGATTAGCTTCTGATTAGCTTCTGGCTATCTTCTGGCTAGATTCTGGATTAGCTTCTGGTTAGCTTCTATGGAGGATTACAGATTTGAGGTAAATAATACTTTTTTATAAATATAAATTGGTGAGGCGGGTTGCAGGAGAGTGTTTTGACGGTGAGTTTAGAGTTTAGAGTTTAGAGTTTATGAGTTTATACGTAAAAATACATATAAAAAGGTATGCGAAAAAGTTGTAAATATATATATATACGGGACACGACAAGACGAGGACAAAAGACGTCTGAACTGCTATGCCATCTTGGAACGAATCAATGAAGGCATTGTCTGTATACATTTTTTGGCTTTTCCCCCAGCATTGTCCCAGCCATATCCGCAGCAGCAGGAAGAATTGAGTCCTCCAAAATAGTATGGGGCTTGCCTGTCCTAGCCACTCGGTAGCTCACCATGTAAGACGCTTCAAGTCGTTGTAATTTTCGCTCAAAAAACTCCTGTGGCTCATTTTTCAAATTGGCTTGTTTTGTTTCTAAATGTCTGCACAAGAGTGAAGGTTTCATTGGGAGTTGTGAGAATACTTTTGCACATATAACACACTGTGGCTGAGGAAAGGCTCTACTCCCAAAATACGTGAACCCCAAATCAATGTAATTCTGATCATATTTGCGCCTCCTCAATGGTCTAACGTCCCTGCTGTTGTTTGTGCTTTCCTGGGTAAGGGAGATGTAGCTCTTCGGCTGCATCAGATTGACAACTGTCAGTGTCCATGCTAGCTGGGCTATCAACAAATGTAGAATTACTGATGCTAGCATTGGATGTGCTCGTGGAAGCAGAAGAACTTGTGTCGTTGGGGTAGCCTAGTGGTTAGAGTGTTGGACTAGTAACTGGAAAGGTTCAAACCCCCGAGCTGACAAGGTACAAATCTGTCGTTCTGCACCTGAACAGGCAGTAAACCCACTGTTCCTAGGCTGTCATTGAAAATAAGAATTTGTTCTTAACTGACTTGTCTGGTTAAATAAAGGTAAAATAAATAAAAAAAGGTGCAGGTGTAGTACTGTTGGTAGTAACTCAGCAGTGTGCGGCATCTCAGTGCTAGAGGCGTCACTACATACACACTGGTTCAAATCCAGGCTGTATCACAACCACAAAGTTAAGCAGAAATGTTTATTGACAATGATGTCCTTGGAACAGTGGGTTAGAACAACAGATTTTTACCTTGTCTGCTAGGTGATTCCATCTAGCAACCTTGCGGTTACTGACCCAATGCTCTAACCATTAGGCTACCTGCCAACCCTGTTCTTAACTGACTTGCCTAGTTAAAAAAAAGGTTAAATTTTAAAATGAACAAAGTAGCAGTACTACCAGTTGAGATGGTATGTGTCTCTACAGACGCAGGCCTTACTTTTTTAAAACATGAATCCATTTTTGAGCAAACGGAATGAGCAGCAGCTACGTTAGGCTACATATGCACCGTTAGTGGAATTCCCGCAAGAGAGTAATGGTTAATGTGATTGGATGTTAATTATTTGACTAGACTTACCTGTATTTGACATTGTGTTGTTATTTTGCTGAACACCAGATGGTTTAATTTTATTTTTGGCAGTGAAACGAGGCTAAACGAGGCAAGAATAAAACATCACCCAGATGTATAGCCCCGTTGGAAAATCTAAATGGACTGTTTGAAAATGTGAATCACATTTTTATTTGGTTTACCTCCGACGGCATTGCTCGTACAGTGACCCAGATGCGATGGCCCAGATGCGGTAGCCGTAACTCAGCCAGAATTAACCCACCTTGTAACCACATTTTAGCCAACAACTCATCAATAGTTCCCTTATTCTAGCCGAAACAGTGCCGTACTAACATAATAAAACTGGAGGTCTGCCATAAGAAATCCTAATTTGGGCCGCACATTCCAAGAGACACTTTGTCTGGACTGGATGGCCTTGTGAAAAACAATAAAGACAGGGTTGGACTATGATTTGTACATTTTATTCACAAGCAAAAGATAATACATATAATGATATAACTACAATGTGGCTATTTTTGAGCTACAACCCCACATATTGTTAGTCCGGACAGGACCAAGTCACAATTATTACAGCAGTTGAAGGACAATTTCAGCATTTAGGACACTTACCTGTATATTATCACATAAATGCCATGTTGTAGAAGGGTGAAGACAACAACAACAACACAAATCACTAGGTTGAGTAACTTACCTGAAGCAGCGTTCGTCTTCCTGAGCATCTTCTGGAAATTTGGTGCAAGTTGGCAAAATAAAACTTACACAGAAATCCTTTTACAAGCTGCAAACATCTCGTTTTCATGGTGAATAAACTGGTGGCAGGTAGCCTAGTGGTTAGAGCATTGGGCCAGTCACAAGGTCAAATACCCAAGCTGACCAGGTGAAAAACCTGTGGATGTGTCCTTGAGCAAGGCACATAACCCTAATTTGCTCCAGGGGCTGACCCTGTAGGTAGGCAGTCATTGTATATAACAATTTGTTCTTAATTGATTTTGAAGGTTAAATAAAGGTAAAATAAAAATATAAAATGGTAGTTTGTGCATTTCAGATATTGTCTCAAGGCCAAACTTATCATTGGAGATAAAGCTTAGAATTACAAAATGTTAATTTCTACAGCATCTACAGTACAGACCTGCACCATGATAATGATAACTTTTCAGCTTGTTAAAGTACTATGTATTTCTGTGTTTTTGGAGCCTTTGTTACTATTTCCATATCAGGAAGACAACTGCTGCTGCGGGTAAGTGACTTTCATTTTTTTGTCTTCACCCTTCTATAACATGGCATTTATATGATTAGGGTCCTAAATACTGAAATGGTCTTTTAATTTGTATAGTACAGTACAGTTATCACATTAAATGTGAATACAGTGATGTATACTGTACTCTATTGTGCTCTACTGTAATGTACTAAAGTCTAGTTTGTCCGTGCCAGCTTACTCAATCATACACCTTAACATACAAGTGCATTGATACATAACGTTAACGTTCTGCAGTGGCAACACAGCTAATACTGTTACACATATTGTTGTAAAACAAGCTCACATCTCAAATGATTGTTGCCCAAATGAACCTTCCCACACCAGAACACTAAAAACATTCACAAAATTTGAGTTTGCTATTCACAACAAGCATTGTCTGATGTGAACCATGGCTCGAACAAAGGAGATCTCAGAAACCCCGAGATTAAGAATTCTTGACTTGCATAAAGCTGGAAAGGGTTAAAAAGTATCTCTAAAAGATACAAGCCTGAACAGCTTGCTTGAGTTTATTTCTGCCAAAGGAGGGAAAACCAGGTATTAAATCCAAGGGTTCACATACTTTTTCCACCCGCACTGTGAATGTTTACACGGTGTGTTCAATAAAGACATAAAAACATATAATTGTTTGTGTGTTATTAGTTTAAGCAGACTGTGTTGTCTATTGTTGTGACTTAGATGAAGATCAGATCAAAATGTATGACCAATTTATGCAGAAATTCAGGTAATTCCAAAGGGTTCACACACTTTTTCTTGCCACTGTGAGCATATTTGTTTGCAGTTATTCTCATGAACTGAAAAAGAAGACTGGCCTTGGCGTAAAATGAATGCTCTCAACATGTGTAAACACTACAATCAGTGAAATGTATACCTTCCTGCTCACGGTGCTGCTAATTGGGCTAGTGAAGAAGGGCTCTGTGAGAGATTACTCCCTGTCCCACATCCTTGTCTTGCTGAGAGCGCTCCACTTTGTGAACAATGCCACTGCCAACCTCGCCAACCCCATTCACAAAATGAGGAATGTCCTGGGCAGCTTGACCGGGGCATTTGGAAGACTGTGCATCACAAGGACTTGTGCATTGATAAGCCTCTCATTTCTTGGAAAGGGAGGCTTGCATTCTGCCGATACATCCCTTCAAAGCACATCATATTTGGAGTCAAGTTCTTTGTTTTACGTGACTGTCTGACAGGATGTGTTCAGGACCTGATCATCTACACCGGCACCAGCACAGATATGAGGCATGTTGAGGGTCTTGGCATATCTGGATCAGTTGTGATCATCATGCTGCAGCCTTACCTCGGAAAGGGGTACACTGCTACAGTAGCGCTACTCTTTTCCTGTACCTTTTTGAGGGAGAACACAGGGGCCTGTGGCAAAGTGAGATCCAACAGGAAGGGAATGCTAATATTAAAAAGAAAAATTAGCAAGGGGGAGGTGGAGTTTCAAATGAACTGGAAGTTAATGGCAGTGAAATGTCACGACAAGCGCAATGTCCTTGTTCTGTCCACTGTGTTCAACTCCAAAATGTAGGACAAAGGAAAACTGGACTATGTCACCGGAGGTAGGAAAATGAAGCCAGACTGTGTCATGAAGCACAACAAGAAGATGGGAGCAGTTGACAAAGTGGACATGCAGAACAGTTTTGTTGAGAGAGCCAGAAAGTCCCTTAAAGTACAGGATAAACCTGATGCAGCAGCTCCTTGCGGACCACCACACTACTTGTTGTCCATCTACTGGGGGCCGTCCTGCCTCTGACAATCCTCTACACCTCACTGGACACCACTTTCCAAGTGATGTCCCTCAGACCACCCTGCAAGGAAAAAGCACAAGGAGGACATTGCAAGGTCTGTCTAACATCTACCCAATGACAGAAACAAAGGAAGATGACCAAGTACAGGTGTGAGTCGTAACACAGCCTTGTGTGCAGTTCCTTGCTTATTGAAAGTACCACACCCTGAAGCACTACTGTGGAAAGAAGGCTTATAACGGCTGGTACAATAAATATCATTGTAAAATGTATTGAAATGTTTGACTTGAGGTGTTTGATGTGGGGGATTGGGGATATGTTCCCAAACAATTGAAAATGAACGTGATTGTTTACCTGAATTGAAATACTTTATTTGACTCCTGGGCTAAATTTCTGAAATAAATCTAATCAAATTTCACGTTACAGTGAAAAGATTACTTACAAGCCCTTTACCACCAATGCAGTTAAAAAAAAAGTGCTGAGTAAAAATTAGATAAGTAAAAAATGTAAATAACAAATAATTAAAGAGCAGCAGTAAAATAACAGCAGAGAGGCTATATACAGGGGGTACGGGTACAGAGTCAATGTGCGGGGGCACAGGTTAGTCAACGTAATTGAGGTAATATGAACACTACCGTTCAAAGGTTTGAGGTCATTTAAAATAATAAAATAACATAAAATTGATCAGAAAAACAGTGTAGACATTGTTAATGTTGTAAATGACTATTGTAGCTGGAAACAGCTGTTTTTGTGTATGGAATATCTACAAAGGCGTAATGCTATTTTTTGATTGGAATATCTACATAGGCGTAAATTGTCCAAGAAACTGGAGATCTCGTACAACGCAGTGTTCTACTCCCTTGTCAGAACAGCCCAAACTGTCTCTAACCAGAAAAGAAAGAGGAGTGGGAGGCCCTGGTGTCTAGTTGGAGAAACAGACACCTCACAAGTCCTCAACTGGCAGCTTCATTAAATTGTACCTGCAAAACAAAGAAAAATACATATCTCAGACTGGCCAATAAAATAAAAGATTAAGATGGGCAAAAGACCACAGACACTGGACAGAGGAAGATTGTAAAAAGGTGTTATGGACAGACAAATCTAAGTTTGAGGTGTTCGGGTCACAAAGAAGAATATTCGTGAGACACAGACCAAATGAAAAGATGCTGGAGGAGAGCTTGACACCATCTGTCAAGCATGGTGGAGGTAATGTGATGGTCTGGGGTGCTTTAGTGGTGGTAAAGTGTGAGGTTTGTACAGGGTAAAGGGGATCTTGAAGGAAGGCTATCATTCCATTTTGTAACGCCATGCCATACCCTGTGGACGGCAATTAATTGGAGCCAATTTCCTCCTACAACAGGACAATGACCCAAAGCACAGCTCCAAACTATGCAAGAACTATTTAGGGAAGAAGCAGTCAGCTGATATTCTGTCTATAAAGGAGTGGCCAGCACAGTCACTGGATCTCAACCCTATTGAGCTGTTGTGGGAGCAGCTTGACCGTAAGAAGTGCCCATCAAGCCAATCCAATTTGTGGGAGGTGCTTCAGGAAGCATGGGGTGAAATCTCTTCAGATTACCTCAACAAATTGACAACTAGAATGCCAAAGGTCTGCAAGGCTGTAATTGCTGCAAATGGAGGATTATTTTACAAAGCAAAGTTTGAAGGACACAATTAAAAATCATTATTTATAACCTTGCCAGCGTCTTGACTTGACTTGACTTGAATGGACTATTTCCTATTCATTTTGCAACTCATTTCATGTGTGTTTTCATGGAAAACAAGGACATTTCTAAGTGACCCCAAACTTTTGAACGGTAGTGTATATAGTGTATCATCAGAGAGGGGGGTCCCAAGTCATACAGATTCTGGCCTGTTGTTGTTTTTAACTGTGTTTTTCTTAAAGAAAATACATAATTTTGTCCCATCATTCTTGTTTTTTTTGTAATGAGGCTTATGTGTATGTTTTATAACCAGTATAAGGTTATAAGGCTTTCAAAGAGGAAGCACACAGACTATGAAAGCCAGGAGTCTGCGAGATGATCCACCCCATTGTGCTATAGCTGCTGGGGCTTGCTGAATTAGTGTTTTCCAACAGTAGGAGGACATTTTTCTGTCAGCACAAACGTCAAAAACAAATGTCTGCTATTTCAGCAGAGGAACTTCTATTCATCAAAGGTTAGTGGTCTCTTAAATTTACAGATGCATCTGTTTTGTTCCATTATTACTGACCAATGTAGGACTGGTTGTTTATTTTGGAGAAAAGGTTTTGGCTTCATTGCAAGATGTGCATAGTCTACATCAAAGAGTTATGATTGCAGACCAATGCTTGAATACATTTTATTGCATAGAACATTATTTTACATACAGCTCAGCCTACATAACTGTCTTACATAAACAATGAATAGATCCAATTTTAAAATGTAATATAATTACATTTCCCCTCTGATCCTAGCAATGAGAAGAGCAAATATGTTACTGAAGCTGAGCTGTGTGATTCTGCTCATCATCCAGAGGGATACAGAAAGTAGGTTTCCAATTGTCATAAAATGTCATACTATTGAGATCATGTTTTTGTCTCTTTCTTCTTATTGACACAAGGCAAGACAGTAACACCCAACAAACACACAATCCCACCATTCAACTGTAGTCCTTGTCCTTTTAGGGTACATAAGGCACACACATCAGCTCAGTGTGTTTACTATGTTTTTAACTCAGGATGTTAACTATGTTTTTAGCTCAGTAGTTTTGAGACATGCTGAGCATTCACAAGTATCTGGGAATGTATTGAATATCTTAGTCTTGATTAAGTGTTAGTATAGAGTCAGGGCTTTTGGCTTATTATTCTAATAACATATTCACTATGTAATTTCAGCCTAGACTGAACCCAGATCAGTGCGTGCTTTAGCCATCTCCTCTGACTATGGCTGTCCAAATGGGGTTAGGGTCAAAGATTGAGTAATAGCCACATTTCAGCATCAATAGGATTTCATAGTTCATAAGCACAGCTAAATACGAATAATGGTCTTGTCTGTGTGTTTAGTTATCATCTCTGTTTATTAGAGTTCATAAACATCTATTCTACAGGTATCTTCTGGACTGTTTTTTAGGCTTGTGTTTTCTCTACAGGTACACGGGTCATTGGTGAATGCAGGACTGTGGTACTGGGGGAGGATGTGGACTTATACTGCAGACTGATAGAGACAACTGAGGACCTCGAACAGATAACATGGCAGAAAAGTACTGCGGAAGAAACACAGAACCATAATTTTATGCTGATTAATCCCCATGGGGTTACTACATTCATTGCACCGAATGGATTGAGTGGTAGAGTCCAGTTTATTGGGAACCCATCAGAAAACCTTGGATCTATTCGAATAACAGCTGTCAGACTGCTTGATGAAGGCACCTTCACATGTATCTTCAGTGTTTTCCCCAGTGGAGCATACAATACAGAGATACGTCTGACTGTGCTAGGTAAGAACTCTTTCTTCACTCTTTGCGTCACTGTTTCTATGATTGACAGTGTGGAAAGACTAAATGTGATAATCAATACTAGAAAGGTAAGTTGGTAGTTTCATAATTCAAGTGAAGCAAGAGCAGAGCCCTCATCTACAGAACCCTCATCTTCCATCTTCTCTGCGCTTAGAAAAAAAGGTTCCCAACGGGTTCTTTCCAGAGGGATACGATTCAACCTTTTTTTCTTTTTTTTTTATTATTATTTTTTTTACCTTTATTTTACTAGGCAAGTCAGTTAAGAACAAATTCTTATTTTCAATGACGGCCTAGGAACAGTGGGTTAACTGCCTGTTCAGGGGCAGAACGACAGATTTGTACCTTGTCAGCTCGGGGGTTTGAACTTGCAACCTTCCGGTTACTAGTCCAACGCTCTAACCCTGCCGCCCCTTTAACCTTTTTTTATCCTAAGAACTTTTTTTGGAATAAATAGTTATTTGATGATTCTGTGGCAGTCATACAATTTTGTCAGCCGGTTATTGCCATGCAAATAAAGACTGCATGTCTCACGGTATCTGACTGTTACTTAACATAATCATGTTTAGCTTCTCCGGACCTCCACACATACAAGTTGCTGATATGCGCCTTTGGAATATCTACATAAAAAAAATTGAATAAATAAGTTTAATATACACCATCACAATAAATAAATGTATTATTTTAATCAGGTCTAAAGAAACATTATGATATGAAGAAAATGTATTTCAGAATAACAAAATATGAGTTGGCCTACTGCGTGCTATGTGGCTATGCTCCATGCCATATGCTGTAGGCTTGTTAATTTAGCTGACAAGATATTCTTTAAGTCCCGTGCCATTATTTTATTTTATATGATTTTATATTATGAAGAATGTAATTGAAGGATATTTTTCTTGAAACATGTCCTATATGCTAGATTTAGAGTTGGGCTGTTGATGATTTGAGAAAGAAGAAAAAAAGCTTGCGCTCTGTTCCTTTCCTCAGGGTGCACTGCTGTTCTCTCATCAAGTGATTTTCACATCAGACTATTCTCAAATTAATCTTGTCTTTACCAATGTAAAATACATGTCATCTGTATGCACTCGATTAGGGAATGGAGGCCGCCAGTTTTCCCGACAGTCTGATATTCAATGATGATAGATAGGCCACTTTGGTTTTATAGTGGAGCATGTGCTTAAGAGCAGCTGAGAAATAAATACAATAACACTTATTTCACTCCACGCATTAACCACTGTTTGAGGAGTATGCTGTCGCTGCCCAACAGGTGATATGTCACCTAAACGCTGTATGCCATGGGCTCTCCAATCGTATTCCTGCAGCTACCCAGTGCTTAATTTGGGAAACCAGAATGCTGATATACATATGCATAAGCTCTAATGTGCATATGGATGTTCTGAATTAATCATCACCTTGTGAGCTCTGTCCATTTTGTTACACTGTTTCAACCTCCTGTTGAACTTCTTTCTTCAAATTGATCATCACAGTGAGGTGAGTTTTAAAAGTATGAAAAAGCTGTTTTGATGATAAGTGTTTGGTGTGATTTTCGATTGCACTTGCACTGTTCTCAAAAGTGATTATGCATCTCATGGTTTATTATAAAGGTGTGTTTTTATGGTGAAAATTATCTTCCAAAACTTGAAACTCACCCCCAGCCTATGTATGCCAGTAGGCTATACTGGTTATAAAGCAAATTAATGTGCTTAATTTTAAGCTGTTACTTGGCCACTTTAGTTGTGATACAAACCTTATCAAAACATGTAGGTATATGGGCTAGGGTACATGAGGTGTGCAACGATTATTTGCAGTGGTGTAAAGTACTTAAATATATGTACTTTAAAGTACTCCTTAAAGTAGTTTTGGGGGTATCTGTACTTTCCTTTAATATTTCTATTTTTGACAACTTTTACATTTACTTTACTACATTTCTGAAGAAAATATTATACTTTTTACTCCATGCATTTTCCCTGACAAAGAAAAGTAATTTTTTTAAAGAGGTAGATCAGCTTTAATGTTGCAGATAGATTCTAACTTACATCAATGTAATTGTCTGCATCACTTCCAATCCCCCATGTATTCTTTGCAAATATATATATATATACACATACATACATACACACATAGATAAATACAGATCCCATTTTTTTAAATATATTTGACTTTATTACTTTCTAATCCTACCACCCGTCCCCTAATTGGAGTAAACTAGTGAATACTATTTACATTTTATGGACGCAGTCAATTTTACAATAGTTCTATTTTCTTTGTTTTTACTCCTGTCTTTCTCTACCCTCAACCTCTCCCTGTTCTGTGACAGGTGCACGATAATGATCCATTCTAAATAAAAACTAATTTCTCACATATATTATTTCGTATATGAAAAGACAACACTAAATTAAGAATAGTCTGATGGGTGACAATATTAGCCGATCACTTGTGAATGATGTATTATCACTTAGGAATGAAGCCCAGGTTGTTCAGTAAGGCAAGACACAGCTTGCCTTTATTTTGCAACTTTTTCAAATCATCAGTGGTGGAAAAAGTACCAAATGGTCATACTTGAATAAAAGTATAAATACCTTAATAGAAAGTTACTCAAGTAAAAGTGAAATTTACCACGTAAAATACTACTTGAGTAAAAGTCTAAAAGTATTTGATTTAAAAAAATACTTAATTATCAAAAGAAAATGTAATTGCTAAAATATACTTAAGTATGAAAAGTTAAAGTTAAAATATAAATAATTTCTAATTTCTTATATTAAGCAAATCAGACTGCACCATTTTATTGCTTTAAAAATGTACAGATAGCCACGGGCACACTCCAACAGTCAGACATGATTTACAAAAGATGCATTTGTGTTTAGTGAGTCCGCCAGAACATAGGTAGTAGGGATGATCACGTGTTCTCTTGATAGGGAGTGAATTTCACAATTTTCCTGTTTTGCTGAACATTCAAATGTATTGAATTGAATTAAATTTATTTTGGGTAACAGAATATAGTATTAATTAAAACGCTTGTGTCCAAAGTGGTTGTCAATGGTAAAAACAATAACACACATAATGATTGTAAGGATCTGGGTGTAACTGGTGCAGAGGAGTCAGGCGCAGGACAGCAGAGATGAGGAACACAAAGAAATTTACTCAAAATATCAAAATACATGAAGTAACACCAGGCCCCAAACAACGGACCGAACTTACAATAAACAAACACGCACAAAAACCATGGGGAAAACAGAGGGTTAAATAATAAACATGTAATTGTGGAATTGAAACCAGGTGTGTAAAACAAAGACAAAACAAATGGAAAATGAAAGTGGATCGGCGATGGCTAGAAGGCCGGTGACGTCGAACGCCGAACGTCGCCGAAACAAGGAGAGGGGACGACCCGGAGGATGAGGTGCAGGGAGATCCGGATGGAGACGGTGGAACTCCCGCAGCAACGAAGGGTCCAAAACGTCCTGCACTGGCACCCAGCATCTCTCCTCCCTTCCTTCCCACTCCACAAACGGGTAAAGAACATAGCCCACATTGCCTGGCGTAGGTTCAGTCTCCTCGCCGCCCGGATGTACTCCAGATTGCGGTGGTCAGTCCAGATGAGAAAAGGGCGTTTAGCCCCCTTAGGTCAATGACTCCACACCTTCAGAGCCTTGACAACAGCCAAAATCTCTCGGTCCCCCACATCATAGTTTCGCTCCACCGGGCTGAGTTTCTTTTTAAAAAAGTGCAGGGGCTGAGCTTTGGTGGTGTACCCGAGCGTTGAGAGAGCATGGCTCCTATCCCAGCCTCGGACGTGTCCACCTCCACTATGAACGCCAAAGAGGGATCCGGATGAGCCAGCACGGGAGCCGAGGTAAACAGAGCCCTCAGGTGACCAAAAGCCCTGTCCGCCTCAGCCGACCACTGCAGTCGCACCGGTCCCCCCTTCAGCAGTGAGGTAATGGGAGCTTTCCCGTGTTAGGAGTCGGCCAATTACGCACGGCTGAAATGCGGTCATTCTCCATCTCCACCCCTGACATGGAAATGTGGTACCCTAGGAAGGAGACGGACTGTTGGAAGAACAGACATTTCTCAGCCTTGACGTACAGGTCATGCTCCAACAGTCGACCATGCACCCTGCACACCAGCGGAGAAATGCGGAGTATATCAGAATGTCGGCGATATACATCACTACACCCTGCCCGTGCAGGTCCCGGAAAATCTATCTATAGTATTTTCACTTTGGATGAATTGCGTGCCTAGTTAAATAAAGGTTCAAATAAATATAGGTTATAAGTTAAATATACTTAAGTACAGTGGTAAAAAAAGTACTCAATTGTCATACTTGAGTAAAAGTACAAAGTAAAAGTAAATGCTATCCATCATATTCCTTATACTTAGCAAACCAGAAGGCACAATCTTCTTCTTATTTTTAATTAGGGACAGACAGGTGCACACTCAGACATAATTTATAAACACAATAGTTGTGTTTCGCGAGTCTGCCAGATCATAGGCAGTAGGGATGACAACGCGTTATATTGATAGGTGCCATAATTCTGTCCTGCTTGAGCATTATAAATGTAAGGAGTACCTTTAGATGCAAAGGGAAAATGTACGGAGTAAAATGTACATTATTTTCTTTAGGGAGGTAGTGGAGTAAAAGTAATAGTTGTCAAAAGTATTAATAGTAAAGTACAGATACCCCCACAACTACTTAAGTAGTACTTAAAACTAGTATTACTTAAGTACTTTACACCACTGGTCTAGCCTATAGAAAGCTGATGGGATACTCCCTCCCCTTTTTAATGGAGGCCATCAAAACTCTGTCTTCTCATGCAATTGCATAGCCTATAGAAATGTGTTTGATTATTATAGATTTTCAATTACCTTTGCAATGATGTTAGAGGGACAATAGTGTGCAAAGTACCAAGCAGTAAGCAAGATTGAAAGGCTACTAATGACCATCAGCAGCATCAGAGCTTGGAGAAGCCTAAACACCCATAACCATTCCCACCATTATCATATTTCCCAGCATGCTCTATTGCAGGTAGATTTGTTTGTTTCAATATCTGTGTTTTGGTATTAACCTTATGCTACACGGAAAAAAATAACAATCTTTTTCTAAAATGTTTTGATCTTTTAATAGTTAGACTTATTGCACCCGTTAGTTACTGAGATAGTTGTTCCAGTTTAGTTTCCCTGTAATGCTCCGGGTGTCATGGGTGTGGAGTCAAACGCAGGAGACAGAGAGTGCAATGCTGTGCGTCTTTAATAGCACCAACGCACTACAGGGTGCTCACAATAGTAACGGCCCCAAACACAGGGAATGAAAATGTACAACGGAAAAATCACGACCAGGCACTAACACTAAATAGATAACATGAAATGGTTTATTTAAAGTTTGTTGGACATATAACATGAGCATTGGTGAGGTCTGTTTTGGTAGTTTTTCCATGTATAGTTCCACATTTACAATGAGTTTCTTGTTCATGTTTTCTGTTCTCTTTGTTTGTTTCCTGGCCATAGTTCCTCCAGTAGTGAGTGTGACAATTGATGTTCCTCCTGTCACTGGGAAGAATGAGGTTGTCTTGGCAACCTGTATGGCTGCTGGTGCCAAGCCACAGGCAGATGTGAAGTGGAAGTCAGGTACGTTTGGCAGTTTGTTGAGGACAGTGACTAACTTCATACAGCACACCAATGGAACCACCACAGTACTCAGCCACCTGCTCGGGTTGCCAACCAGAGCAGCCAATCAGCAGCAGGTCCAGTGTGTGGTCAACCAGTCTGCCCTGGCAACAGAAAGGAGCTACAACTACACCATAGACATCCACTGTAAGTATACACTCCACTACTACTGCCCTACCCTATAGACAGACACAGTAAATATATTCTACTACCACTGTCCTACACCATATACATCTAACGTAAGTATATATTATACTACTCACTATAGACATCCCTACCCTATAGACAGACACAGTAAATATATTCTACTACCACTGTCCTACACCATATACATCTAACGTAAGTATATATTATACTAGCACTCTCCTTCACTATAGACATCCACTGTAAATATACACTCCACTACTACTGCCCTACCCTATCGTCAGACACAGTAAATATATTCTACTACCACTGTCCTACACTAGCCGCATCCACTGTACATTTATATTCCACTATCAATGTCATAGACCATAGACATCCACTGTATGTATAGAGTCTCACTGTCTATGTATAGAGTCTTACTGGCTGTAGCCTAGTAGCCCTCTTGTCAGAGTCATGTTTATAAGTGGCAGGGAAGTCAGGCGCAGGAGAGTCAAATGGAGTGTAATGTAGTCTTTTAATACATGTCCACTAAACATGCTCCAAACACTAAATGTACATACATAAATAAATCCGTTGCACACCCATACAACTATAAAAACCACACTGACATAAAACAATCTCTGACAAAGACATGAGGGGAAACAGAGGGTTAAATACACAACCGGTAATGAATGGGATTGAAACCAGGTGTGTAGGAAGACAAGACAAAACCAATGGAAAATGAAAAATGGATCAATGATGGCTAGAAGACCGGTGACTTCGACCGCCGAGCACTGCCCGAACAAGGAGGGGGCACCGATTTTGGCAGAAGTCGTGACAGTACCCCCCCTTGACACGCGGCTCCAGCAGCGCGTCGACACCAGCCTCGGGGATGATCCGGAACCCAGCATCTCTCCTCCGGCCTGTACCCCCTCCCAGTCCACGAGGTACTGAAGGCCCCTCGCCCGACATCTCGAATCCAAAATGGATCGAACAGAGTACGCTGGGACCCCGATGTCTAGAGGAGGCGGAGGAACATCACGCACTTCAGCCTCCTGGAGCGGGCCAGCCACCACCGGCCTGAGGAGAGACACATGGAACGAGGGGTTAATACGGTAATTAGTGGGCAGTTGTAACCTATAACATACCTCGTTCACTCTCCTCAGGACTTTAAACGGCCCCACAAACCGCGGACCCAGCTTCCGGCAGAGCAGGCAGAGGGGCAGGTTTCGGGTTGAGAGCCAGACCCTGTCCCCTGGTGCGAACACCGGGGCCTCACTGCGGTGACGTTCTGCGCCAACTTTCTGGCGCGCTGAAGGTGGACGTGGGCTGCCTCCCAGGTTTCCTCAGCGCACCGAAACCAATGGTCCACCGCAGGAGCCTCAGTCTGACTCTGATGCCAAGGAGACAGAACCGGCTGATACCCTAATACACATTGAAAGGCAGTAAGGTTAGTGGAGGAGTGATGTAGCGAGTTCTGGGCCATCTCTGCCCAGGGCACGAACTTCGCCCACTCCTCCGGCCGGTCCTGGCAATAAGACAGCAAAAACCTACCCACAGCCTGGTTAACTCTATCCACCTGCCCATTACTCTCAGGGTGAAAACCTGAGGTAAGACTAACCGAGACCCCCAGACGTTCCATGAACGCCTTCCAGACCCTTGATGTGAACTGGGGACCCCAATCAGACACTATATCCTCAGGCACCCCATAGTGCCGTAAAACGTGTGTAAACAGGGCCTCCGCAGTTTGTAAAGCCTTAGGGAGACCAGGCAAAGAGAGGAGACGACAGGACTTCAAAAACCGATCCACAACGACCAGGATCGTGGTGTTACCCTGTGTAGGTGGAAGATCAGTTTAAAAAATCCACCGACAGGTGCGACCACGGCCGCTGTGGAACAGGGAAAAGGTTGTAGCTTACCTCCGGGCACGTGTCTAGGAGCCTTGCACTGGGCGCACACCGAGCAGGAGGAAACATAAATCTTCACGTCCTTAGCTAAAGTGGGCCATCAGTACCTCCCATCAAGACAGCGCATCGTCCGACCTATCCCAGGATGACCAGAGGAGGGTGATGTGTGAGCCCAATAGATCAATCGGTCGTGGACAGTAGATGGAATGTACAGACAACCAGCTGGACACTCAGGGGGAGAGGGCTCTGCACGTGACGCCCACTCAATGTCCGCGTCCAGCTCCCGCACTACTGGCGCCACCAAACACAAAGCTGGGAGTATGGGAGTAGGATCCATGGACCGCTCCTCTGTGTCATACAGCCGGGACAATGCGTCTGCCTTCACGTTCTGGGAGCCTGGTCTGTAAGAAAGAGTAAAAACTAAACGAGTGAAAAACATGGCCCACCTTGACTGGCGAGGATTCAGTCTCCTCGCTTCCCGGATGTACTCCAGATTGCGATGGTCAGTCCAGATGAGAAAAGGGTGTTTAGCCCCCTCAAGCCAATGCCCCCACGCCTTCAAGGCTTTTACGACAGCTAACAGCTCCCAGTCCCCCACATTATAGTTTCGCGCCGCCGGGCTGAGCTTCTTCGAAAAGAAAGCACAGGGGCGGAGCTTCTGTGGCGCACCCGAACTCTGAGAGAGCACTGCTCCTATCCCAGCTTTGGATGTGTCCACCTCCACTATGAATGGCAAAGAGGGATCCGGATGAGCCAACACAGGAACCGAGGTAAACAGAGTCTTCAGGGGCCTAAAAGCCCTGTTCGCCTCAGCCGACCACTACAAGCGCACCGGCCCCGGTAGTAATTGGCAAACCCTAAAAAACGCTGCACGGCTGCAATGCGGTAGCTCTCCATTTCCACTCCTGATGTGGAAATCCGATGCCCTAGGAAGGAGATGGATTGTTGGAAGAAAAAGCATTTCTCAGCCTTGACATATAGATCATGCTCCAACAGGCGACCAAGCACTTTGCGCACCAGGGACACATGCTCGGTGCGTGTAGCGGAGTATATCAGGATATCATCGATATACACCACTACACCCTGCCTGTGCAGGTCCCTTAAGATCTCATCTACAAATGATTGGAAGATTGATGGAGCATTCATCCACCCATATTGCATGACAAGGTACTTATAATGACCCGAGGTGGTGCTAAATGCCGTCTTCCACTCATCACCCTTCCGAATACGCACCAGATTGTACGCACTCCTGAGGTCCAATTTTGTGAAGAAGCGTGTCCAGTGCATTAACTCAATAACTGTAGTTATAAGAGGTAGAGGGTAACTATATTTCACCGTGATTTTATTGAGACCTCGATAATCAATGCACGGGCGCAAACCGCCATCCTTCTTCACAAAAAGGAAACTCGAAGAGATGGGTGAAATGGAGGGCTGAATGTACCCCTGACGCAGGGATTCAGAGGCATATGTCTCCATAGCCACCGTCTCCGCTTGCGACAGGGGATACATGTGACTCCTGGGATATGCAGCGTCTACAAGGAGATCTATCGCACAATCCCCCCATCGATGGGGTGGTAATTGAGTCGCCTTCTATTTTACAGATGGCAAGAGCCAAATCGGCATATTCTGGGGGAATGCGCATGGTGGAGACCTGGTCTGGACTTTCCACCGTAGTAGCACCAACAGAAACCCCTAAACACCTACCTGAGCACTCTCGTGACCACCCCGTGAGATCCCTCTGTGGCCAAGAAACAGTGGGGTTATGGCAAGCTAACCAGGGTAGGCCTAGCACCACAGAATACGCAGGAGAATTAATAAGGAAAAGACTAATCTTCTCCTTGTGACCCTCCTGCGTTATCATACACAAAGGACCGGTGACCTCCCTGATAAACTCTGACCCTAATGGTCGACTATCTAAGGCATGAACAGGGAAAGGCATATCCAAGAAACAATAGAGATCCCTAAACTATGAGCTAAACTTTTATAAGGGGGGGGGGTCAGTAAAAGTGACAGAGACAAACATTAGTGCAACATAGGGCTCTGGATGAGAATGGTGCCTACTCGCCTGGGGTGATGCCAGAGTGCCCTGCCTGCCTTCTCTATTCCCAGAGGAACCAACCCGGCACCGACCAGCAGTGTGCCCTCTACAACCATAGATGGTGCTCCAGCGGGAACACCCTCCGGTCTCCCTGCGCACCATCCCTCCCAATTCCATAGGTTCGGGAGAGAGGGTGCGGGAGGATGGAACAACCAGACCCCGATCTAGATGTCCACGAGTAGCCAGCATGTTGGCCAGCTCCCGACGGACATCCTCGCGTAGACTACAACGGTAATGGTCGATCAGGGCCCTCTCGCTCCATCCAGCACCAGCAGCCAGGGTCCTAACCTCCAGAGCAAACTCCTGTGCACTCCTCGTCTCCTGCCTCAGATGATAGAGGCGCTCACCCGCCGCTCTGCCTTCGGGTGGGTGGTCGAATACTGTCTTGAAATGGCGGGTGAACTCCTCAAAATGGTCCAACTTCGCATCCTCCTCTCTACACTGCACTGGCCCACTCCAGGGCTTTCCCGGTGAGGCACGAGACGAGGGCACAGCTCTTCTCACGGTCCGATGGAACTGGAGAGACCATGGCCAGGTACAAGTACAGTTTAAGGAGAAAACCCTGGCAGCCGGCAGTATCTCCGTTGTATCCCGTGGGTGGGGATAAATGGATCTTATTAGGTTCAGGAGGAGAAAAAGCGTTCAAGGGAGATCCCGGTTGTGGTGGTGGAGGTGCTGGAAATACTCTGTCTCTCCCAGCGGTCCATATTCTGGACAACGCGATCCATGGCGGCGCTCAGACTGTCAATCTCCTGCGCTTGTTCCATGACGCGTTACTCCATCTCCATGAGCGAAGAATCTTCTCCTCTAATCAGTCCATATGTCACTGTCGTGAGGAGAGACAGACCAAGGCGCAGCGTGATTAAAGTTCCACATCTTTTAATAAAGTGAAACTTCCAAACAAAACAATAAAAAAAACAATGAACCGTGACATCAGTGGTGCTACATGCACATAAACAAAACAACATCCTACAACCCAGGTGGGAACAATGGAGAACTTAAAGTATGATCCCCAATTAGCCACTAGCCACTTTAAACAATGCTACCTAATATAATGTTTACATACCCTACATTATTAATCTCATATGTATACGTATATACTGTACTCTATATCATCTACTGCATCTTTATGTAACACATGTATCACTAGCCACTTTAACTATGCCACTTTGTTTACATACTCATCTCATATGTATATACTGTACTCTATACCATCTACTGTATCTTGCCTATGCCGCTCTGTACCATCACTCATTCATATATCTTTATGTACATATTCTTTATCCCCTTACACTTGTGTCGGAACTAGAAGCATAAGCATTTCGCTACACTCGCATTAACATCTGCTAACCATGTGTATGTGACAAATACAATTTGATTTGATTTGATTTGAATTAGAGACAATGATAATCAGCTGCTTCTAATTGGGAACCATACCAAGTACACCAACATAGAAATAGGAAAACTAGAACACCCCCCTTGTCACGCCCTGACCTACAACACCATAGAGAACCAAGGGATCTCTATGGTCAGGGCTTGACACCATGTCTGTCTATACACTCTTAGAAAATAAGGTTCTATCCTAGAACCAACAGGAGAAGCCTTTGAAGAGAATCCTTTGAATAACCCCCTATTAGATCCAGGTAGAATCCATTTGGTTCCAGGTAGAACCCTTTTAGGTTCCAGGTAAAACCATTTGCACAGAGGAAAGCCTTTGATCTAGCCCGTAACAGCTGTTATTTTCTTTAGCTTAAACATAGTTCTGAGGCACAGAGTGGTATGGACCTTTACAAGGCTTTCATTGTACCGCTCCTCTACTGAAAGTAATCAAACTGAAATGAAGGAAGATAAGGTTTTGCCTCATCTGAGCTTTGGGCCAGTAACTGAAAGGTTGCTAGATTGAATCCCTGAGCTGACAAGGTAAACATCTGTCGTTCTGCCGCTGAACAAGGCAGTTAACCCACTGTTCCTAGGCCGTAATTGTAAATAAGAATTTGTTCTTAACTGACTTGCCTCTTTAAACAAACGTTCAATTAAAATAAAACAAATCTGTGGATTAAAGTTCCACTCCTGTCATTGTTATAGTTGTAATATAGCTGTCTTGGTATTGGTGTCTGAGTGTAGGTCTTTTTACATTCTATACCTGCAGTAACTGTAATCACCTCTCTGTTTCTCTTTCTCTGTCTCTCAAATCAAAGAAAATTCAATGTTGCTTATCACATACGCCGACTACAACTGGTGTAGACTTTACAGTGAAATGCTTGCTTAAAATCCTTTCCCAACGATGCAGAGTTTAAAAAATAAATTCAATAGTAACTAACACAAGAGGAATAAAACAAAATACGCAAGAATTGAGCTATATGCAAGGAGTACCAGTACGAGATCAATGTGCAGAGGTACGAGGTAGTTGAGGTAGATATGTACATGAAAGCAGGGTCAAGTGACTAGGCATCAGGATAGTAATAATAATAGTATAATAAAGAACAGAGTAGCAGCAGCAAATTATGTGTAAAAGTCTGTGTGTGTATGTTAGAGTGTGAGTGTCCGTCTGTATTTGTGTGTTTGTGTTGTGTCAGTATGCGTGTGTGTGTGTGTGTGTGTGTGTGTGTGTGTGTGTGCATATTTAGTGTTTGAATGTGTGATGGATTTGTCTGGGAGTGACAGTGTAGTGTGGGTGTGTAAGTGAGTGTGTGTATATGGTGTGTATAAATAGTCTAGTGAGGGTGCGTAGGGTCAGTATATATCAGGTCAGTGTATATGTAAAATGTAGAGTCAGTGCAAGATAGAGTCAGTACAGATAGTTTAGGTACCATAATTGATTATTTAGCAGCCTTATGGCTTATGGGTAGAAGCTGTCTCTGAGCCTGTTGGTCCTAGAGCCGATGCTCCGGTACCGTTTACCGGACGGTAGCAGAGTGAACAGTCTATGGTTAGGGTGGCTGGACTCTTTGGCAATTTACCAGGTCTTCCTCTGGGACCACTTGCTATAGAGATTCTGGATGGCAGGGAGCTCAGCCCCTGTGATGTACTGGGCTGTCTGCATCAACTTTTGTAGCGCTTTGCGGTCAAGGGCAGTGGAATTGCCATACCAAGCGATGATGCAGCTACATATTTTTTTGAGGATCTGAGGGCCCATTCTCTTCAGGACTGTGCGGGTGAATGTGGACCATGTTAAGTACTTACAGATGTGGACGCCACATGTGGACTCCACAACTGCCCCGTCGATGTGGATGGAAGTGCTATCCCTTCTTTCTCATATAGTCCACAAACAACTCCTTTGTCACCACACTGCTAAGTCTTTGACTTCCTCCCTGTTCTTACTGTATATGAGTTTGAACCATCACTTTAGTCTCTCTCTCTCTCTCTCTCTCTCTCTCTCTCTCTCTCTCTCTCTCTCTCTCTCTCTCTCTCTCTCTCTCTCTCTCTCTCTCTCTCTCTCTCTCTCTCTCTCTCTCTCTCTCTCTCTCTCTCTCTCTCTCTCTCTCTCTCTCATATAGATCCACCTCAGACAGTGAACGTTACCTTTAGTGAGGCCTCTAAAGCCACAGTCTTACGATGTGTAGCAGATGGCAACCCACACCCCAACTACACCTGGAGCAGGTACTTACTCCTATGTAAACTATTTCATACCAGTTTAAATGTAAATGTTATCTAAACATGTTAAGACATGAGATCTAAATAAGCTAAAGGACAGTTGTTGAATTATGCTGGCAGTCAAATCATGCCTTTGTCTTTAACACACACACACACACGCACACATACAGTCACACACATACTCTCAGCCCCTCTCCTTCTCTCTCTCTCCCCCTCAGAGTGGCCCAGCCATGGCCTGGGTCTTCAGTGAGAGCAGAGGGAGACATACTGCACTTCCTCAGTCTCAGCTCTGAGCTGAATGGTCTCTATGTCTGTGAGGCCTCCAACCCCTACGGACGAGCAACTGGTTCCCTCAATGTACACATATCCTCTGGTGAGATGCACCTGACACTCACACACACACACACACACACACACACACACACACACACACACACACACACACACACACACACACACACACACACACATTCATACTAGTTGCTTATAATTGATTGATTGCCTAATTTATTGAATACTTTATTGTCCCATAGGGACATTTGTCTGATAAATATACAGGCTTTCCTGGTATACACATGAAACACATATATGAGGTTGAGAAATGTGTTGTATCATGGATAACAAAGTTGAGCCAGATGTTCACTTATCTTTCACTGCATGTGTCAATATCAGACTTCTGGCCTCATTACCCTTTCTATGGGAAGGTACTGTATAGCCATTACTAAGATGGTCATGATACACACTTATCTCTTACTGCATATGTACATGTCGTTTAACCTACAGTCATGGCCGAAAGTTTTGAGAATGACACAAATATTGATTTCCACAAAGTTGGCTGCTTCAGTGTCTTTAGATGTTTTTGTCAGATGTTACTATGGAATACTGAAGTATAATTATAATCATTTCATAAGTGTCAAATGCTTTTATTGCCAATTACATGAAGTTGATGCAAAGAGTCAATATTTGCAGTGTTGACCCTTCTTTTTCAAGACGTCTGCAATCCGCCCTGGCATGCTGTCAATTAACTTCTGGGCCACTGATGGCAGCCCATTCTTGCATAATCAATGCTTCACCTGCCTCTTGAGGATTGACCACAAGTTCTCAATGGGATTAAGGTCTGGGGAGTTTCCTGGCCATGGACCCAAAATATCGATGTTTTGTTCCCTGAGCCACTTAGTTATCACTTTTGCCTTATGGCAAGGTGCTCTATCATGCTGGAAAAGGCATTGTTCCTCACCAAACTGTTCCTGGATGGCTGGGAGAAGTTGCTCTCGGAGGATGTGTTGGTACCATTCTTTATTCATGGCTGTGTTCTTAGACAAAATTGTGAGTGAGCCCACTCCCTTGGCTGAGAAGCAAACCCACACATGAATGGTCTCAGGATGCTTTACTGTTGGCATGACACAGGACTGATGGTAGCTCTCACCTTGTCTTCTCCAGACAAGCTTTTTTCCGGATGCCCCAAACAATCGGAAAGGGCATTCATCAGAGAAAATGACTTTACCCCAGTCCTCAGCAGTCCAATCCCTGTACCTTTTGCAGAATCTCAGTCTGTCCCTGATGTTTTTCCTGGAGAGAAGTGGCTTCATTTGCTGCCCTTCTTGACACCAGGCCATCCTCCAAAAGTCTTTGCCTCACTGTGCGTGCAGATGCACTCACACCTGCCTGCTGCCATTCCTGAGCAAGCTCTGTACTGGTGGTGCCTCGATCCCGCAGCTGAATCAACTTTAGGAGACGGTCCTGGCGCTTGCTGGACTTTCTTGGGCACTCTGAAGCCTTCTTCACAACAATTGAATCGCTCTCCTTAAAGTTCTTGATGATCCGATAAATGGTTGATTTAGGTGCAATCTTACTGGCAGCAATATCCTTGCCTGTGAGTGTAAAGGGATTCTTCCTGGGAAGGAGAGGCGGACTAAAATGCAGCGTGGTTATAATTCATGGTTCTTTAATAATGAAACTATACATGAATTAACTACAAAACAAGAAACGTGAAAACCCAAAACAGTCCTGTGTGGTACAAACACTGACACAGGAGACAACCACCCACAAAACCCAACACAAAAAAGGCTCCCAATATGGCTCCCAATCAGAGACAATGACTAACACCTCCCTCTGATTGAGAACCATATCAGGCCCAAACACAGAAACAGACAAACAAGACATCCAACATAGAATGCCCACTCAGATCACACCCTGACCAAACAAAACATAGAAACATACAAAGCAAACTATGGTCAGGGTGTGACAGTGAAGCCCTTTTTGTGCAAAGCAATGATGACGGCACGTGTTTCCTTGCAGGTAACCATAATTGACAGAGGAAGAACAATGATTTCAAGCACCACCCTCCTTTTGAAGCTTCCAGTCTGTTATTTAAACTCATTCAGAATGACAGAGTGATCTCCAACCTTGTCCTCGTCAACACTCAACCTGTGTTAACGAGATAATCACTGACATGATGTCAGCTGGTCCTTTTGTGGCAGGGCTGAAATGCAGTGGATATTTTGGGGGGGGATTCAGTTAATTAGCATGGGAAAGAGGGACTTCGTAATTAATTGCAATTCATCTGATCACTCGTCATAACATTTTGGAGTATATGCAAATTGCCATCATACAAACTGAGACAGCAGACTTTGTGAAAATTAATATTTGTGCCATTCTCAAAACTTTTGGCCACGACTGTAGTATTATCTCTTTGTTTTCTGCAGGAAAGTGTTTGCATCAGAGCCATTATGTTTCCTAGGGCAACAAGATTACATGTCATTATAAATGAAGACTGTTTCTTATATTAATTGTATCTCCTCTCTCTTCACAGAGTCCTCTGCTGCCTGTTGGGTTCTACTCGTTGTCATTCTCTGTCTGATTGTTGCTGCGGCTGCACTCATATACCGGTGCAAATACGGACAGTTTCCTTGGTAATATCAACTATTGTAATATTATGAACAGAATTTTCCATTACGAAAAAAAATCATTTTCATTTGATGATCATATATTGATTTGGATCAAATTCAGATTATATTTTTTTCTTGACGATATTCCAGGAGTCCAATCATAGCCAATCAACAGTTCCAGGCACCACCACAGGTATGTGACTATGTTAAAGTCCACCATTGTTGTGTGATTAACCTATCTCATCAGCAACCTTTTGCTATGCAATAATAATGTTATAATGTCTGATGACCAGGTTGAGGAAGATGATCCTGGGACGTCTGGGTTCTGACACTCCAAGCCAGGAAGGCGGATAAGGGAGAAGTAACGTGATGTAAGGAACACACATTTTTTAAATTATTATTTTGTATTTTTAATATTATTTATATCTTGTTTGAGGTATTGTCTATTCATGAGGCATGATTATTGTGCTTTTTTAAAAAGAAATCACTGGACAGCCTGAGAACAGATGCCAGAAGAAGCGCAGACATGGAACGGGCGGGCCAGTCCATAGCATCAATGCCTTCCTCTTGCAGGAACTGCTGACACACTCCAGCCACATGAGGTCTAGCATTGTCTTGCATTAGGAGGAACCCAGGGCCAACCGCACCAGCATATGGTCTCACAAGGGGTCTGAGGATCTCATCTCGGTACCTAATGGCAGTCAGGCTACCTCTGGCGAGCACATGGAGGGCTGTGTGGTCCCCTAAAGAAATGCCACCCCACACCATGACTGACCCACCACCAAACCGGTCATGCTGGAGGATGTTGCAGGCAGCAGAACATTCTCCACGACATCTCCAGACTCTGTCACGTCTGTCACATGTGCTTAGTGTGAACCTGCTTTCATCTGTGAAGAGCACAGGGCGCCAATGGCGAATTTGACAATCTTGGTGTTCTCTGTAAGCACAACCCCCACCTGTGGACTTCGGGCCCTCATACCACCCTCATGGAGTCTGTTTCTGACCGTTTGAGCAGACACATGCACATTTGTGGCCTGCTGGAGGTCATGTTGCAGGGCTCTGGCAGTGCTCCTCCTGCTCCTCCTTGCACAAAGGCGGAGGTAGCGGTCCTGCTGCTGGGTTGTTGCCCTCCTACGGCCTCCTCCACGTCTCCTGATGTACTGGCCTGTCTCCTGGTAGCGCCTCCATGCTCTGGACACTACGCTGACAGACACAGCCAACCTTCTGGCCACAGCTCGCATTGATGTGTCATCCTGGATGAGCTGCACTACCTGAGCCACTTCTGTGGGTTATAGACTCCGGCTCATGCTACCACTAGAGTGAAAGCACCGCCAGCATTCAAAAGTGACCAAAACATCAGCCAGGAAGCATAGGAACTGAGAAGTGGTCTGTGGTCACCACCTGCAGAACCACTCCTTTATTGGGGGTGTCTTGCTAATTGCCTGTAATTTCCACCTGTTGTCTATTCCATTTGCACAACAGCATGTGAAATGTATTGTCAATCAGTGTTGCTTCCTAAGTGGACAGTTTGATTTCACAGAAGTGTGATTGACTTGGAGTTACATTGTGTTGTTTAAGTGTTCCCTTTTTTGAGCAGTGTATTTGGTGCATGTTGAATCCAACTAAAGGGAGGTCAGGTATAATCTAAATAACATGTGCAAATGGAGAATATTGTCAGTAATGACTAGACAAACACTGGCTGATGGTGGTACTTGCAGCTGCTCTAAAATGAATTCCTTCATATTATGCAGCCTTATGGGGTCTTGGTACAGTCATAAAAGAAACCGAAACCAAAGGTGTGGCTAGTTTTTTTTACCTAACTAGGCATGTCAGTTAAGAATACATTCTTATTTTCAATGACAGACTAGAACAGTGGGTTAACTGCCTTGTTCAGGTGCAAGAACATCAGATTTGTATCTTGTCGGCTCTGGGATTTGATCTTGCAACCTTTCAGTTACTAGTCCAACGCTCTAACCACTAGGCTACCTGCCACCCATGGCTACTGACCCACTGGGGACAGAAGCTCCACTAACAGCTGCCTTATGATTCACGCATTAACCCTATCCCTGATAAACCCTATGTTATTTGTTTTTTTAGCCTAGTATTAGTGTAGCATGGCATTTTTCGGTCACCAGTAGTTACTGTAGGTAGTTAGTAGTTATAATGCAGTTATTTTCCCTATATTATTAGCTAGAATGCAGGTCTAGTTACAATGCAGATCTTTTCACTAAGTTAATTGTTAGAATGCAGTTTAGAAAGAGACTGTTATGTCATGTCTTGTTCAAAATGTACACACAATTTTCACAAGGCCTTGCTTTGCTTCGTGCACTGTAAAGTCCTTGTATTTCAGCCTTGGAACTAGGAACACACAGGGACAAGCTGTTTCCTGTTCATTGTGGCTCTGTCTGCTTGATTGATGATATGGGAGTGGCTATTATAGACCACGTGTGGGTACAAGGCAGATTAATTCCCTCCTGATCCATGAACTGTTTTAGCCTCAACTTCCTCCCAACCCAATCTTCCAAAATTCGTTAATTCTTATCAAGTTAACCTGTTGCCTCTACTTGGGACGCTTGCGTCCCAACTAGAGCTCTGGAAATGCAAATGCGCTACGCTAAATGCTAATAGTATTAGTTAAAACTCAAAAGTTCATTAAAATACACATGCAGGGTATCAAATTAAAGCTACACTCGTTGTGAATCCAGGCAACAAGTCCGATTTTTAAAATGCTTTTCGGCGACAGCATGAGAAGCTATTATCTGATAGCATGCACCAATACACTACAACAGAAAAGCACAGCAGGGGACGTAAACAAAATAATTAGCATTTCGGCGTTACACAAACCGCACAATAAAATAGAAAACAGTCATTACCTTTCACCATCTTCTTTGTTGGCACTCCTAGATGTCCCATAAACACTATTGGGTCTTTATTTCGATTAAATCGGGCCATATAAAGCCAAGATATCGTTATATGTAGACTGTGTGATAAACGAAAAAAACAGCGATTTCACAACGTAACGTCATTTTTCAAAATTCAAAAAGTAGACGATAAACTTTCACAAAACACTTCGAAATACGTTTGTAATGCTACTTTAGGTATTAGTAAACGTTAATAAGCGATAAAAATCATCCGTAGGCGATGTAAATATCATTAGCTGTCGTCTTGGAAAAAATTTCAGGAGAGATCTGGGCGGAGACCGGAGGTAAGCGGTGCCCCTCTTTCGGTTCAACCAAGAATCAAAGATGATTAAATTCACAAGACTCTCGACAACACGGGGATGCTGTGGGAGTTGAATGCTCGGTCTTATCTAATTCGACTCACTGTTAACAAATGCTGGAAGTGGCGCAAGGATATTTATTTCCATTTTCTGTGATCAGGTTTTCCTGCGCTTTCCGATGTAACGCACGTTATGTAATAGCCACAGTCGTGATTTAACCAGTTTTAAAAACGTCCGAGGGTTTCCTATCCACACATTCTAACCATATGAACGTACTATATTCCTGGCATGAGTAGCAGGGCGCTGAAATGTTGCGCGATTTTTAACAAAATGTTCAAAAAAGTAGAGGGTCGACTGAAGAGGTTAAAGCATTCCTAAAGGTTAACCTAGTGTGCACTTCTGCCTTTTAATCAACAAGAAGAGACATGTCTGTTGGTTTATGGGTGGTAGTGGCAGTAGTTGGTGTGTGTGTACATTACTAGTGTACATTTCTTTGTGTTGGTTTTATTCACACATACTGATTGGTTGGATGCTAATTAATCCTATACTCTTCTGAGTGGGACATGCATTTCGTTCAGTGAAATGTAAAAGAATCCAATATCTCTAGTGACCAGGCACTGCAGTGAACAGTAGCTGTTTGACCACTCAAAAAAGGAGAAGAAGAACATCTGTTAGACGGTTAGCAGTCGTTTCCTTCCTGAGAATATATTTTTAACTACTCTTTAGTTTCAGTGCTTTTGAACATATTGTAAACTGTTAAAAATCATTCAGAGGTTTGTGACTGAGTCTACCTATTATTATAGTATTATTGTATTATTATTATCATTATTATTATTCTATATTATTATAATTATATTTTTACGTGTTGTGTGCAGTATGTAAAGAATTGCTACTTTTATAATATTTTTTATTTAACCTTTATTTTGCCAGAAAGTCCCATTTGGGTTCAGAAAAGGGAGACCTGGCCAGAAGGCTAGCAGAAAATACAAAAGAACACATAGAATTCAAAAGTACAGTGCATACACACAAAACATGGTCACATTACTCAGAGAGATGGGGATGTAAAACAGAGGGGTGAAAAGATTGATGAAAACAAAAAACTGTAAAAAGAACTATCAAGACAAAGAGATATCAGATAATGGACATTGAAACTCTTTCTCTCAAATAAGTCACTGTTTCTGGACTGAATGCTAGTAGCTAAGCCTCCGGCCAAGTTCCTAGATGTATTAATATGCTGTTACTCTGAGCACTAAGTCCATTCTTAGTATCGATGCGAAGGCGCATTGAAGCTGTCCTGGCAGGTCGTGGTGGCCTAAAACCCTGTTAACACACTCTATATACAGTTGAAGTCAGAAGTTTACATACACCTTAGCCAAGTACATTTAAACTAATTTTTTCAAAATTCCTGACATTTAATCTCAGCAAACATTTCCCCGTTTTACGTCAGTTAGGATCCCTTTATTTTCAGAATGTGAAATGTCAGAATAATAGTAGAGAATGACTTATTTCAGCTTTTATTTCTTTCATCACATTCACAGTGGGTCAGAAGTTTACATACACTCAATTAGTGTATGGTAGCATTGCCTTTCAATTGTTTAACTTGGGTCAAACGTTTCGGGTAGCCTTCCACAAGCTTCCCACAATAAGTTGTGGGAATTTTGGCCCATTCCCCCTGACAGAGCTGGTGTAACTGAGTCAGGTTTGTTGGCCTCCTTGCTCGCACACACTTTTGCAGTTCTGCCCGCAAATTTGTGGCTTTGTGATGGACACTCCAATACCTTGACTTTGTTGTCCTTAAGCCATTCTGCCACAACTTTGGAAGTATGCTTGGGGTCATTGTCCATTTGAAGACCCATTTGCGACCAAGCTTTAACTTCCTGACTGATGTCTTGAGATGTTGCTTCAATATATCAACAACATTTTCCTGCTAAATGATGAGATCTATTTTGTGAAGTGCACCAGTCCCTCCTGCAGCAAAGCACCCCCACAATATGATGCTGCCACCCCCATTCTTCACGGTTTGGATGGTGTTCTTCGGCTTGCAAGCGTCCCCCTTTTTCTTCCAAACATAATGATGGTCATTATGGCTAAACAGTTCTAGTTTTGTTTCATCAGACCAGAGGACATTTCTCCAAAAAGTGTGATCTTCATCCCCAGGTGCAGTTGCAAACCGTAGCCTGGCTTTTATATGGTGGTTTTGGAGCAGTGGCTTCCCTGTGGCCTTTCAGGTTATGTCGATATAGGACTCGTTTTACTGTGGATATAGATACTTTTGTACCTGTTTCCTCCAGAATCTTCACAAGGTCCTTTGCTGTTGTTCTGGGATTGATTTGTACTTTTCGCAACCAAAGTACGTTAATCTCTAGGAGACAGAACACGTCTCCTTCCTGAGCGGTGTGACGTCTGCGTGGTCCCATGGTGTTTTTACTTGCACACGTTTGTTTGTATGGATCAACGTGGTACCTTCAGGTGTTTGGAAATTGCTCCCAAGAATGAACCAGACTTGTGGAGGTCTACAATTGTCTGATTTCTTTAGATTTTCCCATGATGTCAAGCAAAGAGGTACTGAGTTTGAAGGTATGCCTTGAAATACATCCACAGGTACACCTCCAATTGACTCAAATGATGTCAATTAGCCTAATCAAAGCTTCTAAAGGCATGACGTCAACTTCTGGAATTTTCCAAGTTGTTTAAAGGCACAGTCAACTTAGCGTTTTCATTCGTCTGACCCACTGGAATTGTGATACAGTGAATTATAAGTGAAATCATCTGTCAACAATTGTTGTAAAAAATTACTTGTATCATGCACAAAGTAGATGTCCTAACCAACTTGCCAAAACTAGAGTTTGTTCACAAGAAATTTGTGGAGTGGTTTAAAAACGAGTTTCAATGACATCCAAAAAGGGTTCCCCTGTGGGGACAAGAACCCTATGTCTTTGTACAAGAACCCTATGTCTTTGAATCTTTATTTCTAAGAGTGTATCCTCTTTCTCAAGCAGTAAACAGGAGAAGCACCCATAGTTTCCCTAATGGTGCAACAAACGCTGGAATATAAAGAATACACCACTATATCCAGCATTCCTTAACAGCATAATCACTGGGCTGTGAATGCTTTTCAGTGGAACTGGTGAAGCTGAAAAGCAGATTTTGGGTGTGTGTGAGACTTAAATCCTGAGATGCATGTACCTCTCATCAGGGTGAGCTAAAACCTGTTAAAACATGATTGCCCATACCTCCAGTACAGTAAATGTGTAGCTACTAATGATGTATATTGCAATTGACCAGATAGAGAACATTAAAGGGTTTATTTAAAGTGTGTTGATCATGTGACATGAGCATTTGGATAAGTTTCACATGACGGGCTGTGTGTGTTTGGGTTGTTCTTTCATGTATAGTTCCACATTTATCTTGGCCAGGTCGCAGTTGTAAATGAGAACTTGTTCTCAACTGACCTACCTGGTTAAATAAAGGTGAAATTTAAAAAATATATAAAAAAATATAAGGAGTGACTTGTTCCTGTTTTCTATTCTCTGTTTGTTTGTTTGTTTGTTTTCTGGTCATAGTTCCTCCAGTGGTGAGTGTGACAGTTTATGTTCCTCCTGTCATTGGGGAGAATGATGTTATCTTGGCAAACTGTGTGGCTGCTGGTGCCAAGCCACAGGCAGATGTGAGGTGGAAGACATGTGCATTGGGCAGTTTGTTGAGCACAGTGACTAACTCCACCCAGCACACCAACGGAACCACCACAGTACTCAGCCACCTGCTCGGGGTGCCAACCAGAGCAGCCAATCAGCAGCAGGTCCAGTGTGTGATCAACCAGTCTGCCCTGGTAACAGAGAAGACCTACAACTACAACATAAACATCCACTGTAAGTATAAACTCACTGTAGCTGCTATCTAGAACCAAAAACGTTTTATTAGATTGTCTCCATATTAGAACCCTTTGAATAACCCCTATGCGATCCAGGTAGAACCCATTTGGTTCCAGGTAGAACCATTTGGGTTCCATGTAAAACCATTTCCACAGAGCAAAGCCTTTGATCTAGCCTAGCACAGAGTGGTATGGACCTTTACAAAGCTTTCATTGTACTGCTCCTCTACTGCAAGTAATCAAACTGAAATGAAGGAAGACCAGGTTCACAAACAACTGAATTCTTAGTGTTGCCTCATCTGTGGAATAAAAACTTATTCGGGATCGGTGTCCCTTCCACGGACGTTTGAGCTATCATAGGCTAATGCAATTAGCATGAGGTTGTAAGTAACACGAACATTTCCCAGGACATAGACATATTTGATATTGGCAGAAAGCTTAAATTATTGTTAATCTAACTGCACTGTCCAATTTACAGTAGCTATTACACTGAAAGAATACCATGCTATTGTTTGAGGAGAGTGCACAATTCTTAACATGAAAAGTTATTAATAAACAAATTAGGCACATTTGGGCAGTCTTAATACAACATTTGGAACAGAAATGCAATGGTTCGTTGGATCAGTCTAAAACTTTGCAAAGACACTCCTGCCATCTAATGACCAAAATCTAAATTGCACCTCGGCTGGAGTAATACATTATGGCCTTTATCTTGCAAAGATGATGGTACAAAAAATTATAATGGTACAAAAAAAAGAACAGTTGATTTTTTCTTTGTTTTATCTTTTTTTCCAGACCTATTGAGTTATATTTTACTACATTCCTTTCATATTTCCATAAGTGTTTCCCTTCAAATGGTACCAAGAATATGCATATCCTTGCTTCAGGGCCTGAGCTATAGGCAGTTAGATTTGGGTATGTCATTTTAGGGGAAAATTAGAAAAAAAGGGGCTAATCCTTAAAAGGTTTTAAGTTCCACCTACTGCTCAGAGACTGTAGAGTCATTGTTATGGGTGTCATATATCTGCCTTGGTATGGGTGTGTGAGTGTAGGTCTATTTACATTCTATATCTGCAGTAACTGTAACCACCTCGATGTCTCTCTTTCACTCGCTGTCTCTCTCAATGTCTCTCTCTATCAAATCAAACTTGTCGAATTTACAAGCATTTCGCTACACCCGCAATAACATCTGGTAAACATTTGTATGTGACCAATAAAATTTGATTTGAACTCAACTGGTGTAGACTTTAAAGTGAAATGCTTGCTTACAAACCTTTCCCAACGATGCAGAGTTTAAAAAAGCATTATAATAAATCAATTAGTAACAAA
Source organism: Oncorhynchus nerka (assembly GCF_034236695.1). NCBI lineage: Eukaryota > Metazoa > Chordata > Actinopteri > Salmoniformes > Salmonidae > Oncorhynchus > Oncorhynchus nerka. The sequence goes on along the minus strand of NC_088398.1, from coordinate 65,567,227 downwards.
CACAAGAGAAATACAAAACAACATACAACAATGGGGCCATTTACAGGAAGTACCAGTACCAGATCAATGTGCAGAAGTACAGGTAGTTGATGTAGATATGTACATGAAGGCAAGGTAAAGTGACTAGGCATCAGGAGAGATAATAATAAGAGTAAAATAAGGAACAGAGTTGCTGCAGAAAATTATGTGTAGAAGTGTGTGTGTGTTTCTGTGTTGGTATACATCTTTGTTATGTGTGTGTGTGTGCATATGTAGTGTTTGAATGTGTGAGGGATGTGTGTGGGAGTAACAGTGTAGTGTGGGTGTGTGAGTGAGTGTGTACTGTATATAAAGTCTAGTGAGTGTGCGTAGGGTCAGATCAAATGACTTAAATGTAAATGTAAATGTAAATATAAAAAATTGTTTTTCTTTAATTAACAAGGACATTTCTAAGTGACCCCAAACTTTAAAATGGTAGTGTAGGCTTGAATCATCAGTATGTTCATTTCTAAAGGACAGTTGTTGAATTGTGCTGGCAGTCAAATCATGCCGTTGTCTTTCTCACACACACACACACACACACACACACACACACACACACACACACACACACACACACACACACACACACACACACACACACACACACACACACACACAGACCTCCTTCTCTCTCTCTCCCCCTCAGAGTGGCCCAGCCATGGCCTGGGTCTTCAGTGAGAGCAGAGGGAGGAGACACACTGAACTTCCTCAGTCTCAACTCTGAGCTGAATGGTCTCTATGTCTGTGAGGCCTCCAACCCTACGGACGAGCAACTGGCTCCTTCTATGTACACACATCCTCTGGTGAGAATCACATGAGACACACACACACACACTATTCATACTGGTTGACAGTGGTGGAAAAAGTACATCATGCCTTCATAAAAAATGACTTACATAAAAGTGGAATTCACCCAGCAATTTTCTACATAAGTAAAAGTCTAAGTATTTGGGTTTAAATACACTTAAGTATCAAAAGTAAATGTAATAGCAAAATAATGCTTAAGTATCAATATATTAAGCAAACCAGATGGGACAATTGTCTTTTTTATTTAATTTACGTATAGCCAGGGGCACACTCCAACACTCAGACATCATTTACCAACGAAACATTTGTGTTTTGTGAGTCCGCCAGATCAGAGGCAGTAGGGTAGAACAGGGATGGATGGTCTCTTGATAAGTGTGTGAATTGGACCATTTTCCTGTCCTGCTAACCATTCAAAATGTAACAAACCCTTTTGGGAGTCAGGGAAATGTATGGAGTAAAAAGTACATTATTTTCTTTAGGAATGCAGTGAAGTAAAAGTAAAAGTTGTCGAAAATATAAATTGTTAAAATTTCTTAGGGCTGAAATCCCCTTAACGGGATCGATATGATAACAGCCAGTGAAAGTGCACTGCGCCAAATTCAAAACAACAGAAATCTCATAATTAAAATTCCTCAAACATGCAAGTATCTTATACCATTTTAAAGGTAATCTAGTTGTTAATCCCACCACAGTGTCTGATTTCAAATAGGCTTTACAGCGAAAGCACCACAAACGATTATGTTAGATCAGAGCCAAGCCACAGAAAAACATTTTTCCAGTCAAAGAGTGGAGTCACAAAAAGCAGAAATAGAGATAAAATGAATCATTAACCTTTGATGATCTTCCTCAGATAACACTCATAGGACTTCATGTTACACAATACACGTATGTTTTGTTTGATAAAGTTCATATTTAAATTAAAAAATCTCAGTATACATTGGCGCGTTATGTTCAGTAGTTCCCAAAAACATCCGGTGATTTTACAGAGAGCCACATCAATTTACAGAAATACTGTAATAACCATGTAATAATCTGAGTACGGCGCTCAGACAACAAATACATATGTCCGCCATGTTGGAGTCAGCAGAAGTCAGAAATAACATTTTAAATATTCACTTACCTTTGATGATCTTCATCAGAATGCACTCCCAGGAATCCCAGTTCCACAATAAATGTTTGATTTGTTCGATAATGTCCATCATTTATGTCCAAATAGCTACTTTTGTTGTCGTGTTTGGTAAACAAATCAAAACTCATGAAACGTGTTCAATAGTTGCAGATGAAATGTGAAAAAGTTCCGTTACAGGACGTAGACACTTGTCAAACGATGTCAATCTTTAGGAAGTTTTTAACATAAATATTCAATAATATTCCAACCTGAGAATTCCTTTGTCTTCAGAAAAGCAAAGGAACGGGAGATACCTCTCATGTGAAATGCGCATGACCAGCACGTGACTGATGGCAGACCTCTGACTCATTCCCCTCTCATTCAGCTCCCCTTCATAGTAGAAGCATCAAACAGTTTCTAAAGACTGATGACATCAAGTGGAAGCCTTAGGAAGTGAAACATGACCAATGTCCCACTGTATCTTCAATAGGGGCTGAGTTGAAAATCGACCAACCTCAGATTTCCCACTTCCTGATTGGATTTTTTCTCAGGTGTTTGCCTGCCATATGAGTTCTGTTATACTCACAGACATCATTCAAACAGTTTTAGAAACTTCAGAGTGTTTCCTATCCACATATACTAATAATATGCATATATTAGAAACTGGGACTGAGGAGCAGGCAGTTTACTCTGGGCACCTCTGGGCACCTTATTCATCCAAGCTACTCAATACTGCCCCCCAGCCATAAGAAGTTTAAGTAAAGTACAGATACCCCCCAAAACTTCTTAAGTAGTACTTTATAGTATTTTTACATATGTAGTTTACACCACTGCTGGTTGCTTAACTGGTTTCTTATACTGTTTTATAAGTTGCTTATAATTGTTATGCGATCGTTTGATTGGTTTGTTGATTTGATTGCTTGATTTATTGAATACTTTCTTGTACCATAGGGAAATGTGTCTGGCAATGATATAGGTATTCATGGCACACATATATATGAGGTTGAGAAATGTGTTGTATCATGGATAACAAAGTTGAGCCAGATGCTCACTTATCTTTCACTGCATGTGTTAGTTTCAAACTTATGGCCTCATTCCCCTTTCTACAGGAAGGTACTGTATAACCATTACTAAGATGGTCATGATACACTTATCTCTTGCTGCATATGTACATGTCTTATAACCTAGTATTATCTCTTAACTTTCTGCAGGGAAGGGTTTACAACAAAGCTATACTGATTGCTAGGGCAACAAAGTTACACGTAAATGCAGCTGCTAGGAAAACAAAATGACATGTAATTGTAAATACAGACTTATATTAACTGTATCTCCTCTCTCCTCACAGAGTCCTCTGCTGCCTGTTGGGTTCTACTCGTTGTCATTCTCTGTCTGATTGTTGCTGCGGCTGCACTAATATGGTACCAGTGCAAATACGGACAGTTTCCTTGGTAATATCAACTACTGTAATATTATGAACTTAATTTTGCATTTAAAAATAAACGAATTGCCATTAGATGATCATATATTGATTTGGCTCAAGTTCATATAATATTTTTTGGGGGGAGTTCAATGACAGGAGTTCAATCATGGCCAATCACCAGTTCCAGGCACCACCACAGGTATGTGACTATGTTAAAGTCCACCATTGTTGCTTGAGTAATCTATCTCATCAGCCACTTTTTGCTATGTAATAATACTGTTATAATATCTGATGACAAGGTTGAGGAAGATGAACCTGGGACTTCTGGGTTCTGACACTCCAAACCAGGAAGGCGGATAAGGAACAAGTAGTTTGATGTAAGAAACACACATTTTTTGAAATTTATTTTGAAATATTATTAAAAACATCTATTGTTTGTGCTATTGTCTATTCATGAGGCATATTTATTGTACTATTTTAAAGAAATCACAGGACAGACTGAGAGCGGATGCCAGAAGAATCTCATTCATGCACTGGGTGTGGGAAGAATTCCAGTCTGCACATTCTCCAATTCTCCAACCATCTAATGAACAGAGACCCTATGCAGTATTCACTGTGACATTAGAAACCTCGGCTCGGCCACTCCTCCACCACAGCTTTACATAGTGCTGGCCCTCGTTTCAGTTTTTTAGCACCTCTCCTGGAGGGTCTTTGTGACTTCAGAGGGAGCAACATTACTCCTGTATCTATGTATGTATGTATGTATGTATGTATGTATGTATGTATGTATGTATGTATGTATGTATGTATGTATGTATGTATGTATGTATGTATGTATGTATGTATGTATGTATGTATGTATGTATGTATGTATGTATGTATGTATGTATGTGTGTATGTATGTGTGTGTGTGTGTGTGTGTGTATGAATGTATGTTGCATGTTGAAGCCAACTAAATTGAGGCCAGGTTTAATCTAAATAACATGTCAAATGGAGAATCTTGTCAGTAATGACTAGCCAAACCCGGACTGATGCTGGTACTTGTAGCTGCTCAAAATGTGTTCCTTCATATTATGCAACCTTATGTACTATTGGTACAGAGAGCAGTTATAAGAGGAACCATGAAACCAAGGGTGTGGCTAGTGATCCACTGGGAACAGAAACTCCACTAACAGCTGCCTTATGATACATGCATTAACCTATCCCTCATGAAACCTGTATTATTTGTTGTTTTAGCCTAACATTAGTGTAGCATGTCATTTTGGCCACCAGTAGTTACTGTAGGTAGTTAGTTAGAATACAGTTCTCTTCACTACATTAGTAGTTAGATTGCAGGTCTTTACATTGCACTAGTAGTTAGAATGCAGGTCTTTTCACTACATTAGTAGTTAGAATGCAGGTCTTTTCACTACATTAGTAGTTAGAATGCAGGTCTTTTCACTACATTAGTAGTTAGAATGCAGGTCTTCTCACTACATTAGTAGTTAGAATGCAGGTCTTTTCACTACATTAGTAGTTAGAATGCAGGTCTTTTCACTACATTAGTAGTTAGAATGCAGGTCTTTACACTACATTAGTAGTTACAATGCAAGTCTTTTCACTACATTAGTAGTTACAATGCAGGTATTTTCACTACATTTAGTAGTAACAATGCAAGTCTTTTCACTACAGTAGTAGTTAGAGTAGAGGTCATTTCACTACGTTAGTAGTTAGAATGCAGGTATTTTCATTACGTTAGTAGTTAGAATGCAGGTCTTTTCACTTCATTAGCAGTTAGAATACTATCACCTTCTGACCTTAGTTCTTTTGTTATGTCTTTGTTTTAGTATGGTCAGGGCGTGAGTTGGGTGGGTTGTCTATGTTCCTTTTTCTATGATTTGGGATTTCTGTGTTTGGCCTGGTATGGTTCTCAATCAGAGGCAGCTGTCAATCGTTGTCCCTGATTGAGAACCATACTTAGATAGCCTGGTTTCACTTTTGAGTTGTGGGTGATTATTTTCCGTGTCAGTGTTTGTTCCCACACGGGACTGTTTCGTTTGGTTTTGTTTTTCACGTTGCCGTTTATTGTTTTGTTCAGTGTTCATTATTCTTTTTAAAAACCAAGATGAACACTTACCACGTTGTGTATTGGTCCGATCCTTGCTACTCCTCCTCAGAAGAGGAAGAGGAAAGCCGTTACAAATACAGGTCTTTTCGCTACATTAGTAGTTAGAATGCAGGTCTTTTCACTACATTAGTAGTTAGAATGCAAGTCTTTTCACTCCCTTAGTAGTTACAATGCAGGTCTTTTCACTACATTGATAGTTAGAATGCAGATCTTTTCACTAATTTAGTAGATACAGTTGAGGACATGTGATAAAAAAAAAAATCTCAAACTAGAGACTAATGTACTTGTCCTCTTGCTCAGTTGTGCACCGGGGGCCTCCCACTCCTCTTTTTATTCTGGTTAGAGCCAGTTTGCGCTGTTCTGTGAAGGGAGTAGTACAAAGAGTGGTACGAGATCTTCAGTTTCTTGGCAATTTCTTGCATGGGACAGCTTTCATTTCTCAGAACAAGAATAGAAGAAGAAAGGTCTTTGTTTCTGGCCATTTTGAGCCTGTAATCGAACACACAGATGCTGATGCTCCACATACTCAGCTAGTCTAAAGAAGGCCAGTTTTACTGCTTTTTAAATTAGGACAACAGTTTTCAGCTGTGCTAACATAATTGCAAAAGGGTTTTCTCATGATAAATTTGCCTTTTATAATTATAAACTTGGATTAGCTAACACAATGTGCCATTGGAACACAGGAAGGATAGTTGCTGATAATGGGCCTCGGTACGCCTATGTAGATATTCCATAAGAAAATCTGTCATTTCCAGCTACAATAGCAATTTACAAAATTAACAAAATTAACAATGTCTACACTGTATTTTTGATCAATTTTATGTTCTTTTAATGGACAAAAAATGTGCTTTTCTTTCAAAAACAAGAACATTGTTCAATTAAGATTTTACAAGTTCAAACAAACAAATGAAAACTTAACCTCTCTAGGGTAGGTGAGATGCTAACGTCCCACCAGGCCAACATCCGGTGAAACTGCAGAGAGCTAACATTCTAAATACACCATTTGTTATATTAAACATTCTTGTAAATACATGTATCTTCCATCATTTAAAAGATGAACGTCTTATTAATCCAGCCTCTGTGTCAGATTTCAAAAAGCCGTTACTACGAAAGCAAACATGCTATTTTCTGAGGGCGGCGCCACGCACACACAAGTATTACCAGCATTTTCCAACCAAGCATTAGCGTCAGAAAGGTCAGAAATAACAATAAAATAAATCTCTTACCATTGAAGATCTTCCTCTGGTGGCAATGCCAAGTGTCCTAACTACACAGTGAATGTTCGTTTTGTTTGCTAAAATCCATTTTTATAGCCTAACACAAAACATCTGTAAACGCTTGCGTCATGATTTGCGTCTCATTCAACTTTGGACGATGCGTTCGTGGTAATTACACACACTAAACAAAGTTTATCCAGTCATGGTTGGTTTCATTGCAATCCTCTGGTTGTTACTAACACAACCATACTTGATGGTTCTTTTCCCGGGACGTATTGACTGAAACAAACCGATTTGAAGACACCAATAAATTACATCATGTGTGCACCAATGGTAGGACCGGTCGATCGTTGACTGACTGTATTTTGGCCCAATGACCACTGATCATCTTGAAATCTAGCTTGGAAGATAGCCAATGAGCTGAGGTAAACGACAATATGTAATACATTTACATTTACATTTAAGTCATTTAGCAGACGCTCTTATCCAGAGCGACTTACAAATTGGTGCGTTCACCTTATGACATCCAGTGGAACAGCCACTTTACAATAGTGCATCTAAATCTTTTAAGGGGGGAGGGGTGAGAAGGATTACTTTATCCTATCCTAGGTATTCCTTAAAGAGGTGGGGTTTCAGGTGTTATACGTTTGAAGACCAGCCTTTGTCATAAACTCTGGCGTAAAAGAGGTTCATTCGCCATTGCAAATCCTACTTGACGGAGACACTGGTGTTACGCATAGCAGTACATATTCAATAGAATTTTCAACAAGTTTATATATTTAAAATATGGCGAAATCAGGAAAAGCTAAAACAAGTCTAGGTATAGGTACAGATTTAACCCAAATTATAGAGGAAATAGATAGATACAGCGAGACCGAGTTGCTTCAAGAAGATGAATCTTTCAGCGAAGCTAGTTTTGACTCCCAGGTTTAAGACATGTTTCTGCATGGTGAGGATGCCATGCTGGCCTTGCCAGTCTCCAGATCTCAACCCCATAGAACATCTTTGGAGGGAGTTGAAAGTCCCTGTTGCCCAGCAACAGCCCCAAAACATCACTGTTCTAGAGGAGATCTGCATGGAGGAATGGGCCAAAATACCAGCAGCAGTGTGTGAAAACCTTGTGAAGACTTGCAGAAAACGTTTGACCTCTGTCATTGCCAGCAAATGGTATTTAACAAAGTATTGAGATAAACTTTTGTTATTGACCAAATACTTATTTTCCACCATCATTTGCAAATAAATTCATAAAAAATCCTACAATGTGATTTTCTGGAATTTTTTTCTAATTTTGTCTGTCATAGTTGAAGTGTACCTATGATGAAAATTACAGGCCTCTCTCATCGTTTTAAGTGGGAGAACTTGCACAATTGGTGGCTGACTAAATACTTTTTTGCCCCACTGTACATGCACACACACACTCGTACATAGTTGCATAGGGTTGAAGTATATTGTATAAGTTGAGCTATGTCAACTTTCTGCGATTCAAATCAAATTCTCCACCAATGCATCATAGTTCTATCATCACAAACAGATAGTGTTTGATGCGTGCATCAACCATGTTAATCTGCTTTAATGTTGGCTAACACTCTGTCTATACTACAGATCTCTACTACAGGAGAAAGAGGAGGGAGAAAGAAAGAAGGAGATGGAAAGAGACAGAGGAAGAGAGTGGGGGGGGGGGCAGGGAGAAAGAGGGGAAGACAAAGATAAGGGTGGAGGAGTGAAACACTTTGCTATAAGTGAAGTGATAGGCACATATGTGACTGGTTTAAATTATACAACCCTTGCAAGATTAAACCTTTCTATGTGTATTTCAATGTTTGGTGTATACCTGTGGCTGAGGTTTGAATGTGTTACTTCCAGAGTCCTATAGCAGCCGAGAAATAGTCTTTAATATACAGTACCAGTCAAAAGCTTGGACACACCTACTCATTCCAGAGTTTTAATTTATTTTTACTATTTTCTACATTGCAGAATAATAGTGAAGACATCAAAACTATGAAATAACACTTATGGATCATGCAGTAACCAAAAAAGTGTTAAACAAATTCAAATATATTTTATATTTGAGATTCTTCAAAGTAGCCACCCTTTGCCTTGATGAAAGCTTTGCACAATCTTGGCATTCTCTCAACCAGCTTCATGAGGTAGTCACTTTAAATGCATTTCAATTAATAGGTGTGCCTTGTTAAAAGTTCATTTGTCTTGTTAAAAGACATTTCTGTCCTTCAGTTGTGTTGTGACAAGGTAGGGGTGGTATACAGAAGATATACCTAGTTATGGCAAGAACAGCTCAAATAAGCAAAGAGAAATGACAGTCCATCATTACATAAGACATGAAGATCAGTCAATCTGGAAAATGTCAAGCACTATGATGAATCTGTCTCTCATAAGGACCACCACAAGAAAGGATGTTCATTAGAGTTACCAGCCGCAGAAATTGCAGCCCAAATAAATTCTTTACAGAGTTCAAGTAACAGACACATCTCAACATCAACTGTTCAGAGGAGACTGTGTGAATCAGGCCTTCATGGCCGAATTGCTGCAAAGAAACCACTACCAAAGGACACCAATAAGAAGAAGAGACTTGCTTAGGCCAAAAAACACAAGCAATGGACATTAAACCATTGGAAATCTGTCCTTTGGTCTGATAAATCCAAATTTTAGATTTTTGGTTCCAAACGCTGTGTCTTTGTGCAATGCAGAGTAGGTGAACGGATGATTTCCGCATGTGTGGTTCCTACCGTGAAGCATGGAGGAGGAGGTGTGATGGTATGGGGGTGCTTTGCTGGTGACACTGTCAGTGATTTATTTAGTATTCAAGGCAAACTTAACTAGCATGGCTACCACAGCATTCTGCAGCGATACGCCACCCCATCTGGATTACACTTATTGGGACTATCTTTCGTTTTTCAACAGGAAAATGACCCAACACACCTCCAGGCTGTGTAAGGGCTATTTGACCAAGCAGGAGAGTGATGGAGTGCTGCATCAGATGACCTCGCCTCCACGATTCCCCAACCTCAACCCAATTGAGATGGTTTGGGATGAGTTGGACAACAGAGTAAAGGAAAAGCAGCAAAGTGCTCAGCATATGTGGAACTCCTTCAAGACCGTTGGAAAAGTATTCCAGGTGAAGCTGTTTGAGAGAATGCCAAGAGTGTGCAATGTAATGTTCCTGAAATGACAATTTACATTGAACTTTTACATGTAATTGGCCTTTAACTTCTTGCGTCGAGCCTTCCCGGATCCGGGATCGTGACTACAGCCTCAAGCCCATTACCATAACGCAAGGTTAACTATTCATGAAAATCGCCAATGAAATGAAATAAATATGCTAGCTCTCAAGCTTAGCCTTTTGTTAACAACACTGTCATCTCAGATTTTCAAAATATGCTTCTCAACCATAGCAAAACAAGCATTTGTGTAACAGTATTGATAGCTAGCGTAGCATTTAGCGTTAGCATTCAGCAGGCAACATTTTCACAAAAACCAGAAAATCATTCAAATAAAATCATTTACCTTTGAAGAACTTCGGATGTTTTCAATGAGGAGACTCTCAGTTAGATAGCAAATGTTCAGTTTTTCCTGAAAGATTATTTGTTTAGGAGAAATCGCTCCGTTTCGTTCATCACGTTTAGCTACGAAAAAACCTGTATCCAGGAGTGTAATTCTATTCGAAAGCTCATTAGCATAACACAACGTTAACTATTCATGAAAATCGCTGGCTAATGTTGGCTAACACTCTGTCTATACTACAGATCTCTATTACAGGAGAAAGCGGGGAAGAGAAAGAGGGAGGAGATGGAAAGACAGAGGAAGAGAGTGGGGTTATATCCTTCCTGTTTGGCCCTGTCCGGGGGTGTCCTCGGATGGGGCCACAGTGTCTCCTGACCCCTCCTGTCTCAGCCTCCAGTAATTATGCTGCAGTAGTTTATGTGTCGGGGGGCTAGGGTCAGTTTGTTATATCTGGAGTACTTCTCCTGTCCTATTCGGTGTCCTGTGTGAATCTAAGTGTGCGTTCTCTAATTCTCTCCGTCTCTCTTTCTTTCTCTCTCTCGGAGGACCTGAGCCCTAGGACCATGCCCCAGGACTACCTGACATGATGACTCCTTGCTGTCCCCAGTCCACCTGGCCATGCTGCTGCTCCAGTTTCAACTGGCCTGGGCCCTAGGACCATGTCCCAGGACTACCTGACATGATGACTCCTTGCTGTCCCCAGTCCACCTGGCCATGCTGCTGCTCCAGTTTCAACTGGCCTGGGCCCTAGGACCATGTCCCAGGACTACCTGACATGATGACTCCTTGCTGTCCCCAGTCCACCTGGCCATGCTGCTGCTCCAGTTTCAACTGTTCTGCCTTACTATTATTCAACCATGCTGGTCATTTATGAACATTTGAACATCTTGGCCACGTTCTGTTATTATCTCCACCCGGCACAGCCAGAAGAGGACTGGCCACCCCACATATGCTCTCTCTAATTCTCTCTTTCTTTTCTCTCTCAGAGGACCTGAGCCCTAGGACCGTGCCCCAGGACTACCTGACATGATGACTCCTTGCTGTCCCCAGTCCACCTGACTGTGCTGCTGCTCCAGTTTCAACTGTTCTGCCTTATTATTATTCGACCATGCTGGTCATTTATGAACATTTGAACATCTTGGTCATGTTCTGTTATAATCTCTACCCGGCACAGCCAGAAGAGGACTGGCCACCCCACATAGCCTGGTTCCTCTCTAGGTTTCTTCCTAGGTTTTGGCCTTTCTAGGGAGTTTTTCCTAGCCACCGTGCTTTTACACCTGCATTGTTTGCTGTTTGGGGTTTTAGGCTGGGTTTCTGTACAGCACTTTGAGATATCAGCTGATGTACGAAGGGCTATATAAATAAATTTGATTTGATTTGATTTGATTTGAGGGGGGGGCAGGGAGAAAGAGGGGAAGACAAAGATAAGGGTGGAGGAGTGAAACACTTTGCTATGAAATGCCAATTAAATGAAATAAATATGCTAGCTCTCAAGCTTAGCCTTTTGTTAACAACACTGTCATCTCAGATTTTCAAAAATATGCTTCTCAACCATAGCAAAACAAGCATTTGTGTAACAGTATTGATAGCTAGCGTAGCATTTAGCGTTAGCATTTAGCGTTAGCATTCAGCAGGCAACATTTTCACAAAAACCAGAAAAGCATTCAAATAAAATAATTTACCTTTGAAGAACTTCGGATGTTTTCAAAGAGGAGACTCTCAGTTAGATAGCAAATGTTCAGTTTTTCCTGAAAGATTATTTGTTTAGGAGAAATCGCTCCGTTTTGTGCGTCACGTTTGGCTACCAAAAAAAACGAAAATTCAGTCATCAAAACGCCAAACTTTTTTCAAAATGAACTCCATAATATCGACTGAAACATGGTAAACGTTGTTTAGAATCAATCCTCAAGGTGTTTTTCACACATCTCTTCGATGATATATCGTTCGTGGAAGTCTCCTCTCTCCCTTGAATCACATGGATGAATGCGTGCAGCTTGGAGATTACGCAGCAATTTCGACAAAGGACACCGGGTGGACACCTGGTAAATGTAGTCTCTTATGGCCAATCTTCCAATGATATGCCTACAAATACGTCACAATGCTGCAGACACCTTGGGCAAACGGCAGAAAGCGTAGGTTCGTTCAGGGCACATTCACAGCCATATAAGGAGACAATGGAAAACAGAGCCTCAAAAATTCTGCTCATTTCCTGTTTGAAGTTTCATCTTGGTTTCGCCTGTAGCATCAGTTCTGTGGCACTCACAGATAATATCTTTGCAGTTTTGGAAACGTCAGAGTGTTTTCTTTCCAAAGCTGTCAATTATATGCATAGTCGAGCATCTTTTTGTGACAAAATATTGCGCTTAAAACGGGCACGTTTTTTTTTATCTAATAATGAAATAGCGCCCCCATAGCTTCAAGAGGTTAATGTGAAATGGGTTGGTAAAGGTGTCCGTAGGTCTCCATTGGTATGGTGTGGTATTTGATTAGACTGGGGTCAACTGAAACCAAGGCTATCTTTATGTCCAACAATGCAACGAGGAGGTGATTTATGAAAATTGCCTAGCAACTGATGCTGCACAACACCATCAACATGGACCCACAAGACTGAGAGATAAAAAAGGAGATAGATTAAACAGAAAGACGACAGTGTTGGGTGAGAGAGTGAGGGGAGGTGCTGGGTGAGAGAGTGAGGAGAGGTGCTGGGTGAGAGAATGTACAGCATTTCTATTTCAGGCATTGACCAACTGATAACAACAGTGCTGAGGTGATGGAAATATATGGACGTCATTTGTACCAGAGCATGAGAGACAGATACACCTCTGTACTATATAGTCAGAAGGTGGTGCTTAGGGGTTGTTGCTTTGCTTGTTTACAGCATAGCAACAAACCCATGGTTTAAAATCTAGGTATTATGCTTTTATCTAGGAATTAAATGCAATATATCTCAGATATATCTCTTTCTAAATGGCATTGGCACCTTTGCTTTATTTTTCTATTCAGAGGACTATTCAAAGAATGTATCCAAGGCCGAAATAAAATAACATCTAAATAAAATGTAATGTTATTCATCACATGCTTCATAAACAACAGGTGTGGATTAACAGTGAAATGTTACTGACAGGTCCTTCCCAACAATGCAGAGCTTTTTTATTTTTTTTAAAACAGTAGTAGCAGCGTATGTGATGAGTAAAAAGTGTCAATCAAGATAGTCCGGGTAGCTATTTGGTTAACTATTTAACTAACTATTTAGCAGTATTGTGGCAGGGCTTGCAAACTATTACGGACTACAAAGGGAAATCCAGTCCGTAATAGTTTGTAAGCCCTGCCACATCCGATGGAATCTTCTGGACACTGGGATTCTTCCGGCCTATCTACCAAAATGGTCTGAGTACAAGGTGATCCAGGAAACTTCGGAATCCCGGGGAATCGCGGGACTCTAAAACTCACCTTTTGCATATTCTTCCTGACTCCCGGTGTATATGTTACATTAACTTGGTTTTTACTTGGACTTTGTAGTTACTGCAAATTCCAAGCTACGTTTTCTTTGAAACGGAACATAATTAAACCCGGACACAATATAAAACAGATACTACAAAGCCTGATTTCAGTCTTTAACTCAATTTGACCAAAAGTGTAGTTGCTGCATTTTGGGCAGAATAGTTCCCTAATGGTGGAGCACTGGCATATATATATGGTGACAGAAGACGTCAAGACGTTTACACAGATCAGACACACTGTATCCTGTCAGGCACAAAACTGAACTCCCTCCTCATCCCTGCAACCATCCCCAACTATACGGGAGTCCTTTCTTCCCCCCACTCTCCCCTGTGTGCTGCCCTTCTGGCAGCTTTGTGGGCCTTGCACAGCTGGTGAGCAATCAGCCCCAATTAGTCCTGGCAGGAGAGCCCGTCGAGACCTGTCACGTCCAGTAGATGGAGCCATCGCCTGGTGATGTATACTCTGTCTGTCACCAGGCCTCTACGAGTCTCCCCCTGGTGGCTGACCTGCTGTACTCCACAATATATATACACACACACCACTATATACAGCATCCCTTAACAGTATAATCAATGGGCTGTCAATGTTTTTCAGTGGAACTACTGAAGATGAAAAACAGCTTTTGTGATGTGTGTGTGAAACGTAATACCTCAATACCTCAGCTAAAACAGCTAAAACCTGTTAAAACTGGATTTGCCCAAACCTACAATATAGTAAATGTATAGCTACTAATGATGTATATTGCAATTGGCCAGATAGAGAACATGAAAGGGTTTATTTAAAGTACGTTGGTCATGTGACATGAGCATTTGAATAAGTTTCACATGACGGGCTGTGCGTGTGTGTTTGGTAGTTTTATCATGTATAATTCCACATTTATAATTAATGACTTGTTCATGTTTTCTGTTCTCTGTTGGTTTGTTTTCTGGTCATAGTTCCTCATGTGGGGAGTGTGACAGTCAATGCTCCTCCTGTTGTTGGGGAGAATGAGATTGTATTTGCAACCTGTGTGGATGCTGGTGCTGTGTGTATAATTTTAACCTGTTGCCTGCCTAAGTTTGTGCGGGGTTAGTCGTTTATTGTGAGGTGCTCAGTTAGGTATTACTGTTTACTGACGTCTTCCGGCACTACGGGGTGCCTGAGGACATAGTTTCTGATCGGGGTCCCTAGTTCACGTCCAGGCTGTGGAAGGCATTCATGGAACGTTTGGGGTCTCGGTCAGCCTTACCTCGGGTTTTCACCCCGAGAGTTACGGGCAGGTGGAGAGAGTGAACCAGGATGTGGGTAGGTTTCTGCGGTCGTATCGCCAGGACCGGCCAGGGGAGTGGGCGAAGTATATCCCCTGGGCAGAGAAACCCAGAACTCACTCCGCCACTCCTCTACGAACCTATCGCCCTTCCAGTGCATGTTGGGCTATCAGCCGGTTCTGGTACCATGGCATCAGAGCCAGACCGAGGCTCCTGTGGTGGACGATTGGGTGAGGCGCTCAAGGGAGACCTGGGAGGCCGCCCACGGGTACCTTAAATTGGGCCGAGGGGCGGCAGAAGGCAAGTGCTGACCGCCACCGCAGCGAGGCCCCGGTGTTCCGGGTCTGGCTCTCGACCCGAAACCTGCCCCTACGCCTGCCCTGCCGGAAGCTGGGTGCGCGGTTTGTGGGGCCGTTTAAAGTCCTGAGGAGAATTAACGAGGTGTTTCATAGGTTACAGCTTCCCCCTTATTACCGTATTAACCCCTCGTTTCATGTGTCTCTCCTCAGGCCGGTGGTGGCTGGTCCGCTTCAAGAAGCTGAGGTGCGGGAGGTCCCTCCGCCCCCCTGGACATCGAATGCAGTTCGGTCCATACTGGACTCGAGGCGTCGGGTGGGGGGTCTTCAGTAACTCGTGGATTGGGAGGGGTACGGTCCGGAGGAGAGATGCTGGGTGCCGGTGGAGGACGTATTGGACCCACCTATGCTGAGGGAGTTTCACCTCCTCCATCCGGATCGCCCTGCGCCTCGTCCTCGGGGTCATCCTCGAGGCCTGCGTTGGCGTCAGGGGGGGGTACTGTCACGACTTCTACCGAAGGTAGCTCCTGTCCCTGTTCGGGCGGCGGTCGGCGGTCGGCGTCACCGGTCTACTAGCCATCACCGATCCCTTTTTCCTTTTCTGTTTGTTTTGTCTTTGGTTCTTTTTCACACCTGGTTTCATTTGCATTAATTTCTGTGTGTATAATTGTAACCTGTTGCCTGCCTAAATTTGTGCGGGATTATTTATTATTGTTGAGGTGCTCGATTAGGTATTACCGTTATTTGTTTTCAAGGGTTCTGAAGTATATGAGTATCGGAACTTTGTTTGTTCCTCCGTGCGTTTGTACGGCTTCTCTGTTGTCGAGGGCGTTGTACCTTTTGATTGTGCCATTCCTGTGTTGGTGGACTTTCTTATTAAAACACGCTTCTCAGACATCCTTGCTCTCCTGCGCCTGACTCCTACACCTACCACCTAGATGCACGCTATAAAAACTGAACATAACACGACAATGTGTACTGAGATTTTTTTTATATAAATATGAACTTTATCTAACAAAACATACATGTATTGTGTAACATGAAGTCCTATGAGTGTCACCTGATGAAGATCATCAAAGGTTAGTGATTAATTTTATCTCTATTTGTGCTTTTTGTGACTCCTCTCTTTGGCTGGAAAAATGGCTGTTTTTCTGTGACTTGGCTCTGACCTAACATAAACATTTGTGGTGCGTTTGCAGTAAAGACTATTTTAAATCGGACACTGTGGTGGGATTAACAAGAATTGTGTCTTTAAAATGGTGTGAAATAGTTGTATGTTTGAGGAATTTTAATTATGGGATTTCTGTTGTTTGGAATTTGGCGCCCTGCACTTTCACTGGCTGTTGTCATATCGATCCCACTTAGCGGGATCTCAGCCCTAAGAAGTTTTTAACCCTATCACTGATTAACCCTATATTATTCGTTGTTTTAGCCTAGTATTAGTGTAGCATTGCATTTGTGGTCACCAGTAGTTACTGTAGGTAGTTAGTAGTTAGAATTCAGGTGTTTTCACCACATTAGTAGTTAGAATTCAGGTGTTTTCACTACATGAATAGTTAGAATGCAATTATTTTCAGTACATTAGTAGTTAGAATGTAGGTATTTTCACTAACATAGTACTCAAGACCTTGCTTTGATTAGTGCACAGTGAATTCACCGAGTTAGTAGTTACAATGCAGGTCTAGTTACAATGCAGGTATTTTCAGTTAGTTAGTCATTTGAATGCAGGTTAGAAATAGACTGTGTCATGTAAGTTTACTCAAGGCCTTGCTTTGGTTAGTGCACTGTAACATCTTTGTATTTCAGCCTTGGAACTACATGTAGGATCACACTGTTGCCTGTGGAGTCTTTGTGGCTCTGCTTGGTCTGTTTGATGTTATGGGAGCCACTTCTGTGGACCACATGGGGGTTCACGGCAGTCGGTCTCAACTTCCTCCCAACCCCCTCCCCCAAAATACGTTATGTTGAAACATGCTTAAAGATTAACTTAGTCTGCACACCTGCCTTTTTCTTATCAACAAGGTGTGTGGGCTCAGTAGTGGTGGTTGGGTGGTATGTGTGTACAGTACTAGTCTACATTTCTTTGTGTTGGTTTTATTCACACACTGATTGGTTGGATGCTAATTAAACCTATACTTTAGTGAGTGAGGCATGCATTTCATTCTCTTGTGAAATTAAATATAATTCAATATGTGTAGTGACCAGTAGCTGTTAGATATCTCTATGGGAAGTCGGGGGAAACCCCAGTTTGGCGTTTCAATTCATCCCAAAGGTGTTCGATGGGGTTGAGGACAAGGCTCTGTGCAGGCCAGTCAAGTTCTTCCACACTGATCTCAACAAACCATTTCTGCATGGACCTTGCTTTGTGCACGGGGGCATTGTCATGCTGAAACAAGAGCGAGCCTTCCCCAAACTATTGCCACAAAGTTGGAAGCATAGAATTGTCTAGGATGTCATTATATGCTCTACCATTAAGATTTCCCTTCACACAAACTAAGGGGCCTAGCCCGAACCATGAAAAACAGCCCCAGACCATTATTCCTCTTCCACCAAACTTTACAGTTGGCACTATGCATTGGGGTAGGTAGCGTTCTCCTGACATCCTCCAAACCAAGATTTGTCAGTCGTACTGCCAGATGGTGAAGCGTGATTCATCACTCCAGAGAACGTGTTTCCACTGCTCCACTGCCCAATGGCGGCAAGCTTTACACCACTCCAGCCGACGCTTGGCATTGCTCATGGTGATTTGTGTGCGGCTGCTCGGCCATGGAAACCTATTTCATGAAACTCCCAACAAAAATGTATTTTGCTGACGTTGCTTCCAGAGGCAGTTTGGAAGTCTGTATAAAATTGTTTCAAACGTGGACAGGCAATTTTTACACACTACGCAGTCCTGTGAGTTTGTGTTGTTTGCACTTGTTTGTTTGCACTTCACAATAACAGCACTTACAGTTGACGGCAGCTCTAGCAGGGAAGAAATTTGATGAACTGAATTGTTGGAACCTATGACGGTGACAGTGCCACATTGAAAGTCATTGAGCTCTTCAGTAAGGACATTCTACTGCCAATGTTTGGCTATGGAGATTGCATGTGTGACCGATGTGAAATGGCTAGCTAGTTAGCAGGGTGCGCGCTAATAGCGTTTCAATCGGTGATGTCACTCGCTCTAAGACCTTGAAGTAGTTGTTCCCCTTGCTCAGCAAGGGCCTGGTTCAAGCCCAGGTAGGGGCGAGGAGAGGGACGGAAGCTATACTGTTACACATGGATGTGTGCTTGATTTTATAAACCTGTCAGCAACAGGTGTGACTGAAACAGCATAATCCACTCATTTGAAGGGGTGTCCACATACCTTTGTATATATAGTGTATGTTGAATTAACAACTAATAAGCATGGAGAGCTTCACAAGTTTGATGAAATTACCTAATATCTTTCAGTCTATTACGGCTATTTACTTACTTTTGTAGATCTTCATTAGAACAACACATTTCACTGCACTTATCTGGTAACAATTTAGTTAAATGTTTTGAATACGCTTTTTGTAAATATGTAGGCCTAATGTCCTCTTCAAGTTTAGCTGGAACAAAGATGATGGATATACATGTCTCCCCATCCTAACAATGTAGCCCCCACTACAGACAGTTACATGTATATGGGTCCGCTAATACAAGACTAGTAAAGGCCCAGTACACACACTACTTATGTGAAAAAAGAACATTTTCAACCACAAAAATATTTGTTTCATTAATAAATTAAATGTATTCTGATTTCTTTACGGGGAGCTGCAGCACACTCAGCACCTTACTTCTGGCGGCTAGTATTTAACCAGGAAGTCCAATTAAGGTCAGAAAAGGGAGACCTGTCCAAGAAGGCCAGCTATTAACAGTACAATGCAAAAGCATAAATAGCTTTTTTTAAATTAAAATTATAAAACACTATTGTGCCGTTTATGTCTCACGTTCAGTCATGAAATTAACTTGTTGACAGAATATGGAAATGAGAGATGAATGAGCTAAATAAAACCAAACTTACCCCTACAAACTAAAAATAATACAGTTCCCTATTAACCGCTCATATAACATTACAAATATCTTGTTAGCAAGCTTCTCTTCCCTGCATGGGAGAGGCAGGGAAACTTACTGATAAATGGATAGTGGGATAGGGTTAATAGATACAGTAGGCCTTGGGTAGAATGATGTGTTCGTGTGTTTAACATCTGTGCTTTTGAATGACAGAGGGCAGACAGAAAGTCTCTTTGTCCTGAATGAATGAAGATATTGATTTTACAGCTGGTATGAGTTAAAGGCTAGAGCTGCCGCTTTCAAGGAGCGGGAGACTAATCCGGGCGCTTATAAGAAATCCCGCTATGCCCTCAGACGAACCATCAAACAAGCAAAGCATCAATACAGGATAATTGAGATTGAATCCTACTGCATCGGTTCTGACGCTCGTCGGATGTGGCAGGGTTTGAAAACTATTATGGACTACAAGGGGAAACCCAGATGTGAGCTTCCCAGTGACGCGAGCCTATCAGACGAGCTAAATGCCTTTTATGCTCGCTTAGAGGCAAGCAACACTGAAGCTTAAATTCTTGTTAATCTAACTGCACTATCGGATTTACAGTAGGCTTTACAGCGAAAGCATGCCATGCGATTGTTTGAGGTTTCATAAATTCACAAATAGCGAATAAATATTCACTTACTTTTTGAAAATCTTCATCTGATTTGTCACCCAGTTTACAGATAAATGTATGTGTGGGGTACAGAGATGAGGTAGTCATTGAAAAATCATGTTAAACACGTATTGCACACACTGAGTCCATGCAACGTATGTGACTTGTTGTAATTGTGCTGCTGTAATTGTGCTATGATTCTTCTTCTTATTATTATTAACTTATTATGTTAAGTACATTTTTACTCCTGACCTTATTTAGGCTTGCCATAACTAAGGGATTTAATTCTTATTAACTCAAGACATTTTAGCTTTTCATTGTTTATTCATTTGTAAAAAATGTCAGAATTCTTAATTCCACTTTGACATTATGGGGTATTGTGTGTAGGCCAGTGACATTATGGGGTATTGTGTGTAGGCCAGTGACATTATGGGGTATTGTGTGTAGGCCAGTGACATTATGGGGTATTGTGTGTAGGCCAGTGACATTATGGGGTATTGTGTGTAGGCCAGTGACATTATGGGGTATTGTGTGTAGGCCAGTGACATTATGGGGTATTGTGTGTAGGCCAGTGACATTATGGGGTATTGTGTGTAGGCCAGTGACATTATGGGGTATTGTGTGTAGGCCAGTGACATTATGGGGTATTGTGTGTAGGCCAGTGACATTATGGGGTATTGTGTGTAGGCCAGTGACATTATGGGGTATTGTGTGTAGGCCAGTGACATTATGGGGTATTGTGTGTAGGCCAGTGACATTATGGGGTATTGTGTGTAGGCCAGTGACATTATGGGGTATTGTGTGTAGGCCAGTGACATTATGGGGTATTGTGTGTAGGCCAGTGACATTATGGGGTATTGTGTGTAGGCCAGTGACATTATGGGGTATTGTGTGTAGGCCAGTGACATTATGGGGTATTGTGTGTAGGCCAGTGACATTATGGGGTATTGTGTGTAGGCCAGTGACATTATGGGGTATTGTGTGTAGGCCAGTGACATTATGGGGTATTGTGTGTAGGCCAGTGACATTATGGGGTATTGTGTGTAGGCCAGTGACATTATGGGGTATTGTGTGTAGGCCAGTGACATTATGGGGTATTGTGTGTAGGCCAGTGACATTATGGGGTATTGTGTGTAGGCCAGTGACATTATGGGGTATTGTGTGTAGGCCAGTGACATTATGGGGTATTGTGTGTAGGCCAGTGACATTATGGGGTATTGTGTGTAGGCCAGTGACATTATGGGGTATTGTGTGTAGGCCAGTGACATTATGGGGTATTGTGTGTAGGCCAGTGACATTATGGGGTATTGTGTGTAGGCCAGTGACATTATGGGGTATTGTGTGTAGGCCAGTGACATTATGGGGTATTGTGTGTAGGCCAGTGACATTATGGGGTATTGTGTGTAGGCCAGTGAAACAAAATCTCCACTCAATCCATTTAAAAAAATAGCACTCACAGCTTTACAACATATATATTTTTTACATTTATAGACTGTTTACATATATTTGAGGCTATTTATTCAGAAAAATTGAATTAACCCAGTATAAGCTGTAATTATATGACAATATTTTTACTCCATTACATATTGTCTGAAAAAGTGCCCTCAAAGTATTCAGACCCCTTGGATTTTCTTTAAATTTTATTGTATTACAAAATGGGATTACGATGGATTTAAATTGTCTTTTTTTTGTCAACAATCTAGTCAAAATACTAATTTCAAAGTGGAAGATAAACTCTATAATTTTTTGTGGAATAAGAATGTGAAGAATAAAATATACTAATTGTTCAAGTACTGTATGCAGCCAAATTTTTTCAGGCAAGCCTAACTTATTTCAGGAGTAAAATCTGGCTTAACAAGTCACATAGTAAATGACATGGTCTCTGTAAAATGATAGGGGTTGACATGAATTTTGAATGACTAACTCTTCCTCTGTCCCCTATTGTGAAGGAAATTAAGGCTAGGTGTCCCGCTAGCGACAACATCCGGTGAAATTGGAGGACGTGCAATTCAAATAAATAATAATAAAAATGATGAATATTAAACATTTATGAACATACAGGTATCTTATATTGGTTAAAAGCTTAAAGTCTTGTTAATCTAACTGCATTGCCCGATTTACAACTTTACAGCAAAACTTTACAGCAAAAGCATACCATGCGATTGTTTGAGGACAGCCCCCCACCTCAACATATTTTCCAACCAGCACGGGCTTCATAAAATCCCAAATAGCATTTAAATAATCACTTACTTCCTCTGTTTGCAATCCAAAGGGTCCCAGCTACAACATGAATGGTCGTTTTGTTGGATAAAATCCTTCTTTATATCCCAAAAAGTCTGTTTAGTTGGCGCCATCGATTTCAGTAATCCACTCGTTCAACATGCAGAGAAAGGAATCCAAAAAGTTACCGCTAAACTTTGTTAAAACAAGTCAAACTACGTTTCAATGTAATCCTCAGATACCCTAAAATGTAATTAAGCTATAATATTTCATACAGAAAGAAGTATGTTCAATAGAAAAGTACATTTAGCAAGTGCACATCCTCTTCGTGTCACGAACCTTGCCGAAGATGGTGCCTCTTCCTGTTCGGGCGGTGCTCGGCGGTCGTCGTCGCCGGCCTATTAGCTACCATCGATTCCCTTTCCGTTTGTTTTGGGTTATTGGGTAATTGGGTACACCTGTTTTCTATTAGGGTTTGTTTGTAGGGTATTTAAGGGCACTAGGCCCGCTGGGTATTTGTGCGGGCTTGTTTGTGTTACTCTGTGTTTGATGGTGTGAGTTATTCGTATATTTATTCTCCGGACTATTTTGTCCTGTTGTTTGGACTGGCAACTTATATACGCCCTGTGTGTTGGCGTGACTGTTTTGTTGCGCTGGGGAATAAATTGAAAGAAAGACTGAACCCTGCTCTCTGCGCCTGATTCCACCCACCACTCCTAGTTGATCGTAACACTTCGTTGCGCCCAAAGACTGATTTCCAACTGTGACTCCTAGTGCCAAAACTCAAAATTCTTCCTTGTTTGGGAAGTAGCAAGCCTGAAACCTTGAACAAATACTGTTGACATTTAGTGGAAGCCATAGGATTTGCACTCTGGGAGCTGGATTTAACATTGCCCCTATACGTTGTAATGGAAGAGCATGGGATCTCAAAAAAAGAAATAGTTCTGGTGCTTTTTCTTTGGATTTTCTGCTACCATATCAATTGTGTTAAAGTCTCAGACATTATTTTAACATATCTACAAACTTCAAAGTGTTTTCTATCCAATGCTACCAATTATATGCACATCCTGGCTTCTGGGCCTGAGTAACAGGCAGTTTACTTTGGGCACGTCAGTCAGGCGGAAATTCTGAGAAAAAGTACCCTGGCCCTAACAAGTTTTAAGGGAGAGCTTCTCTTGCTGAGCTATTTCTATGATTCAGTGAAAGTCCAACTGAAACGGTTTGCGTTTGCCTTGTACCAATACTGTTCCAGACTTATAGAGATTTATATTAGCTGACTCAGAGTCCTCGTTGTCTAGTATCCATCGGTAACACCCTCCCCCCCTTCTTAACAGAGGGGTAGTGTGTTCATATAGCACTTGTGCCATGCCAGGGGATGGTCTGTGTGGAAGATACGGTTGCTTATGTTCCAATTTGTATAATAGTCAGCAAAAAGTGTCTTTTGATTTTCCATAAGGAGCTTCATTTTGCACTCTTTTTGTGTCTTATTATTCTTTACATACAGATGGTATTGCATTTGAATTCCCTCTGAACAGCGGGAGGGTGCTTCTAAGGCGTCTTAATTTGGTTGGTGCTCTCCTGCCATTGTTGGGCTCAAGGTCTTTGACACCTCTTACTTCACATGTCAGTGCTAATTGAAGTTGTATCTCTTTGTCCTAGGAAGCTTGGTAGCCTTAGCATTCAGTCCTTATAAAGTAAAATATATCATCGTAATGCATTTTTCTTCTTGGCTTTTGAAAGTAAAAACTAGCTTCAGACTAAGCATGACTCACTCAGTTCCAGGTTGGATGGTGTTTTCCGGTTTTTGTTTGTTTGACAGAGCATTTGCTGTATATCTTGGGAACAATAATCCTTTGGCATAGGAAGCATTCCAGGTAATTCCATCCAAAATCAGGTTGCAGGTTTGGATTTTTTATTTGAAGGTTATGTTGTTTAGGGTAGCATCCTGTATATGTCCCTGCCAAAAAAATCCAAGTTTGTATAACTCTAGATCTACCTATTTTTTTCAAACATGCTGAAAATGTGGGAGCTCATCTGCCCATGACCTCTCTCCTCTCTCTGTCTCTGAATTAAATTACATTCAAAGGGCTTTATTGGCATGGGAAACATATGTTTACATTTCCAAATAAAGGGAAATAGATATTTAACAAAAGTGAAAGAACAATCAAAAATTAGCAGTAAACACTACAGTCACAAACGTTTCAAATGAATAGAAACATTTCAAATGTCATATTATGTCTATGTACAGTGTTATAACAAGTACAAGAAGGAATGTCTAAAACCACACAAACCCCCCTCTCTCTGAAACCACACATCCTGTATCAGTTTGATGCCTACCACTCTATGCATGATTGTCTCATACCCTCTGTATCTTAGTCTCACATAAAGTTGTCAACAGTTATAGGGGAAAGTACACACATAAACTAACAAAACGTATAGTTACCCATGGATCACATGAACATATAGACAGACTCTTAAGTTGATCATTTCATCCCAATTGTAAAGACAAGTAAACTCAACTAAATGGTCAAAAGCATTGAAAAACACCAAGTGATTTAACGTGATTGAGTCAATGTGAAACTGATCTTAATGTCATGTACTACATTCTACACTGAGGTAGTTCAGAATGTAGTATGTTCTGGGGTGTTAGACCTCTTAGAGTTGCAATACTTTATGTGGTTTCTTTTATGAAATGACTGTGAGAAATACAGAGAGGTTAGATAGAAGGGCCTTAGATAATACATCATTTAATATCATCTATTTCTATGGCTCAGACAGAGTGGCCAAGACAGGGCTCAAATCCCCGTTGCCAGGGAGATGTGTGGTATGGAGTGGGCAGCGCTACCACTAGGCCAGACTCCTGCACTCTCTCTTGGTGCATTTCCACTGAGGATTTACCCGTGTTTTACCCAAAAGGCTCTGACTTTTCTGTTTCCATCTACGTGGGCCGGTACCCGTGTCTCACTAGCTCACGGCTTCGGCAGACCTGCTCTGACTTGGAGCCAAGGCAAGGCCTGGCTACATTTCAGCTGGCATTTACATAGCAATGGCTAACTGTGAATTTGACCACGTTCTCAAAAAAGCAACAGTCTTGAATGATGTAGAGGTTGTTGATTCTGCTTGCCACAAGTCTTTGGTGTCACACTCCTGATGGAAACATAATAACACTGGAGCTAACAGTAACATTAAATACTGGTGACATCCTTGTGTCGGGGTAAGTCTAGATGGATAAGCACCATCTGTGGTTTCTGAGCTGACCACTGGCATGGTTTAGCACTTGCCTCTTGGTCTAATGGTTAAGACGTTGGTTTTGGGAGAGAGACAACAGTAATACGAATCTCACCAGTTACCCCGCTTCTTAACAGATATTAGATTAGATTAGTTTATTAGTCAAATGCACAGGGTCGCAGATGTAATCGCAGGGTAAAGTGAAATGCTTATGCTCTGAGCTCCGGCCTGGACAATTCCAGTCCTCGTGGGCCTGATTGGTGTCAGACCTTTACCCCATCCCTGGCAAACACACCTGATTTAAACAAATTTAAGTTTTAACTGGAGATCATGATTAGTTGATTATTGGTGACACCAATCAGGCCCCCAAGGACTGGAGTTGCCCAGGCCTGCACTAGGCACTGTCTGCCCCCCCATTTGGATGGACATTTTGGATGTGAAGTTCATCTTGAAATACAACTCTGAGCACACAATAAATAACTCAGTAATAAATTGCTGAGTGGGTATGTGTGATATCTCTGAGTAAATGGCTGTGATGTTTCAGAGAAACTCACTTCTGTGCTTCTCTCTCAAACGACCACTTCCTCTGTTCTCCCTCCTCCACAGACTAACGATATGTGAAACTGATCTCTGGCTCTAAAGTTCCACTCCACTCTGTACATTTCTCTCTCTGTCTGTCAGTCACGTCCAAGGTCGTCATGGAAATTCCCCTGTCCTGGGACCTAGTGTCTATTGTCATCATGCTGTTCTTTGTCTGTACAGGTAAGCTACAGTAGATGACCATAGTACAGTGTGTATGTATGTGTGTACCTGCCTGCCTGCCTGTGTTCGGTTTGCATTCTTATTTCTTGAAAGGATCAAAACATTCTCACACTGTCCTTTAAAGTAAAGTACTTAAAACATTGTCTTTGCTGTTTTCTGTCCCATAGAGTCAGCAGATGACTCAACAAAATATCTGAAAAACAAATCAGCTTCTTTGGGAGAAATTGTTACTTTGGTTTGCAATAACTCAGAGACGAATGCATCATACATCTGGAAGAAGGACACAGTTCTTATTTTCTCTCATAGTGGCACAAAGAATAAATCTCAAAGAAAATTCACCTCTGACAGGATGAGTGTTGATCCACATAGAAAGCTGACTATCTTTAATGTAGAGTTAAATGACACCGGGAGCTACAGCTGTCAAATAACAGATGATCAAAGTGGTGTACGGACAATGGAGTGGAATTTGACCATCACTAATAACCTCACAGGTAATGGAAGTAATGTTCTGTTTATACTGTAACATGTGGAGAAGAAACTGTATTCTGTAATGCTAGATATAAATATGCACATTTCTGAAGGTGAATTTTGACGAACAAAAATGTCAATTATTGTGATAAATATTGCAAACAATCAAAACTGAATGTTATAATGTTATTATTTGGTTATTATCTCCCAATTGTTTACTATATTGTTATAAAGCAAAAGCACTTGTTCTAGACTTTTGAGACTTTCCTGAAAATCCCAGTTGTTTCTGTCTTAACACAGATCATGCTGAATATAACCTACGGGGGTTATTGCTCTTCACAATTCCATCTGCTATTGGAGGAGTGGTTCTCTGCATTAACATCTGTTGTATGGTCTGGCTGTGTAGGTGAGTAGCTCAAAGTAGTCTACCTAAGAGCTCAGTTCAATCACATCTGCATTGCCTAAAGCACTGTGGTCCAATGTTGTGTTTGTAGTTGATTAGGAGTTATAGTTTCAATCATATGCCTAATTCATGTTACCTTGTTTCTGCAGGAAACGAATTCCGGAACAGACAAGTCATTGTGATAGGCACGGAGAGGTAAGTAGCTTAATTCAGATGGGTTGGGTTAAAACTTCTTATGGCTGCAGGGGCAGTATTGAGTAGCTTAGATGAAAGGTGCCCAGAGGTGCCCAGAGTAAACGGCCTGCTCCTCAGTCCCAGTTGCTAATATATGCATATTATTAGTAGTATTGGATAGAAAACACCCTGATAACAGAACACATATGGCAGGCAAAAACCAGAGAAGAAATCCAAACAGGAAGTGAGAAATCTGAGTTTGGTCGATTTTCAACCCAGCCCCTACTGAATACACAGTGGGATATTGGTTATGTTGTACTTCCTAATGCTTCCACTAGATGTCAACCATCTTTAGAAACTTGAATGAGGCTTCTACTGTGATGTGGGGCCGGATGAGAGCTCTTTGAGTCAGTGGTCTGGCAGAGAGCCAGGTCCTGGTCATGTACATTTCACATGATATAGCGACCTGCGTTCCATGGCTTTTCTACAGACAATGGAATTCTCCGGTTGGAACGTTATTGAAGATTTATGTTAAAAACATCCTAAAGATTGATTCTATAATTAGTTTGACAGGTCGCTACGGACTGTTATATAACTTTTTGAACTTTTCATCTGACGTTCTGCTGGACCTGCACGCGCGTTTGGATTTGCATACCAAACGTCCTAACAAAAGGATCTATTTGGACATAAATGATGGACATTATCGAACAAATCAAGCATTTATTGAGGACCTGGGATTCCTGTGAGTGCATTCTGATGAAGATCATCAAAGGTAAGTGAATATTTCTAATGCTATTTTTGACTAATGTTGACTCCACAATTTGGCTTCTTTGTTGTCTGAACACTGTTCTCAGATTATTGCATGGTTAGCTTTTTCCGTAAAGTAAAAAATGTTTTTGACACAGCGGTTGCATTAAGTATATCTCTAATTCCATGTATAATAGTCGTATCTTTATCAATATTTATTATGAGTATTTCTGTAATTTGATGGGGATTTTTTAATATAAATATGCACTTTACCGAACAATTGTGTAACATGAAGTCCTATGAGTGTCATCTGATGAAGATCTTCAAAGGATAGTGATTAATTTTATCTCTATTTGTGTTTTTTGTGACTCCTCTCTTTGGCTGGAAAAATGGCTGTCTTTATTCTGTGGCTTGGTGGTGATCTAACATAATTGTTTGTGGAGCTTTCGCTGTAAAGCATTTTTGAAATCAGACACTGTGGCTGGATTTACGAGAATATTATCTTTAAAATGGTGCCTAATACTTGTATGTTTGAGAAATTTGATTTATGAGATTTATGCTGTTTCGTATTTTGGCGCCCTGCAATTTCATTGGCTAGCGGAACCCCTTTCCCAAACAGGTTTTAACATGTCTATTTTTGAAAGCATTCTTACTTTAAAGCATTTTTTCACACCTGACTAAAGTTTTTGCACAGTACTGTATGTCATTTAAAATCGGTTTATTCTGTTTTTGCTAGCAATATTCATAAAAGCATTGAAATAAATAATTACACTGACCCCTGCATACCCAGGGGTCCCCCTGCTGTACGACACCCCTATGTAGTTTCTATGGAGACCACTAGAGGTCCCTATCTCACAGGTTAGGATCCTCTATTCTAGGACCTAGGGTCCATTTCAGCAGTTTTAAGTAGCTTCCACTCCCATTCTTCTGCTTTGGTCTATGAACACAAGACTGATGAATGCAATATGTCTAATGGGAGTGTTATTTTACCTGTTCTACAGTATTGTCTCATATCAGTGCAGATTAATGGAAGGAAGTTCAGATTAACCAATCATACAGCTGTTAATAAGGCAGAAGTTGACAAGCCTTTCACCGTTGTTATTGATGGTACCACAGCAGTGTTACCACAGCCTGTTCACAATCTCTGTTATCGGCTCCAACCTTGGCATTCAAATGTCCCGTTATCATGATCACATCATGTTGTGGGACCTTGGATACTGCTTGTTGTAGCTGCTCCTACCAGTCATGCTTGTCCACCTCCTCTGCCTCATTGGTGGGGTCATAGCATTGCAGGTTGGTGAACTTTCAGTTCATGGAGTCAAGTCCTGCTGATGGGTTCCCATTCCAAGAGTAATTTGGCAGTTGTTCTACTGATAATGAGGGCTACAACACTAGAATAATCCTTTCCTGAATAGAGTATTGTTGAGCCATCGCTTGTCATCTTGGGTCTAGAAGCAGTCCACTTGCTTTCCCTTTAACACAGGATGTCCATGTTGTACCTGTCCATATCTCTGTAAACGTGAGCTGAGTTTGAAGGTTCAAACATGGTGGGGACTGTAGATTTGGTCCCTAGAAAGCTCCTGATTTCCCGGGTAGAGCTTTCATCTGAATCTGTCATAGTGCATATCGGTTGGCTGAAGTTTCCTGTTGAGTCCCTTGTTGTAGTTTTCAAAGTTGTTGCAGTTTCTGTAACAATGTGGGTTTTTTGGTAGCCCCACACCCAACCCCCAACCAGGAGGGCCAGGTGCTGTGTTTAGTCAGGCCTCTCACCTGGAACCTGCCAGGCATGGTTGAACCTGCCTGGGGCCAAAACCCCACCGGTATAGCTTTCAGGATCACTGAAACATGAAATCTTCCCCCAAAACGGCAAGGAAATGGCACTTGGAAGTGCTTTTACATGTAATTACCTTTTACTGTGTAATGGTTTGGCACAGGCATCTGTAGGTCTTCATTGGTCAGGTGAGGCACTTCATTATCCTGGGGCCAACTGAAACCAATGTTGAACCGAAGGAATTCCCCAGTCTGCTCCCAGTCTCTTTATGTTGCATCTCTTGATAATGTCATTCACTTTTCTCGTTTTCTTAGGTGCAGCAGGAATGCAATGAAGAGATGATTTATGAAAACTGTCTAGCTACAGATGCTGTCAACATGGACCCACAACACTGAGAGAAAAGGAGGCAGATTAAGCAGGAGGAGAACAGAGAATGTGACTGAGGGGTGGAGGTTCGGGTGAGAAAATGTATAGCATTTCTATTTCAGACATTGACCAACTGATAACAACAGTGCTGAGGTGATGGAAATAATGTATATGGACATAATTTGTACCAGAGCATGAGAGACAGATACGTCTCTGTACTATATAGTCAAAAGGTGGTGCTCAGTGGTTTAGGACTGGTCAGACTGTTGTGGGCTAGGATTTGCATAGAAGATGGAAAGCTAAACCGTGTTTACAGAAAAATAAAATTATTTTTATCTATGGATCAAATGCAATGTATCTCAGAAAGTCACATGTTGTTTCTAGATAGCAGTGGCCTCCCTGCTTTATTTTTTTATTCAGAAGACTATTCAAATAATGTATCCACCCAGTTAATGTGTCCAGGCCCTGAAATAGACATAAAGCAACAAGAAGGTCTGGTAGTTGGGTGTAAGGAACTAGATCTACATAGTAACAGCAACAACAACAAAAAATGAAAATGATGTCTATTATGAAAAACAATATGACTGATGGACAACTACTGTAAAGTGTACACATATAGAGAAACATGCTCACTGCAGAATGACAACTTAAGGCCACTGGTCACACCATGATGGGAGAAAGACGAAGTGGTATAGAGAGGCCTGGGAAAGAGTTGGTGCAGGTGTCAAACTGTTAAATAAACGTTATTTGTGAATACATGTGCGAATAGAAAATTGTAACATTTCCTGCACTTGGTAAATAAAAACAAATTGTTGTCATTATTTACATTAATCATAGCAGTACAGCTGCTCTTGCATTGTCTCTCCATTGCGTACTAAGAAAGTAGTGAGCAGAGGGACACAGTTCATTGTTTCACAGCAATAAAGCCATGTGAGGTTGAGGCACTGCCATAATCTACTGTGCCATTTCCATAGGGATCATGTCACAGGCCTTTCCATCACAGCC